>NC_092147.1:46677061-47008132 GCF_045791955.1 Oncorhynchus clarkii lewisi
GGAGGGGCAGGCTAGTAGAATGGTAATGGAGGGGCAGGCTAGTAGAATGGTGATGGAGGGGCAGGCTAGTAGAATGGTAATGGAGGGGCAGGCTAGTAGAATGGTGATGGAGGGGCAGGCTAATAGATTGGTGATGGGGGGCAGGCTAGTAGAATGGTGTTGGGGGCAGGCTAGTAGAATGGTGATGGGGCAGGCTAGTAGAATGGTGATGGGGGCAGGCTAGTAGAATGGTGATGGGGGCAGGCTAGTAGAATGGTGATGGGGGCAGGCTAGTAGAATGGTGATGGGGGCAGGCTAGTAGAATGGTGATGGGGCAGGCTAGTAGATTGGTGATGGGGGTAGGCTAGTAGAATGGTGATGGGGCAGGCTACTAGAATGGTGATGGGGGCAGGCTACTAGAATGGTGATGGGGCAGGCTAGTAGATTGGTGATGGCGGGCAGGCTAGTAGAATGGTGATGGGGGCAGGCTAGTAGAATGGTGATGGGGGCAGGCTAGTAGAATGGTGATGGAGGTGCAGGCTAGTAGAATGGTGATGGAGGGTAGGCCAGTAGAATGGTGAAGGAGGGGCAGGCTAGTAGAGTGGTGATGGAGGGGCAGGCTAGTAGAATGGTGATGGAGGGGCAGGCTAGTAGAATGGTGATGGGGGCAGGCTAGTAGAGTGGTGATGGGAGCAGGCTAGTAGAATGGTGATGGAGGGGCAGGCTAGTAGATTGGTGAAGGAGGGGCAGGCTAGTAGAATGGTAATGGGGGCAGGCTAGTAGAATGGTGATGGAGGGGCAGGCTAGTAGATTGGTGAGGTGGGCAGGCTAGTAGAATGGTGTTGGGGGCAGGCTAGTAGAATGGTGATGGGGGCAGGCTAGTAGAATGGTGATGGGGGCAGGCTAGTAGAATGGTGATGGGGGCAGGCTAGTAGAATGGTGATGGAAGGGCAGGCTAGTAGAATGGTGATGGTGAGGGGCAGGCTGGTAGAATGGTGATGGAGGGTAGGCCAGGAGAATGGTGAAGGAGGGGAGGGCCGGTAGAATGCTGATGGAGGGGCAGGCTAGTAGAATGGTGATGGGGCAGGCTAGTAGAGTGGTGATGGGAGCAGGCTAGTAGAATGGTGATGGAGGGGCAGGCTAGTAGATTGGTGAAGGAGGGGCAGGCTAGTAGAATGGTAATGGCGGTAGGCTAGTAGAATGGTGATGGAGGGGCAGGCTAGTAGATTGGTGAAGGAGGGGCAGGCTAGTAGAATGGTGATGGGGACTAGTAGAATGGTGAAGGAATGGCAGGCCAGTAGAATGGTAATGGAGGGGCAGGCTAGTAGAATGGTAATTGGGGCAGGCTAGTAGAATGGTGATGGTGATGGTAAGCTAGTAGAATGATGATGGGGGCAGGCTAGGCTAGAATGGTGATGGGAAAGGGGCAGGCTAGTAGAATGATGGGGGCAGGGTAGAATGGTGATGGAGGGGCAGGCTAAGTAGAATGGTGATGGGAAAAGGCTAGAATGGTGAAGGAATGGCAGGCTAATAGAATGGTAATGGAGGGGCAGGCTAGTAGAATGGTGATGGGGGCAGGCTAGTAGAATGGTGATGGAGGGGCAGGCTAGTAGAGTGGTGATGGTGGCAGGCTAGTAGGATGGTGAAGGAGGGGCAGGCTAGTAGAATGGTGATGGAGGGGCAGGCTAGTAGAATGGTAATGGAGGGGCAGGCTAGTAGAATGGTGATGGAGGGGCAGGCTAGTAGATTGGTGATGGGGGGCAGGCTAGTAGAATGGTGTTGGGGGCAGGCTAGTAGAATGGTGATGGGGCAGGCTAGTAGAATGGTGATGGGGGCAGGCTAGTAGAATGGTGATGGGGGCAGGCTAGTAGAATGGTGATGGGGGGTAGGCCAGGAGAATGGTGAAGGAGGGGCGGGCCGGTAGAATGGTGATGGAGGGGCAGGCTAGTAGAATGGTGATGGGGCAGGCTAGTAGAGTGGTGATGGGAGCAGGCTAGTAGAATGGTGATGGAGGGGCAGGCTAGTAGATTGGTGAATGAGGGGCAGGCTAGTAGAATGGTAATGGGGGCACGCTAGTAGAATGGTGATGGAGGGGCAGGCTAGTAGATTGGTGAAGGAGGGGCAGGCTAGTAGAATGGTGATGGGGACAAGCTAGTAGAATGATGATGGGGGCAGGCTAGTAGAATGGTGATGGGAAAAGGCTAGAATGGTGAAGGAATGGCAGGCTAATAGAATGGTAATGGAGGGGCAGGCTAGTAGAATGGTGATGGGGGCAGGCTAGTAGAATGGTGATGGAGGGGCAGGCTAGTAGAGTGGTGATGGTGGCAGGCTAGTAGGATGGTGAAGGAGGGGCAGGCTAGTAGAATGGTGATGGGGGCAGGCCAGTAGAATGGTGAAGGAGGGGCAGGCTAGTAGAATGGTAATGGAGGGGCAGGCTAGTAGAATGGTAATGGAGGGGCAGGCTAGTAGAATGGTGAAGGGGGGCAGGTTAGTAGAATGGTAATGGAGGGGCAGGCTAGTAGAATGGTGAAGGAGGGGCAGGCTAGTAGAATGGTAATGGAGGGGCAGGCTAGTAGAATGGTGATGGAGGGGCAGGCTAGTAGAATGGTAATGGAGGGGCAGGCTAGTAGAATGGTGATGGAGGGGCAGGCTAATAGATTGGTGATGGGGGGCAGGCTAGTAGAATGGTGTTGGGGGCAGGCTAGTAGAATGGTGATGGGGCAGGCTAGTAGAATGGTGATGGGGGCAGGCTAGTAGAATGGTGATGGGGGCAGGCTAGTAGAATGGTGATGGGGGCAGGCTAGTAGAATGGTGATGGGGGCAGGCTAGTAGAATGGTGATGGGGCAGGCTAGTAGATTGGTGATGGGGGTAGGCTAGTAGAATGGTGATGGGGCAGGCTACTAGAATGGTGATGGGGGCAGGCTACTAGAATGGTGATGGGGCAGGCTAGTAGATTGGTGATGGCGGGCAGGCTAGTAGAATGGTGATGGGGGCAGGCTAGTAGAATGGTGATGGGGGCAGGCTAGTAGAATGGTGATGGAGGTGCAGGCTAGTAGAATGGTGATGGAGGGTAGGCCAGTAGAATGGTGAAGGAGGGGCAGGCTAGTAGAGTGGTGATGGAGGGGCAGGCTAGTAGAATGGTGATGGAGGGGCAGGCTAGTAGAATGGTGATGGGGGCAGGCTAGTAGAGTGGTGATGGGAGCAGGCTAGTAGAATGGTGATGGAGGGGCAGGCTAGTAGATTGGTGAAGGAGGGGCAGGCTAGTAGAATGGTAATGGGGGCAGGCTAGTAGAATGGTGATGGAGGGGCAGGCTAGTAGATTGGTGAGGTGGGCAGGCTAGTAGAATGGTGTTGGGGGCAGGCTAGTAGAATGGTGATGGGGGCAGGCTAGTAGAATGGTGATGGGGGCAGGCTAGTAGAATGGTGATGGGGGCAGGCTAGTAGAATGGTGATGGAAGGGCAGGCTAGTAGAATGGTGATGGAGGGGCAGGCTGGTAGAATGGTGATGGAGGGTAGGCCAGGAGAATGGTGAAGGAGGGGAGGGCCGGTAGAATGCTGATGGAGGGGCAGGCTAGTAGAATGGTGATGGGGCAGGCTAGTAGAGTGGTGATGGGAGCAGGCTAGTAGAATGGTGATGGAGGGGCAGGCTAGTAGATTGGTGAAGGAGGGGCAGGCTAGTAGAATGGTAATGGCGGTAGGCTAGTAGAATGGTGATGGAGGGGCAGGCTAGTAGATTGGTGAAGGAGGGGCAGGCTAGTAGAATGGTGATGGGGACAAGCTAGTAGAATGATGATGGGGGCAGGCTAGTAGAATGGTGATGGGAAAAGGCTAGAATGGTGAAGGAATGGCAGGCTAATAGAATGGTAATGGAGGGGCAGGCTAGTAGAATGGTGATGGGGGCAGGCTAGTAGAATGGTGATGGAGGGGCAGGCTAGTAGAGTGGTGATGGTGGCAGGCTAGTAGGATGGTGAAGGAGGGGCAGGCTAGTAGAATGGTGATGGGGGCAGGCCAGTAGAATGGTGAAGGAGGGGCAGGCTAGTAGAATGGTAATGGAGGGGCAGGCTAGTAGAATGGTAATGGAGGGGCAGGCTAGTATAATGGTGAAGGGGGGCAGGTTAGTAGAATGGTAATGGAGGGGCAGGCTAGTAGAATGGTGAAGGAGGGGCAGGCTAGTCGAATGGTAATGGAGGGGCAGGCTAGTAGAATGGTGATGGAGGGGCAGGCTAGTAGAATGGTGATGGAGGGGCAGGCTAGTAGAATGGTAATGGAGGGGCAGGCTAGTAGAATGGTGATGGAGGGGCAGGCTAGTAGATTGGTGATGGGGGGCAGGCTAGTAGAATGGTGTTGGGGGCAGGCTAGTAGAATGGTGATGGGGGCAGGCTAGTTGAATGGTGATGGGGGCAGGCTAGTAGAATGGTGATGGGGGCAGGCTAGTAGAATGGTGATGGGGGCAGGCTAGTAGAATGGTGATGGAGGGGCAGGCTAGTAGAATGGTGATGGAGGGGCAGGCTGGTAGAATGGTGATGGAGGGTAGGCCAGGAGAATGGTGAAGGAGGGGCGGGCCGGTAGAATGGTGATGGAGGGGCAGGCTAGTAGAATGGTGATGGGGCAGGCTAGTAGAATGGTGATGGTGGGGCAGGCTAGTAGATTGGTGAAGGAGGGGCAGGCTAGTAGAATGGTAATGGGGGCAGGCTAGTAGAATGGTGAAGGAGGGGCAGGCTAGTAGAATGGTGATGGGGACAGGCTAGTAGAATGATGATGGGGCAGGCTAGTAGAATGGTGATGGGGGGCAGGCTAGTAGAATGGTGATGGAGGGGCAGGTTAGTAGATTGGTGATGGGGGCAGGCTAGTAGAATGGTGATGGGGGCAGGCTAGTAGAATGGTGAAGGGGGCAGGCTACTAGAATGGTGATGGAGGGGCAGGCTAGTAGATTGGTGATGGCGGTTAGGCTAGTAGAATGGTGATGGGGGCAGGCTAGTAGAATGGTGATGGGGGCAGGCTAGTAGAATGGTGATGGGGGCAGGCTAGTAGAATGGTGATGGGGGCAGGCTAGTAGAATGGTGATTGAGGGGCAGGCTAGTAGAATGGTGATGGAGGGTAGGCCAGTAGAATGGTGAAGGAGGGGCAGGCTAGTAGAGTGGTGATGGAGGGGCAGGCTAGTAGAATGGTGATGGAGGGGCAGGCTAGTAGAATGGTGATGGGGGCAGGCTAGTAGAGTGGTGATGGGAGAAGGATAGTAGAATGGTGAAGGAATGGCAGGCCAGTAGAATGGTAATGGAGGGGCAGGCTAGTAGGATGGTAATTGGGGCAGGCTAGTAGAATGGTGATGGAGGGGCAGGCTAGTAGAGTGGTGATGGGAGCAGGCTAGTAGAATGGTGATGGAGGGGCAGGCTAGTAGATTGGTGAAGGAGGGGCAGGCTAGTAGAATGGTGATGGAGGGGCAGGCTAGTAGATTGGTGATGGGGGGCCGGCTAGTAGAATGGTGTTGGGGGCAGGCTAGTAGAATGGTGATGGGGGCAGGCTAGTAGAATGGTGATGGGGGCAGGCTAGTAGAATGGTGATGGGGGCAGGCTAGTAGAATGGTGATGGAGGGGCAGGCTAGTAGAATGGTGATGGAGGGGCAGGCTGGTAGAATGGTGATGGAGGGTAGGCCAGGAGAATGGTGAAGGAGGGGCGGGCCGGTAGAATGGTGATGGAGGGGCAGGCTAGTAGAATGGTGATGGGGCAGGCTAGTAGAGTGGTGATGGGAGCAGGCTAGTAGAATGGTGATGGAGGGGCAGGCTAGTAGATTGGTGAAGGAGGGGCAGGCTAGTAGAATGGTAATGGGGGCAGGCTAGTAGAATGGTAATGGAGGGGCAGGCTAGTAGATTGGTGAAGGAGGGGCAGGCTAGTAGAATGGTGATGGGTACAGGCTAGTAGAATGATGATGGGGGCAGGCTAGTAGAATGGTGATGGGGGGCAGGCTAGTAGAATGGTGATGGAGGGGCAGGTTAGTAGATTAGTGATGGGGGCAGGCTAGTAGAATGGTGATGGGGGCAGGCTAGTAGAATGGTGACGGGGGCAGGCTACTAGAATGGTGATGGGGGCAGGCTAGTAGATTGGTGATGGGGGCAGGCTAGTAGAATGGTGATGGGGGCAGGCTAGTAGAATGGTGATGGGGGCAGGCTAGTAGAATGGTGATGGGGGCAGGCTAGTAGAATGGTGATGGGGGCAGGCTAGTAGAATGGTGATGGGGGGCAGGCTAGTAGAATGGTGATGGAGGGGCAGGCTAGTAGAATGGTGATGGAGGGGCAGGCTGGTAGAATAGTGATTGAGGGTAGGCCAGGAGAATGGTGAAGGAGGGGCGGGCCGGTAGAATGGTGAAGGATGGGCAGGCTAGTAGAGTGGTGATGGAGGGGCAGGCTAGTAGAATGGTGAAGGAGGGGCAGGCTAGTAGAATGGTGATGGGGGCAGGCTAGTAGAATGGTAATGGAGGGGCAGGCTAGTAGAATGGTGATGGAGGGGCAGGCTAGTAGAATGGTGATGGGGGCAGGCTAGTAGAATGGTGATGGGGGGCAGGCTAGTAGAATGGTGATGGAGGGGCAGGCTAGTAGAATGGTGATGGAGGGGCAGGCTGGTAGAATAGTGATTGAGGGTAGGCCAGGAGAATGGTGAAGGAGGGGCGGGCCGGTAGAATGGTGAAGGATGGGCAGGCTAGTAGAGTGGTGATGGAGGGGCAGGCTAGTAGAATGGTGAAGGAGGGGCAGGCTAGTAGAATGGTGATGGGGGCAGGCTAGTAGAATGGTAATGGAGGGGCAGGCTAGTAGAATGGTGATGGAGGGGCAGGCTAGTAGAATGGTGATGGGGGCAGGCTATTGGAGTGGTGATGGGAGCAGGCTAGTAGAATGGTGAAGGAATGGCAGGCCAGTAGAATGGAGGGGCAGGCTGGTAGAATAGTGATTGAGGGTAGGCCAGGAGAATGGTGAAGGAGGGGCGGGCCGGTAGAATGGTGAAGGATGGGCAGGCTAGTAGAGTGGTGATGGAGGGGCAGGCTAGTAGAATGGTGAAGGAGGGGCAGGCTAGTAGAATGGTGATGGGGGCAGGCTAGTAGAATGGTAATGGAGGGGCAGGCTAGTAGAATGGTGATGGAGGGGCAGGCTAGTAGAATGGTGATGGGGGCAGGCTATTGGAGTGGTGATGGGAGCAGGCTAGTAGAATGGTGAAGGAATGGCAGGCCAGTAGAATGGTAATGGAGGAGCAGGCTAGTAGAATGGTAATGGGGGCAGGCTAGTAGAATGGTGATGGAGGGGCAGGCTAGTAGAGTGGTGATGGTGGCAGGCTAGTAGAATGGTGAAGGAGGGGCAGGCTAGTAGAATGGTGAAGGAGGGGCAGGCTAGTAGAATGGTGATGGGGCGGGCTAGTAGAATGGTAATGGAGGGGCAGGCTAGTAGAATGGTGATGGGGGCAGGCTAGTAGAATGGTGATGGAGGGGCAGGCTAGTAGAGTGGTGATGGTGGCAGGCTAGTAGAATGGTGAAGGAGGGGCAGGCTAGTAGAATGGTGAAGGTGGGGCAGGCTAGTAGAATGGTGATGGGGCAGGCTAGTAGAATGGTGATGGACGGGCGGGCTAGTGGAATGGTAATGGAGGGGCAGGCTAGTAGAATGGTGAAGGAGGGGCAGGCTAGTAGAATGGTAATGGAGGGGCAGGCTAGTAGAATGGTAATTGAGGGGCAGGCTAGTAGAATGGTAATTGAGGGGCAGGCTAGTAGAATGGTGATGGAGGGGCAGGCTAGTAGAATGGTGATGGAGGGGCAGGCTAGAAGAATGGTGAAGGAGGGGCAGGCTAGTAGAATGGTGATTGGGGCAGGCTAATAGAATGGTGATGGGGCAGGCTAGTAGATTGGTGAAGGAGGGGCAGGCTAGTAGAATGGTGATTGGGGCAGGCTAATAGAATGGTGATGGAGGGGCAGGCTAGTAGATTGGTGACGGAGTGGCAGGCTAGTAGAATGGTGATGGGGGGGTGGGCTAGTAGAATGGTAATGGAGGGGCAGGCTAGTAGAATGGTGAAGGAGGGGCAGGCTAGTAGAATGGTAATGGAGGGGCAGGCTAGTAGAATGGTGAATTAGGGGCAGGCTAGTAGAATGATAATTGAGGGGCAGGCTAGTAGAGTGGTGATGGTGGCAGGCTAGTAGAATGGTGATGGAGGGGCAGGCTAGTAGAGTGGTGATGGTGGCAGGCTAGTAGAATGGTGATGGGGGCAGTCCAGTAGAATGGTGAAGGAGGGGCAGGCTAGTAGAATGGTAATGGAGGGGCAGGCTAGTAGAATGGTAATGGAGGGGCAGGCTAGTAGAATGGTGAAGGGGGGGCAGGTTAGTAGAATGGTAATGGAGGGGCAGGCTAGTAGAATGGTGAAGGAGGGGCAGGCTAGTAGAATGGTAATGGAGGGGCAGGCTAGTAGAATGGTGATGGAGAGGCAGGCTAGTAGAATGGTGATGGAGGGGCAGGCTAGTAGAATGGTGATGGAGGGGCAGGCTAGTAGAATGGTGTTGGGGGCAGGCTAGTAGAATGGTGATGGGGGCAGGCTAGTAGAATGGTGATGGGGTTATGTTAGTAGAATGGTGATGGGGGCAGGCTAGTAGAATGGTGATGGGGGGCAGGCTAGTAGAATGGTGATGGAGGGGCAGGCTAGTAGAATGGTGATGGAGGGGCAGGCTGGTAGAATGGTGATGGAGGGTAGGCCAGGAGAATGGTGAAGGAGGCGCGGGCCGGTAGAATGGTGATGGAGGGGCAGGCTAGTAGAATGGTGATGGGGCAGGCTAGTAGAGTGGTGATGGGAGCAGGCTAGTAGAAGGGTGATGGAGGGGCAGGCTAGTAGATTGGTGAAGGAGGGGCAGGCTAGTAGAATGGTAATGGGGGCAGGCTAGTAGAATGGTGATGGAGGGGCAGGCTAGTAGATTGGTGAAGGAGGGGCAGGCTAGTAGAATGGTGATGGAGGGGCAGGCTAGTAGAATGGTGATGGGGGCAGGCTAGTGGAGTGGTGATGGGAGCAGGCTAGTAGAATGGTGAAGGAATGGCAGGCCAGTAGAATGGTAATGGAGGAGCAGGCTAGTAGAATGGTAATGGAGGCAGGCTAGTAGAATGGTGATGGAGGGGCAGGCTAGTAGAGTGGTGATGGTGGCAGGCTAGTAGAATGGTGAAGGAGGGGCAGGCTAGTAGAATGGTGAAGGAGGGGCAGGCTAGTAGAATGGTGATGGGGCGGGCTAGTAGAATGGTAATGGAGGGGCAGGCTAGTAGAATGGTGATGGGGGCAGGCTAGTAGAATGGTGATGGAGGGGCAGGCTAGTAGATTGGTGATGGGGGGCAGGCTAGTAGAATGGTGTTGGGGGCAGGCTAGTAGAATGTTGATGGGGGCAGGCCAGTAGAATGGTGATGGGGGCAGGCTAGTAGAATGGTGATGGGCGCAGGCTAGTAGAATGGTGATGGGCGCAGGCTAGTAGAATGGTGATGGGGGGCAGGCTAGTAGAATGGTGATGGAGGGGCAGGCTAGTAGAATGGTGATGGAGGGGCAGGCTGGTAGAATGGTGATGGAGGGTAGGCCAGGAGAATGGTGAAGGAGGGGCGGGCCGGTAGAATTGTGATGGAGGGGCAGGCTAGTAGAATGGTGATGGGGCAGGCTAGTAGAATGGTGATGGAGGGGCAGGCTAGTAGATTGGTGAAGGAGGGGCAGGCTAGTAGAATGGTAATGGGGGCAGGCTAGTAGAATGGTGATGGAGGGGCAGGCTAGTAGATTGGTGAAGGAGGGGCAGGCTAGTAGAATGGTGATGGGGACAGGCTGGTAGAATGATGATGGGGGCAGGCTAGTAGAATGGTGATGGGGGGCAGGCTAGTAGAATGGTGATGGAGGGGCAGGTTAGTAGAATGGTGATGGGGGCAGGCTAGTAGAATGGTGATCGGGCAGGCTAGTAGAATGGTGATGGGGTTATGTTAGTAGAATGGTGATGGGGGCAGGCTAGTAGAATGGTGATGGGGGGCAGGCTAGTAGAATGGTGATGGAGGGGCAGGCTAGTAGAATGGTGATGGAGGGGCAGGCTGGTAGAATGGTGATGGAGGGTAGGCCAGGAGAATGGTGAAGGAGGCGCGGGCCGGTAGAATGGTGATGGAGGGGCAGGCTAGTAGAATGGTGATGGGGCAGGCTAGTAGAGTGGTGATGGGAGCAGGCTAGTAGAAGGGTGATGGAGGGGCAGGCTAGTAGATTGGTGAAGGAGGGGCAGGCTAGTAGAATGGTAATGGGGGCAGGCTAGTAGAATGGTGATGGAGGGGCAGGCTAGTAGATTGGTGAAGGAGGGGCAGGCTAGTAGAATGGTGATGGAGGGGCAGGCTAGTAGAATGGTGATGGGGGCAGGCTAGTGGAGTGGTGATGGGAGCAGGCTAGTAGAATGGTGAAGGAATGGCAGGCCAGTAGAATGGTAATGGAGGAGCAGGCTAGTAGAATGGTAATGGAGGCAGGCTAGTAGAATGGTGATGGAGGGGCAGGCTAGTAGAGTGGTGATGGTGGCAGGCTAGTAGAATGGTGAAGGAGGGGCAGGCTAGTAGAATGGTGAAGGAGGGGCAGGCTAGTAGAATGGTGATGGGGCGGGCTAGTAGAATGGTAATGGAGGGGCAGGCTAGTAGAATGGTGATGGGGGCAGGCTAGTAGAATGGTGATGGAGGGGCAGGCTAGTAGATTGGTGATGGGGGGCAGGCTAGTAGAATGGTGTTGGGGGCAGGCTAGTAGAATGTTGATGGGGGCAGGCCAGTAGAATGGTGATGGGGGCAGGCTAGTAGAATGGTGATGGGCGCAGGCTAGTAGAATGGTGATGGGCGCAGGCTAGTAGAATGGTGATGGGGGGCAGGCTAGTAGAATGGTGATGGAGGGGCAGGCTAGTAGAATGGTGATGGAGGGGCAGGCTGGTAGAATGGTGATGGAGGGTAGGCCAGGAGAATGGTGAAGGAGGGGCGGGCCGGTAGAATTGTGATGGAGGGGCAGGCTAGTAGAATGGTGATGGGGCAGGCTAGTAGAATGGTGATGGAGGGGCAGGCTAGTAGATTGGTGAAGGAGGGGCAGGCTAGTAGAATGGTAATGGGGGCAGGCTAGTAGAATGGTGATGGAGGGGCAGGCTAGTAGATTGGTGAAGGAGGGGCAGGCTAGTAGAATGGTGATGGGGACAGGCTGGTAGAATGATGATGGGGGCAGGCTAGTAGAATGGTGATGGCGGGCAGGCTAGTAGAATGGTGATGGAGGGGCAGGTTAGTAGATTGGTGATGGGGGCAGGCTAGTAGAATGGTGATGGGGGCAGGCTAGTAGAATGGTGATCGGGCAGGCTAGTAGAATGGTGATGGAGGGGCAGGCTAGTAGAATGGTAATGGAGGGTAGGCCAGTAGAATGGTGAAGGAGGGGCAGGCTAGTAGAGTGGTGATGGAGGGGCAGGCTAGTAGAATGGTGATGGAGGGGCAGGCTAGTAGAATGGTGATGGGGGCAGGCTAGTAGAGTGGTGATGGGAGCAGGCTAGTAGAATGGTGAAGGAATGGCAGGCCAGTAGAATGGTAATGGAGGGGCAGGCTAGTAGAATGGTAATGGGGGCAGGCTAGTAGAATGGTGATGGAGGGGCAGGCTAGTAGAGTGGTGATGGGAGCAGGCTAGTAGAATGGTGATGGAGGGGCAGGCTAGTAGAGTGGTGATGGAGGGGCAGGCTAGTAGAATGGTGATGGAGGGGCAGGCTAGTAGAATGGTGATGGGGGCAGGCTAGTAGAGTGGTGATGGGAGCAGGCTAGGAGAATGGTGAAGGAATGGCAGGCCAGTAGAATGGTAATGGAGGGGCAGGCTAGTAGAATGGTAATGGGGGCAGGCTAGTAGAATGGTGATGGAGGGGCAGGCTAGTAGAGTGGTGATGGGAGCAGGCTAGTAGAATGGTGATGGAGGGGCAGGCTAGTAGATTGGTGAAGGAGGGGCAGGCTAGTAGAATGGTAATGGGGGCAGGCTAGTAGAATGGTGATGGGGGGCAGGCTAGTAGAATGGTGATGGAGGGGCAGGTTAGTAGATTGGTGATGGGGGCAGGCTAGTAGAATGGTGATGGGGCAGGCTAGTAGAGTGGTGATGGGAGCAGGCTAGTAGAAGGGTGATGGAGGGGCAGGCTAGTAGATTGGTGAAGGAGGGGCAGGCTAGTAGAATGGTAATGGGGGCAGGCTAGTAGAATGGTGATGGAGGGGCAGGCTAGTAGATTGGTGAAGGAGGGGCAGGCTAGTAGAATGGTGATGGAGGGGCAGGCTAGTAGAATGGTGATGGGGGCAGGCTAGTGGAGTGGTGATGGGAGCAGGCTAGTAGAATGGTGAAGGAATGGCAGGCCAGTAGAATGGTAATGGAGGAGCAGGCTAGTAGAATGGTAATGGAGGCAGGCTAGTAGAATGGTGATGGAGGGGCAGGCTAGTAGAGTGGTGATGGTGGCAGGCTAGTAGAATGGTGAAGGAGGGGCAGGCTAGTAGAATGGTGAAGGAGGGGCAGGCTAGTAGAATGGTGATGGGGCGGGCTAGTAGAATGGTAATGGAGGGGCAGGCTAGTAGAATGGTGATGGGGGCAGGCTAGTAGAATGGTGATGGAGGGGCAGGCTAGTAGATTGGTGATGGGGGGCAGGCTAGTAGAATGGTGTTGGGGGCAGGCTAGTAGAATGTTGATGGGGGCAGGCCAGTAGAATGGTGATGGGGGCAGGCTAGTAGAATGGTGATGGGCGCAGGCTAGTAGAATGGTGATGGGCGCAGGCTAGTAGAATGGTGATGGGGGGCAGGCTTGTAGAATGGTGATGGAGGGGCAGGCTAGTAGAATGGTGATGGAGGGGCAGGCTGGTAGAATGGTGATGGAGGGTAGGCCAGGAGAATGGTGAAGGAGGGGCGGGCCGGTAGAATTGTGATGGAGGGGCAGGCTAGTAGAATGGTGATGGGGCAGGCTAGTAGAATGGTGATGGAGGGGCAGGCTAGTAGAATGGTAATGGGGGCAGGCTAGTAGAATGGTGATGGAGGGGCAGGCTAGTAGAATGGTGATGGGGACAGGCTGGTAGAATGATGATGGGGGCAGGCTAGTAGAATGGTGATGGGGGGCAGGCTAGTAGAATGGTGATGGAGGGGCAGGTTAGTAGATTGGTGATGGGGGCAGGCTAGTAGAATGGTGATGGGGGCAGGCTAGTAGAATGGTGATCGGGCAGGCTAGTAGAATGGTGATGGAGGGGCAGGCTAGTAGAATGGTAATGGAGGGTAGGCCAGTAGAATGGTGAAGGAGGGGCAGGCTAGTAGAGTGGTGATGGAGGGGCAGGCTAGTAGAATGGTGATGGAGGGGCAGGCTAGTAGAATGGTGATGGGGGCAGGCTAGTAGAGTGGTGATGGGAGCAGGCTAGTAGAATGGTGAAGGAATGGCAGGCCAGTAGAATGGTAATGGAGGGGCAGGCTAGTAGAATGGTAATGGGGGCAGGCTAGTAGAATGGTGATGGAGGGGCAGGCTAGTAGAGTGGTGATGGGAGCAGGCTAGTAGAATGGTGATGGAGGGGCAGGCTAGTAGAGTGGTGATGGAGGGGCAGGCTAGTAGAATGGTGATGGGGGCAGGCTAGTAGAATGGTGATGGGGGCAGGCTAGTAGAGTGGTGATGGGAGCAGGCTAGGAGAATGGTGAAGGAATGGCAGGCCAGTAGAATGGTAATGGAGGGGCAGGCTAGTAGAATGGTAATGGGGGCAGGCTAGTAGAATGGTGATGGAGGGGCAGGCTAGTAGAGTGGTGATGGGAGCAGGCTAGTAGAATGGTGATGGAGGGGCAGGCTAGTAGATTGGTGAAGGAGGGGCAGGCTAGTAGAATGGTAATGGGGGCAGGCTAGTAGAATGGTGATGGGGGGCAGGCTAGTAGAATGGTGATGGAGGGGCAGGTTAGTAGATTGGTGATGGGGGCAGGCTAGTAGAATGGTGATGGGGGCAGGCTAGTAGAATGGTGATGGGGGCAGGCTACTAGAATGGTGATGGGGGCAGGCTAGTAGATTGGTGATGGGGGCAGGCTATTAGAATGGTGATGGGAGCAGGCTAGTAGAATGGTGATGGGGCAGGCTAGTAGAATGGTGATGGGGGGCAGGCTAGTAGAATGGTGATGGAGGGGCAGGCTAGTAGAATGATGATGGAGGGTAGGCCAGTAGAATGGTGAAGGAGGGGCAGGCTAGTAGAGTGGTGATGGAGGGGCAGGCTAGTAGAATGGTGATGGAGGGGCAGGCTAGTAGAATGGTGATGGGGGCAGGCTAGTAGAATGGTGATGGGAGCAGGCTAGTAGAATGGTGAAGGAATGGCAGGCCAGTAGAATGGTAATGGAGGGGCAGGCTAGTAGAATGGTAATGGGGGCAGGCTAGTAGAATGGTGATGGAGGGGCAGGCTAGTAGAGTGGTGATGGGAGCAGGCTAGTAGAATGGTGATGGAAGGGCAGGCTAGTAGATTGGTGAAGGAGGGGCAGGCTAGTAGAATGGTGATGGGGGGCAGGCTAGTAGAATGGTGATGGAGGGGCAGGTTAGTAGATTGGTGATGGGGGCAGGCTAGTAGAATGGTGATGGGGGCAGGCTAGTAGAATGGTGATGGGGGCAGGCTACTAGAATGGTGATGGGGGCAGGCTAGTAGATTGGTGATGGGGGCAGGCTAGTAGAATGGTGATGGGGGCAGGCTAGTAGAATGGTGATGGGGGCAGGCTAGTAGAATGGTGATGGGGCAGGCTAGTAGAATGGTGATGGGGGCAGGCTAGTAGAATGGTGATGGGGGGCAGGCTAGTAGAATGGTGATGGAGGGGCAGGTTAGTAGATTGGTGATGGGGGCAGGCTAGTAGAAGGGTGATGGGGGCAGGCTAGTAGAATGGTGATGGGGGCAGGCTACTAGAATGGTGATGGGGGCAGGCTAGTAGATTGGTGATGGGGGCAGGCTAGTAGAATGGTGATGGGGGCAGGCTAGTAGAATGGTGATGGGGGCAGGCTAGTAGAATGGTGATGGGGCAGGCTAGTAGAATGGTGATGGGGGCAGGCTAGTAGAATGGTGATGGGGGGCAGGCTAGTAGAATGGTGATGGAGGGGCAGGCTAGTAGAATGGTGATGGAGGGGCAGGCTGGTAGAATGGTGATGGAGGGTAGGCCAGGAGAATGGTGAAGGAGGGGCGGGCCGGTAGAATGGTGAAGGAGGGGCAGGCTAGTAGAATGGTGATGGGGACAGGCTGGTAGAATGATGATGGGGGCAGGCTAGTAGAATGGTGATGGGGGGCAGGCTAGTAGAATGGTGATGGAGGGGCAGGTTAGTAGATTGGTGATGGGGGCAGGCTAGTAGAATGGTGATGGGGGCAGGCTAGTAGAATGGTGATCGGGCAGGCTAGTAGAATGGTGATGGAGGGGCAGGCTAGTAGAATGGTAATGGAGGGTAGGCCAGTAGAATGGTGAAGGAGGGGCAGGCTAGTAGAGTGGTGATGGAGGGGCAGGCTAGTAGAATGGTGATGGAGGGGCAGGCTAGTAGAATGGTGATGGGGGCAGGCTAGTAGAGTGGTGATGGGAGCAGGCTAGTAGAATGGTGAAGGAATGGCAGGCCAGTAGAATGGTAATGGAGGGGCAGGCTAGTAGAATGGTAATGGGGGCAGGCTAGTAGAATGGTGATGGAGGGGCAGGCTAGTAGAGTGGTGATGGGAGCAGGCTAGTAGAATGGTGATGGAGGGGCAGGCTAGTAGAGTGGTGATGGAGGGGCAGGCTAGTAGAATGGTGATGGAGGGGCAGGCTAGTAGAATGGTGATGGGGGCAGGCTAGTAGAGTGGTGATGGGAGCAGGCTAGGAGAATGGTGAAGGAATGGCAGGCCAGTAGAATGGTAATGGAGGGGCAGGCTAGTAGAATGGTAATGGGGG
Organism: Oncorhynchus clarkii lewisi; assembly: GCF_045791955.1. Lineage (NCBI taxonomy): Eukaryota > Metazoa > Chordata > Actinopteri > Salmoniformes > Salmonidae > Oncorhynchus > Oncorhynchus clarkii. The sequence continues at coordinate 46,692,941 of NC_092147.1, forward strand.
CAGGCTAGTAGAATGGTAATGGGGGCAGGCTAGTAGAATGGTGATGGAGGGGCAGGCTAGTAGAGTGGTGATGGGAGCAGGCTAGTAGAATGGTGATGGAGGGGCAGGCTAGTAGATTGGTGAAGGAGGGGCAGGCTAGTAGAATGGTAATGGGGGCAGGCTAGTAGAATGGTGATGGGGGGCAGGCTAGTAGAATGGTGATGGAGGGGCAGGTTAGTAGATTGGTGATGGGGGCAGGCTAGTAGAATGGTGATGGGGCAGGCTAGTAGAGTGGTGATGGGAGCAGGCTAGTAGAAGGGTGATGGAGGGGCAGGCTAGTAGATTGGTGAAGGAGGGGCAGGCTAGTAGAATGGTAATGGGGGCAGGCTAGTAGAATGGTGATGGAGGGGCAGGCTAGTGATTGGTGAAGGAGGGGCAGGCTAGTAGAATGGTGATGGAGGGGCAGGCTAGTAGAATGGTGATGGGGGCAGGCTAGTGGAGTGGTGATGGGAGCAGGCTAGTAGAATGGTGAAGGAATGGCAGGCCAGTAGAATGGTAATGGAGGAGCAGGCTAGTAGAATGGTAATGGAGGCAGGCTAGTAGAATGGTGATGGAGGGGCAGGCTAGTAGAGTGGTGATGGTGGCAGGCTAGTAGAATGGTGAAGGAGGGGCAGGCTAGTAGAATGGTGAAGGAGGGGCAGGCTAGTAGAATGGTGATGGGGCGGGCTAGTAGAATGGTAATGGAGGGGCAGGCTAGTAGAATGGTGATGGGGGCAGGCTAGTAGAATGGTGATGGAGGGGCAGGCTAGTAGATTGGTGATGGGGGGCAGGCTAGTAGAATGGTGTTGGGGGCAGGCTAGTAGAATGTTGATGGGGGCAGGCCAGTAGAATGGTGATGGGGGCAGGCTAGTAGAATGGTGATGGGCGCAGGCTAGTAGAATGGTGATGGGGGCAGGCTAGTAGAATGGTGATGGAGGGGCAGGCTAGTAGATTGGTGATGGGGGGCAGGCTAGATGGTGTTGGGGGCAGGCTAGTAGAATGTTGATGGGGGCAGGCCAGTAGAATGGTGATGGGGGCAGGCTAGTAGAATGGTGATGGGCGCAGGCTAGTAGAATGGTGATGGGCGCAGGCTAGTAGAATGGTGATGGGGGGCAGGCTTGTAGAATGGTGATGGAGGGGCAGGCTAGTAGAATGGTGATGGAGGGGCAGGCTGGTAGAATGGTGATGGAGGGTAGGCCAGGAGAATGGTGAAGGAGGGGCGGGCCGGTAGAATTGTGATGGAGGGGCAGGCTAGTAGAATGGTGATGGGGCAGGCTAGTAGAATGGTGATGGAGGGGCAGGCTAGTAGATTGGTGAAGGAGGGGCAGGCTAGTAGAATGGTAATGGGGGCAGGCTAGTAGAATGGTGATGGAGGGGCAGGCTAGTAGAATGGTGATGGGGACAGGCTGGTAGAATGATGATGGGGGCAGGCTAGTAGAATGGTGATGGGGGGCAGGCTAGTAGAATGGTGATGGAGGGGCAGGGTAGTAGATTGGTGATGGGGGCAGGCTAGTAGAATGGTGATGGGGGCAGGCTAGTAGAATGGTGATGAAGGAGGGGCAGGCTAGTAGAATGGTAATGGGGGCAGGCTAGTAGAATGGTGATGCTAGTAGAATGGTGATGGGGACAGGCTAGTAGAATGGTAATGGAGGGTAGGCCAGTAGAATGGAGGGGCAGGTTGAAGTGATGGGGGCAGGCTAGTAGATGGTGATGGGGGCAGGGTGAATGGGAGGGGCAGGCTAGTAGAATGGTGATGGAGGGGGGCAGGCTAGTAGAATGGTGATGGAGGGGCAGGCAGGCTAGTAGAGTGGTGATGGGAGCAGGCTAGTAGAATGGTGAAGGAATGGCAGGCCAGTAGATTGGTTATGGAGGGGCAGGCTAGTAGAATGGTTATGGGGGCAGGCTAGTAGAATGGTGATGGAGGGGCAGGCTAGTAGAGTGGTGATGGGAGCAGGCTAGTAGAATGGTGATGGAGGGGCAGGCTAGTAGAGTGGTGATGGAGGGGCAGGCTAGTAGAATGGTGATGGGGGCAGGCTAGTAGAATGGTGATGGGGGCAGGCTAGTAGAGTGGTGATGGGAGCAGGCTAGGAGAATGGTGAAGGAATGGCAGGCCAGTAGAATGGTAATGGAGGGGCAGGCTAGTAGAATGGTAATGGGGGCAGGCTAGTAGAATGGTGATGGAGGGGCAGGCTAGTAGAGTGGTGATGGGAGCAGGCTAGTAGAATGGTGATGGAGGGGCAGGCTAGTAGATTGGTGAAGGAGGGGCAGGCTAGTAGAATGGTAATGGGGGCAGGCTAGTAGAATGGTGATGGGGGGCAGGCTAGTAGAATGGTGATGGAGGGGCAGGTTAGTAGATTGGTGATGGGGGCAGGCTAGTAGAATGGTGATGGGGGCAGGCTAGTAGAATGGTGATGGGGGCAGGCTACTAGAATGGTGATGGGGGCAGGCTAGTAGATTGGTGATGGGGGCAGGCTATTAGAATGGTGATGGGAGCAGGCTAGTAGAATGGTGATGGGGCAGGCTAGTAGAATGGTGATGGGGGGCAGGCTAGTAGAATGGTGATGGAGGGGCAGGCTAGTAGAATGATGATGGAGGGTAGGCCAGTAGAATGGTGAAGGAGGGGCAGGCTAGTAGAGTGGTGATGGAGGGGCAGGCTAGTAGAATGGTGATGGAGGGGCAGGCTAGTAGAATGGTGATGGGGGCAGGCTAGTAGAATGGTGATGGGAGCAGGCTAGTAGAATGGTGAAGGAATGGCAGGCCAGTAGAATGGTAATGGAGGGGCAGGCTAGTAGAATGGTAATGGGGGCAGGCTAGTAGAATGGTGATGGAGGGGCAGGCTAGTAGAGTGGTGATGGGAGCAGGCTAGTAGAATGGTGATGGAAGGGCAGGCTAGTAGATTGGTGAAGGAGGGGCAGGCTAGTAGAATGGTGATGGGGGGCAGGCTAGTAGAATGGTGATGGAGGGGCAGGTTAGTAGATTGGTGATGGGGGCAGGCTAGTAGAATGGTGATGGGGGCAGGCTAGTAGAATGGTGATGGGGGCAGGCTACTAGAATGGTGATGGGGGCAGGCTAGTAGATTGGTGATGGGGGCAGGCTAGTAGAATGGTGATGGGGGCAGGCTAGTAGAATGGTGATGGGGGCAGGCTAGTAGATGGTGATGGGGCAGGCTAGTAGAATGGTGATGGGGGCAGGCTAGTAGAATGGTGATGGGGGGCAGGCTAGTAGAATGGTGATGGAGGGGCAGGTTAGTAGATTGGTGATGGGGGCAGGCTAGTAGAAGGGTGATGGGGGCAGGCTAGTAGAATGGTGATGGGGGCAGGCTACTAGAATGGTGATGGGGGCAGGCTAGTAGATTGGTGATGGGGGCAGGCTAGTAGAATGGTGATGGGGGCAGGCTAGTAGAATGGTGATGGGGGCAGGCTAGTAGAATGGTGATGGGGCAGGCTAGTAGAATGGTGATGGGGGCAGGCTAGTAGAATGGTGATGGGGGGCAGGCTAGTAGAATGGTGATGGAGGGGCAGGCTAGTAGAATGGTGATGGAGGGGCAGGCTGGTAGAATGGTGATGGAGGGTAGGCCAGGAGAATGGTGAAGGAGGGGCGGGCCGGTAGAATGGTGAAGGAGGGGCAGGCTAGTAGAGTGGTGATGGAGGGGCAGGCTAGTAGAATGGTGAAGGAGGGGCAGGCTAGTAGAATGGTGATGGGGGCAGGCTAGTAGAATGGTAATGGAGGGGCAGGCTAGTAGAATGGTGATGGAGGGGTAGGCTAGTAGAATGGTGATGGGGGCAGGCTAGTGGAGTGGTGATGGGAGCAGGCTAGTAGAATGGTGAAGGAATGGCAGGCCAGTAGAATGGTAATGGAGAGGCAGGCTAGTAGAATGGTGATGGAGGGGCAGGCTAGTAGAGTGGTGATGGTGGCAGGCTAGTAGAATGGTGAAGGAGGGGCAGGCTAGTAGAATGGTGAAGGAGGGGCAGGCTAGTAGAATGGTGATGGGGCGGGCTAGTAGAATGGTAATGGAGGGGCAGGCTATTAGAATGGTGATGGGGGCAGGCTAGTAGAATGGTGATGGAGGGGCAGGCTAGTAGAGTGGTGATGGTGGCAGGCTAGTAGAATGGTGAAGGAGGGGCAGGCTAGTAGAATGGTGAAGGTGGGGCAGGCTAGTAGAATGGTGATGGGGCAGGCTAGTAGAATGGTGATGGAGGGGCGGGCTAGTAGAATGGTAATGGAGGGGCAGGCTAGTAGAATGGTGAAGGAGGGGCAGGCTAGTAGAATGGTAATGGAGGGGCAGGCTAGTAGAATGGTGAATTAGGGGCAGGCTAGTAGAATGGTAATTGAGGGGCAGGCTAGTAGAATGGTGATGGAGGGGCAGGCTAGTAGAATGGTGATGGAGGGGCAGGCTAGAAGAATGGTGAAGGAGGGGCAGGCTAGTAGAATGGTGATTGGGGCAGGCTAATAGAATGGTGATGGGGCAGGCTAGTAGATTGGTGAAGGAGGGGCAGGCTAGTAGAATGGTGATTGGGGCAGGCTAATAGAATGGTGATGGGGCAGGCTAGTAGATTGGTGAAGGAGGGGCAGGCTAGTAGAATGGTGATGGGGGGCAGGCTAGTAGAATGGTGATGGGGGCAGGCTAGTAGAATGGTGATTGGGGCAGGCTAGTAGAATGGTGAAGCCAGCAGTAGAACACAACAGATAGTTGTCAGGAGTCCAAAATAGACACAGTTCTTAAAGGAAAATGGGATCTGTGCCACAAGAAATATCTGAATTGAAGTTTGTTTTTCCTGATTCAGGGTTCACTTCCCCTCCCATTACACAGCAGATCTCTGGAGCAGTGATTAGCGTCAACTGATCTAAGCAGACACAGTTCCTCTCTCACCCTACAGCAGAAGCATTTGGCTACTTCAGTACTCAGTTGGCAGGAGTATTACCTTTCTGATCAGTACATACGTTTCTGAAGGTGTTTGTCATGTCTGCCCATATGCCTTGTACTGGATGCAGCTGCAGTATACTGTGGTATGATCTATCTTTCTGGTCTGGTAATGAGAACTGAATGACTCACCCATCCCCTCCCAACAACACCTGCCTCCCAATAGGGAACATTGGTCAACAGGAAGGGAGACCTTCAGCTGAAAGGCCTAGACTCAATCCCTTATTTATATAATCCCTGTAGCATTACTGCAGCCAGTAAATGTACAAATAATAAGAGCATGTCTTCTATGAATAGCTGTGAAAGATACACCAATTTAAGTGGTGTGTCAGAGATTTTTTAGTTGTATCTCCACGATCTGTTAACTGCCAAAAGTCATCGTTGCCCAACCTCCTCTAATCCAAGGCGGACTACTGGTGCCATCTGCTGGAGTGCTGGCATTTGTCATTGACTCTGGAGTCTGAGAAAGAGATAAATTGTTTGCATTATATGCCCACACATCCACTCTGACCAACCACCCTCCGTTCGTTTTCGACTTAAGTAACCTTCAATCTTATGTAACCAAACCAAAAGTAACACATTATACTAATTTGAATGTCCCGGATTTACTTCACTATGTCACGTCTAGTCCATGAGACCAGTCTGGTCAGTCAGTTGATCCCGCTGATTATGAACAGTGTATCGTTATTGCACATGATCAACAAGACACTTGAAGTTCGCAGGCGGGGTCACGAGAGACCATTTTCCAGCACTCCTTCCTTCTGCCCAGTTTCTCTGTTGTTGCTACGGAAATCAAGCTTATTTTTTTTTACCATCCCTGTATAAGCCTACACCTTTCAAACCAAGACATTTTTTCACCAACTTTTGCTTCACGCCAAAGTTTTGCCAACTTTACTTTATAAAAACTAAGCAAAAAAAAGAAACGTCCTCTCACTGTCAACTGCGTTTATTTTCAGCAAACTGAACATATGTTCGTACAAATATTTACACAACAAGATTCAACAACTGAGACAAAAACTGAACAAGTTCCACAGACATGTGACTAACAAAAATGGAATAATGTGTCCCTGATCAGAAGGGAGTGGTCAAAATCAAAAAGTAAGTCAGTATCTGATGTGGCCACCAGCTGCATTAAGTACTGCAGTGCATCTCCTCCTCATGGACTGCACCAGATTTGCCAGTTCTTGCTGTGAGATATTACCCCACTCTTCCACCAAGGCACCTGCAAGTAGCCCTCACGCTCCGATCCAACGTGATCAATGGGATTGAGATCCGGGCTCTTCACTGGCCATGGCAGAACACTGACATTCCTGTCTTGCAGGAAATCACACACAGAACGAGCTGTTTGGCTGGTGGCATTGTCATGCTGGAGGGTCATGTCAGGATGAGCCTGCAGGAAGGGTACCACATGAGGGAGGAGGATGTCTTCCCTGTAACGCACAGCATTGAGATTGCCTGCAATGACAACAATCTCAGTGTGATGATGCTGTGACACACCACCCCAGACCATGACAGACCCTCCACCTCCAAATCGATCCCGCTCCAGAGTACAGGCCTCTGTGTAACGCTCATTCCTTCGACGATAAACGCGAATCCAACCATCACCCCTGGTGAGACAAAACCGTGACTCGTCAAAGAGCTCTTTTCGGTGGTTTTGTACCCATAGGCGATGTTGTTGCAGGTGATGTCTGGTGAGGACCTGCCTTATAACATGCCTACAAGCCCTCAGTCCAGCCTCTCTCAGCCTATTGCAGACAGTCTGAGCACTGATGGAGAGATTGTGCATTCCTGGTGGGACTCGGGAAGTTGTTGTTGCCATCCTGTACCTGTGTGATGTTCGGATGTACCGATCATGTGCAGGTGTTGTTACACATGGTCGGCACTGTGAGGACGATCAGCTGTCCGTCCTGTCTCCCCGTCCCTGTCTTAGGCGTCTCACAGTACGGACATTGCAATTTATTGCCCTGGTCACATTTGCAGTCCTCATGCCTCCTTGCAGTGTGCCTAAGGCACATTCACACAGATGAGCAGGGACCCTGGGCATCTTTCTTTTGGTCTTTTTCAGAATCAGTAGAAAGGCCTCTTTAGTGTCCTAAATTTTCATAACTGTGACCTTAATTGCCTACCGTCTGTAAGCTGTTAGTGTCTTAATGACCGTTCCACAAACAAGTCTGGAAACTCGACTTGATATATCAATAATTATGTCTGATTTTTGTTTGCACTGAATCTCCGTTTGGATAGCCTATTGGTTAGGCTACAATTAGGCTGGGAAAAGCTAAGTTGAGCTGTGAGAGCTTCCTGTGATCATCTTGTCTCGTTTGCTCATTTATTAGAACATGCTGCCATGTTATCGTCTACAGCAGGTATTCCCAGGGGCAACATCAGGGCTATGCCAAATAAAAATGTGATTCATATTTTTTGGAGCGGGGCTATACATTTGGGTGTTTTTTTTCTTCCCCGAGTAGCCTCGTTTCACTGCTCCCCCCCCCCAACTAATTAACATCCAATCACATTAACCGTTACTCTCTCGCAAGAAACCTGAAATGTGGATAATTGCGGGAAACTATGGACCACTCTTGGGAAAATTGTACTTCCGGTATTGATTAAGGTTGTCGGATAATACTATTATTTATAGTATTATTTACTGAAAACTTTACTTAGAGAAAAACAGGGAAGCGATATTAAAGACAAACATAAGTTGTTTTGATTAAGTCTGTCATGGGTTAGGATGACACACATTGGCGTGTTTGGATGTAACTTAGTAAAAGCAACTGGTCTTCTGGTAAAAACAAAGTAAATGTTTAGTTTTCACTGTGTAAGGCAACCTCTGACAACATAAATATGTTATATTACACAATACAGCTTCAAATTTGCACAACACTTAATGGTAGTAATTATTGCAAAAAACATATTTTCCACCATCATTTGCAAATAAATTCATTAAAAATCCTACAATGTGATTTTCTGGATTTTTTTTCTAATTTTGTCTGTCATAGTTGAAGTGTACCTATGATGAAAATTACAGGCCTCTCTCATATTTTTAAGTGGGAGAACTTGCACAATTGGTGGCTGACTAAATACTATTTTGCCCCACTGTAAATGGGTCTGAAAAGTGACTGGTAACATAAATACTTATGGTAATATATGCATTCATTTACCAAGTAAGTTGAATGATAACACATTCTAATTTACAGCAATAACCTGTGGAATAGATACGGGGAAGAGGAGGGGTTAATGAGCCAATTGCAAGCTGGGGATGATTAGATGGCCATGATAGTATGAGGGCCAGATTGGCAACTTAGACAGGACAGCAGGGTTATCACCCCTACTCTTACAATAAGCGCCATGGGATCTTTAGTGACTACAGAGAGTCAGAACACATGTTTAACATCCCATCTGAAAGACAGCACCCTACACAGGACAATGTCCCAAATCACTGCCCTGGGGAATTGGGATATATATACACATACATTTTTTTAGACCAGAGGAAAGTGCCTCCTACTGGCCCTCCAACACCACTTCCAGCAGTATCTGGTCTCCCATCCAGGGACTGACCCAGCTCAATCCTGCTTAGCTTCATAGGCTAGCCAGCAGTGGAATGCAGGGTGGTATGCTGCTTTACATATAATGACTACTAGAAAGATAAGATAGATAGACAGATATGGCAAGCAATGAACAGCAGGGTAGTAGTAAATATAATCAATAATAATTTTAGCAGCAGCATAGATGTGAGGGGAGCAGTAGTTGTTTGCCATTTAAGTGTTATGGCCAGGGGATAGAAGCTGTTTGGGTGTCTGTTGGTCTGAGCCTTGATGCTACCCTACCGCCTGCCAGATGGAGTTTTTGGTAAATGTTCCTGGATGACTGGGAGTTCAGCCCCAGTGATGCGCTGGGCCATCCGCACCACCCTCAGTAGGGCCTTCGAGTCGAGGGCGCTACAGCTGCCATACTAGACGGTGATACAACCAGTCAGGATGCTCTCGATGGTGCAGCTGTAAAAGTTCCTAAGGATCTGAGTGGCCATTCCATATTGTTTTTAGCCTCTTGAAGGAGAAGAGGAACTGTCGTGCCTTCTTCAAGACTGTGCTGGTGAGAGAGAACCATGTTAAGTCTTCAGCGATGTGGACCCCCTCCACTGCAGCCCCATCGATGTGGATGGGAGTGTGAACCCGCCTCCGCTTCCTGTCGTCTGCAATCAGCTCCTTAGTCTTGCTGACGTTCAGGGAGAGTGTTTTGTCCTGGCACCACACTGTCAGGTCTCTGACCACCTCCATGTATGCTGTCTCATCACCGTTGGTGATCAGGCCTACCACCATCGTGTTGTCGGCAAACTTCATGGTAAAGTTGGAGTCGTGGGTGGCCACACATTCATGGGCAATGTCCCCTCAAATTTTTGGGGTCACTGACCAAATTGTAGGTCTTGTGAGCAAAGACTTTAACATTGTGAGAATTTTGTGCAACTTCCAGCACGCATTTACAGTGAACACTGTACCCTTACAGTTTTAGACAGTAGTCAATTAGCTATTGTGGCTATTTGAGCATAATGTAGGCCTACCAACAAAACCAATGGAGCATATCCCATAACATTTTCACATGTAAATAGCTTTTGATTTCTATGATATAGCCTACAGTAGCCTGTATGTGGTGTTCAATGCAGGCCTACATTGCAGGAGACTCTTAAAACATGTTTTTACATTATGAAGGGCTTGACATTAATTCATGATTTTTTTTTACATGGTCTGTAACACCATGGGCCAAATAGGTGACTGTAAATTGCATTGTGTTGTGGTTTCTTGCATCATACTTTATTAAATAAATCATTATTACCATACAGAGAATTAGACAATGTTGGCAACCCCCTGCCTACTGGATAATTTGCATATTCAAGCCTGTCTCAAAATACAACACTGCTCCTCAATTAAGACATAAGCTTTTTACCTGCTTGGCTTTTCAAAGAGAGCTTGACATCTAGCACACATTTTGTGATCTTGTAGGAAGCAGTAACTCCATTACTTATCTATAACTGGGCTAATAACTCGCTAACTAGCAAATAACATCAACAAATATAAAGTTCCAGTGTTCCCTATCATGGCTGTGATCATTGTATACAGAGAAGAGAAATACCAGAAGTCACTGTCGACGCTCTACATTCTTGAACACTGGTAGGCTGGTCTTGCCCTCCTTACTCTCCTGTTATCACCAAGGTATCAATATCCTGTCCCCTTGGCTCTTTGACATGTGTACACCAAATGTATCCTCAACTCTGAGAAGACCAAACTCTCTGTAACCCTTTGATTAAAGTATATTGATATTATGGACACAGAAAATATAAAATCCAATAATCATGAGACAAAAAAATTAACTGCGACTATGTTATCGCTTATTTTCCTCATATAAGTTGATGAATACCACCCAGGGACATGGCAAAACTCCTACATACACTGAAAAAAAACAGTGTTCACTTCAAAATGCATAAAATTCCCTTTCAATATCCATATTTTCATAGGTAAAGGAATTGAATGTTCATTTCTCTACCAATAAGCTGTCGCCCACTCCAAGCTGTATATTAATGATCTGCCTTCTGTCTGTACTAGGTCTGAAGTTCAAATGTATGCAGATTATTCAATGATATAGGTGCATGTTAAGAGCACACAACAAGCTGCACAAGAACTCACTAATTTAAAATGGTCCAGGTTACAAAGTGGCTTAATGACTCATGTTTGCATCTCAATGTGAAAAAAAAAAAAAATAGTCTGCATGTTCTTCACAAAGAGAGTAACTGATGCTACGGAGGCAGATGTCCATGTGTCAGGAGAGAAGCTCCAGGTGGTATCAGATTTGAATTACCTTTGCGTCATACTTAATGACAACCTCTTTTAAAAAGCAGATAAAAAAGCTAACTAAAATAACAATTCAACCCAGCTAATTTCCAATTCATACCACATTGTTTGACTAGAGGTAGCAAAACTGAACTTCAATGCTGTGATACTCCCCCACTCACACTTCTTGAATAGTTGGGCCCAAGCTTTCTGCACATTAAAACCAATTCAGTCGGTCTACAAACCGGCTCTCAAATGCTTGGTAAACAGCCCAATAGTCATCATCACTGTTACATCCTCAGAAAGAATTGTGCTCCTGAGTTGGGAAAATCTTGTGTAATACACCACACACCGCTTGTATTCAAGATCCTAAAATGGCCTAGATCCTCCTCCACTTAGTACTTTTGTCAAACAGAAAAACCAAATCCATGGCAGCAGATCTGAGAGGTTTCTCATGACAGACCTCTCAGGTCTGCCATGAGAGGTGACTAATAGTTCCCTTAAGGAAAAACCTTACGACAATTTACTTTCTCTGTGAGAGCTTCCCATGTCTGGAACACTGCCACCAGACACAAACTGTACCACCTATTACACCTTTACAAAAAACAAAGATGTAGCTAAAGGTCAAGCAGAGTTGTGAACATAATCCCTAGCTGTGCATTGCTGCTTTCCATGTTATCTGTAGTGTGTGAGGTGTGGTAACACTTGCTTTTATGTATCTTGTTTTGTGGTATTACTGTCTGCGTGCTAACGTTACATGTCATATCTCGCTCTGCATGTGCTCACTGCTGGTATGTATTGTTATTGTAATTGTTTTTAATAACCTGCCCAGGGACTGCGGTTGAAAATTTGCCGGCTGGCTGAAACTGCCACTTTTACTGAAACGCTGATTCATGTGCACTGTCCCTGTAAAAGCCTTTTTGTATACACATTTTAAACTAAATAAGTGATATTTCCTGAGGAAAGAAAAGGCACCACATTGTAGTAATGACCCAGCTGTCTAGCCAACGTTAGCTGCTGAATGAAGGGAAGTGAGTATTCAGCAGTAGCTAGCTACCTACCTGAGGCTAACCCAGCTAAACAGTAATCGTTACGCAGATTCTGTTGCAAAATGAAACGGTTCACCCCAAACAGAAGAAGCAAACAAGTTTATATTGGACAAATCCAGGGAGGTCCCTTCCCGTTTGGTTCTTAAACTGTAAACTGTTTCTGTAATGAATGGTAATCACACACAGGCACAGATATGAAAACTTTTATTGTTTGCTTTGAATAAAAACCCCAGTCCACTGAGGCCCACAGAAGAGGACGTCATGCTGGGTTTAGAGACAAAACGGTTAGAAAAATGTATCCAAATAAACAAGCTTAAAGTCTGTATATAAATTACATTTGATGCTCAAACAAACTACCCCCAGCACAGACATTTTAGTAAGTTATTGCATTGTATCCTTGCTGTGTCATGATATAGTGGCTTGAGCCAGACCCTCATGCAGGCTTCTGTGCAACAATGAAAAATGGAGATACAGGACATCCCTTTGAATTAGGCACTTGATCCTATGGGTGAACCTAAACTGTGTTGCCTTGATTCCTCACTTCCTCTTGTCTTCTCAAAACACATTGGTGCAGAAGAACAGAGGTTCCTCCCCTCTGATCTTCTGCTCCAATGTGTTTTGAGAAGACAAGAGGAAGTGAGGAATCAAGGCAATACAGTTTATGTTCACCCCATCCCACAACCCATTCTACTGTACCACACTTCATCTTAGACAAGAGATGCTTTTAAGGCTGCGTTTATACAGGCAGCCAATTCTGATCTTTTTCAGAGCTGCTCCAAATTGGTCAAAAGACCAATTAGTGAACATTATCAGAATTGGGCTGCCTGTATAAAACGCAGCCTAAGACATTTGAGCAACGCCCCCCCCCCTCCATCTAATCCAGCCCACTTTGACAATCAATATTCTTTCTGTATGTTGGTCTCATTTTAAATTACTGAAAGCTTTCAAAACCTTAATGGGGACAGAATCCAACACTTTCCACTACGGTGCATCAATTTCCAGAGAATAACAATCCTGCAATGGAAATTAACAAGACGTTGGAACTTGGCGTCAACTCCCATCACTCAACAAAATGTACCGATGTAGACATATCCACACTTCTAAATAAATCTAGTACATTATCAAACAATAACCTAGTTCATCGAACAGCACTGTGCAAAAGAACTTCAGAGTACACCAAAATGGGCACAAGTTCTTAGAATAAATTCCAATTTAAGTCAACTTTATTTAACTTGACTATTCACTCCGTTATTAGTTCAAATGTAGTATTCTAGTTATTCACTGGCATTAAGGCACAACAATAAATTCATCTTAACTTCCTGAGGACACACACACAAAAAAAAAAAAACGCAATACTGAACTTGTACTTTTTAACACCTGTTCACACGGGGTGGGGGTATAACCTCGTCGTATCATCCCAAATGGCACCCTATTCCCTGTAAAGTTAACTACTTTTGACCAGAGCCAAGCAGTGCACTATATAGGGCTGCCATTTGGGACTCACAGGTCGTCCGCAGTTAGCAGAACTGGAATACAATCTCAGGATTAACACATTAACAGAAGACACCATTATATAAAACAACTTCAATAGTAAAAAGTGCAACTGTGTGTACGTTTCCTGCAAGACATAAAATCCCAAATCTAGTATTTTCTCTATTTACGTACTTATTTAAATCATGCCCGGCCAAGATAGCGTCAGTATCAGACATTCAGTCAAAGTTCATTACTTCCTATCAACCAACCTTCACCCAATTTGTGCCCAATCATTCAAACCCTCCAAAACATTAGCCTCAATATTGCTATGTAACTAATACCTAATAAGCTAAAACCAAAAGGGCTCTACAATTCATCAAATATTTTAACCAATTTTTAACTGAGCAATTAGGCTGACATCACTTCTATAGCTTAGCAAGCCTCCAGCCGCCATGCAGTGCCATGGGACAGAGTCAGAGGCATCGAATCAAGAGTTCAATCAGGGTATTGTTTCTTTCCGTCAGACATCTCAAGTACTGTTGGTGGGTCAAATTCTTTCTGGCATTCTGGTTTCTTTGAGAGGAACGAGGATGTGGAGTTCAGGATGAGGTTTTAAACTGACTGACAAAAAGAGGTAAAAAAGGGAACAACAATTTGGAAAGCTTCCTAGAAAATGTTAGAAACCGAAATGTGGCCTAAATGTCAGGAAGAGGCATACTTAGATGGCCTGCTTTAGAGAGCTCTTGTAGCAGTTTACATAGATTACGCTAGAGATATAACCGTAGCAAACAGCAGCATTGTGCAACTCTAGTTACACAATACCAGTAGCCTTGAGTACAATAGAAAGCTGTGACAGACCCCACTGGCTATTTTGGTACATTACAGGTTACCCCAAAAAATGAAGCTATGTCAGCGATCTTCAGTCATACGGCCTTCTGTTACAAGAAAAAAAAATCATTGCTGAAAAGGACATCCCTCAAATATTTTTTTATACACAATTTAGCCACCTGGAAATTGTTTTGAAGAGATTGATGGATTGCATCATTTCCATTATTAAAAGATATGGAAAAGTGGTATTCAAGCAGTCTACCCCAGTGATGTTGACAAATATACAATATTTTAGTCAAAAGTATAAAACAAACTATTTCTAAAGATGAGGCGTCGCCCCTCTGGATCTGTCCTCCAGGTGTACTATGCAGCCACGGGTATCCTTCAGGAAGGAAGGGGAAAAAATTAGCTTTTTGATGACTTCACTATGGTTAACACCGTTACGCATGTGCACGTATGGTTAACAGAGTTATGTACAAGTGCTTGAAGGTAGGTACACTATGGCTTGATCTTGTTTCGCATTTGCTATATTGTGAATTTCATTTGTAAACTCCATAATTAAAAGCATTACGAGGGACAACTTAACTCTAGGATTTTGCAAATGTATACGTTGATGATACCTTTGGCCACTATGGCATCCATCTATACAATAAGTAAAAAACATATCCATTACCCTGTACTCAAAGTTCTCTGAAAACTCCCATCCTCCCTGGCTTGTTGGATTGAATCCTCCCCTGTAGCCGTGGCCTCCGCGGGGGGGACCGAAGGACCCTCTGCTGGCGGAGCGACCCCTGCCCCTGCGGAAGCCCATACCACCACGCCCGCGGTAGCCCCCACGGGACTGACCCCCGCGCAGGGGGATGCCGAACGTCTCAGAGTTGATACGCCTCTCCTCAACCCAGGTCTGCCTCCGCTGCCTGCCAATCACAATTTAGACGCTCAACCGGGGGTTGGAGGACGCCGACAGTACCTGATTGAATCTACTATGGTCTTACATACAGTATACTCCATATATCAATAACGCCACATTGTATAGTATCAAAACATTAGCATGGGATAGAACAGATCTGAGAGAAAAGAGACTCACAGTGGGAAACCAGAGCTTCCTCCAGGTTTTTCTGCAGCTTTCCTGAAAAACAGAATAGCTCTTTATCATGAATTGCCTAAGGGAAGACAATATTGTATTGTAAATTCTCAAACTAAAATCTACAAGATAGAAGGGACAGAGGTTACTTCCGGCGCCGACAGAGATGGCCGCCTCGCATCGCGTTCCTAGGAAACTATGCAGTTTTGTTTTTTTACGTGTTATTTCTTACATTAGTACCCCAGGTCATCTTAGGTTTCATTACATACAGTCGAGAAGAACTACTGAATATAAGATCAGCGTCAACTCACCATCAGTACGACCAAGAATATGTTTTTCGCGACGCGGACCCTGTGTTCTGCCTTACAAACAGGACAACGGAGTGGATCCTATGCAGCGACCCAAAAAAACGTCTCCGAAAGAGAGGGAAACGAGGCGGTCTTCTGGTCAGACTCCGGAGACGGGCACACCGTGCACCACTCCCTAGCATTCTTCTTGCCAATGTCCAGTCTCTTGACAACAAGGTTGATGAAATCCGAGCAAGGGTAGCATTCCAGAGGGACATCAGAGACTGTAACGTCCTTTGCTTCACTGAAACATGGCTCACTGGAGAGACTCTATCCGAAGCGGTGCAACCAACGGGTTTCTCCACGCATCGCGCTGACAGAAACAAACATATTTCTGGTAAGAAGAGGGGCGGGGGCGTATGCCTCATGGCCAACGTGACATGGTGTGATGAAAGAAACATACAGGAACTCAAATCCTTCTGTTCACCTGATTTAGAATTACTCACAAATGTAGACCGCATTATCTACCAAGAGAATTCTCTTCGATTATAATCACAGCCGTATATATCCCCCCCCAAGCAGACACATCAATGGCTCTGAACAAACTTTATTTAACTCTCTGCAAACTGGAAACGATTTATCCGGAGGCTGCATTCATTGTAGCTGGGGATTTTAACAAGGCTAATCTGAAAACAAGACTCCCTAAATTTTATCAGCATATCGATTGCGCAACCAGGGGTGGAAAGACCTTGGATCATTGTTACTCTAACTTCCGCGACGCATATAAGGCCCTGCCCCGCCGCCCTTTCGGAAAAGCTGACCACGACTCAATTTTGTTGATCCCTGCCTACAGACAGAAACTAAAACAAGAGGCTCCCACGCTGAGGTCTGTCCAACGCTGGTCCGACCAAGCTGACTCCACACTCCAAGACTGCTTCCATCACGTGGACTGGGAGATGTTTCGTATTGCGTCAGATAACAACATTGACGAATACACTGATTCGGTGTGCGAGTTCATTAGAACGTGTGTTGAACATGTCGTTCCCATAGCAACGATTAAAACATTCCCTAACCAGAAACCGTGGATTGATGGCAGCATTCGTGTGAAACTGAAAGCGCGAACCACTGCTTTTAATCAGGGCAAGGTGTCTGGTAACATGACCGAATACAAACAGTGCAGCTATTCCCTACGCAAGGCTATCAAACAAGCTAAGCGCCAGTACAGAGACAAAGTAGAATCTCAATTCAACGGCTCAGACACAAGAGGCATGTGGCAGGGTCTACAGTCAATCACGGACTACAGGAAGAAATCCAGCCCAGTCACGGACCAGGATGTCTTGCTCCCAGGCAGACTAAATAACTTTTTTGCCCGCTTTGAGGACAATACAGTGCCACTGACACGGCCTGCAACGAAAACATGCGGTCTCTCCTTCACTGCAGCCGAGGTGAGTAAGACATTTAAACGTGTTAACCCTCGCAAGGCTGCAGGCCCAGACGGCATCCCCAGCCGCGCCCTCAGAGCATGCGCAGACCAGCTGGCCGGTGTGTTTACGGACATATTCAATCAATCCCTATACCAGTCTGCTGTTCCCACATGCTTCAAGAGGGCCACCATTGTTCCTGTTCCCAAGAAAGCTAAGGTAACTGAGCTAAACGACTACCGCCCCGTAGCACTCACATCCGTCATCATGAAGTGCTTTGAGAGACTAGTCAAGGACCATATCACCTCCACCCTACCTGACACCCTAGACCCACTCCAATTTGCTTACCGCCCAAATAGGTCCACAGACGATGCAATCTCAACCACACTGCACACTGCCCTAACCCATCTGGACAAGAGGAATACCCATGTGAGAATGCTGTTCATCGACTACAGCTCGGCATTCAACACCATAGTACCCTCCAAGCTCGTCATCAAGCTCGAGACCCTGGGTCTCGACCCCGCCCTGTGCAACTGGGTACTGGACTTCCTGACGGGCCGCCCCCAGGTGGTGAGGGTAGGCAACAACATCTCCTCCCCGCTGATCCTCAACACTGGGGCCCCACAAGGGTGCGTTCTGAGCCCTCTCCTGTACTCCCTGTTCACCCACGACTGCGTGGCCACGCACGCCTCCAACTCAATCATCAAGTTTGCGGACGACACAACAGTGGTAGGCTTGATTACCAACAACGACGAGACGGCCTACAGGGAGGAGGTCAGGGCCCCCGGAGTGTGGTGTCAGGAAAATAACCTCACACTCAACGTCAACAAAACTAAGGAGATGATTGTGGACTTCAGGAAACAGCAGAGGGAACACCCCCCTATCCACATCGATGGAACAGTAGTGGAGAGGGTAGCAAGTTTTAAGTTCCTCGGCATACACATCACAGACAAACTGAATTGGTCCACTCACACAGACAGCATCGTGAAGAAGGCGCAGCAGCGCCTCTTCAACCTCAGGAGGCTGAAGAAATTCGGCTTGTCACCAAAAGCACTCACAAACTTCTACAGATGCACAATCGAGAGCATCCTGGCGGGCTGTATCACCGCCTGGTATGGCAACTGCACCGCCCTCAACCGTAAGGCTCTCCAGAGGGTAGTGAGGTCTGCACAACGCATCACCGGGGGCAAACTACCTGCCCTCCAGGACACCTACACCACCCGATGTCACAGGAAGGCCATAAAGATCATCAAGGACATCAACCACCCGAGCCACTGCCTGTTCACCCCGCTATCATCCAGAAGGCGAGGTCAGTACAGGTGCATCAAAGCTGGGACCGAGAGACTGAAAAACAGCTTCTATCTCAAGGCCATCAGACTGTTAAACAGCCACCACTAACATTGAGTGGCTGCTGCCAACACACTGACACAACTCCAGCCACTTTAATAATGGGAATTGATGGGAAATGTAAATATATCACTAGCCACTTTAAACAATGCTACCTTATATAATGTTACTTACCCTACATTATTAATCTCATATGCATACGTATATACTGTACTCTATATCATCGACTGTATCCTTATGTAATACATGTATCACTAGCCACTTTAAACTATGCCACTTTGTTTACATACTCATCTCATTTGTACATACTGTACTTGATATCATCTACTGTATCTTGCCTATGCTGCTCTGTACCATCACTCATTCATATATCCTTATGTACATATTCTTTATCCCCTTACACTGTATAAGACAGTAGTTTTGGAATTGTTAGTTAGATTACCTGTTATTACTGCATTGTCGGAACTAGAAGCACAAGCATTTCGCTACACTCGCATTAACATCTGCTAACCATGTGTATGTGACAAATAAAATTTGATTTGATTTATAAAAACATTGGGGAGAGAGATGATATGGGCAGTTGTCGCCTACCTGTTGTAATCACAGGAGACTTTGTCGAAGAAAGACTTGGACTTGTCGTAGTAAACTTTAAGTGTTAGTGCCTCCAGCCCTTCATCAGCGTTGCCCTTGCTGTTCTGAGTCTCCACACTGGAGTTGCCCTTATCCTCCACGTTCACTGCTGCCTTCTCCGTCTCATCTTGAGAAGAAATGGACATCAAACACATTCACTCCACAATGGCCAATTACTGTTCTGCACATTTATTTAACTAGGCAAGTCAGTTAAGAACACATTCTTATTTACAATGACGGCCTATCCCGGCCAAACTCGGACGACGCTGGGCCAATTGTGCACAGCCCTATGGGACTCCCAATCACGGCCGGATGCGATACAGCCTGGAATCAAACCAGGTACTGCAGTGACACCTCTTGCACTGAGATGCAGTGTCCTAGACCACTGCACCACTCGAGAGCCACACATGGAGTTCTCAGCCAAATAGATAAAGTATCCATCCAGGCTGCCCTGAACAAACTACATTTTGGTAGAATTTAGGCATTTGAATGTACCAGAGGCCATCAGAAATACACAGCGAAATAATCTCCCAGATTGGAAAGATGTGGTAGTGAGTCTACAATTTAAATGACTAACAATTCATACAGTTTCAGTATTAGGTATTGTCTAGACTTATGATCAAGACTCACATACAGGCGTTCAAAAGTTCGGGGTCAGTTAGAAATGTCCTCGTCTTTGAAAGAAAAGCAAATTGAATATCTCGTACAATGCTGTGTACTACTCCCTTCACCGAACAGCACAAACTGGCTCTAACCAGTGTAGGAGTGGGAGGCCCTGGTGCACAACGGAGCAAGAGGACAAGTACCTTAGTGTCTAGTTTGAGAATGACGCCTCACAAATCCTCAACTGGCAGCTTCATTAAATAGTACCCGCAAAACACCAGCTCCGGGATGCTGGCCTTCTAGGCAGAGTTCCAAAGATAAAGCCATATCTCAGACTGGCCAATAAAAATACAAGATCAAGATGGGCAAAAGAACACACTGGACAGAGGAACTCTGCCTAGAAGGCCAGCATCCCGGAACCGCCTCTTCACTGTTGATGTTGAGACTGGTGTTTTGCAGGTACTATTTAATGAAGCTGCCAGTTGAGAACTTGTGAGGTGTCGGTTTCTCAAACTAGATACTCTAATGTACTTGTCCTCTTGCTCCGTTGTGCACCGGGGCTTCCCACTCCTCTTTCTATTCTGGTTAGAGACAGTTTGCGCTGTTCTGTGAAGGGAGAAGTACATAGCGTTGAACAAGATCTTCAGTTTCTTAGCAATTTCTCGCATGAAATAGCCTTCATTTCTTAGAACAAGAATAGATTGACGAGTTTCAGAAGAAAGTGCTTTGTTTCTGGCCTTTTGAGCCGGTCATCGGACCCACAAATGCTGATGCGCCAGATACTCAACTAGTCTAAAGGCGGCCAGTTGTATTGCTTCTTTAAACAGAACAGTTTTCAGCTGTGCTAACATAAGTGCAAAAGGGTTTTCTAATGATCAATTAGCCTTTTAAAATGATAAACTTGGATTAGCTAACAATGTGCCATTGGAACACTGGAGTGATGGTTGATGATAAATGGGTCTCTGTACGCTATTTAGATATTCCATAAAAAAAGCTGCCATTTCCAGCTACAATAGTCATTTACAACATATTTCTGATAAAATACATTTAACATTTTATTTTAAATAAGTGATTCTTTCAAAAACAAGGACATTTCTAAGTGACCCCAAACTTTTGAACGGTTGTGTGTGTAATAGACATATTCAGAAAGTATTTAGACCATGACTTTTTCAAAATTTCTAAAATGGATTCAATTGTCCCCCACCCCAATCCACACACATACAACACTCCATAATAACAAAGCAAAAACAGTTTAGCAATTTCTGTAAATGTAATATTTGTTTCCAGCCCCTTGCCTCAGTACTTTGTTTAAGCTCCATTGGAAGCGATTAGACTCGAGTCTTCTTGGTATGACGCTACAAGCTTGGCACACCTATATTAGGTGAGTTTCTCACATTCTTCGCAAGTTCTGTCAGGTTGGATGTGGAGCATTGCTGCACAGATATTTTCAGCTCTCTCCAGAGATGATCGATAGTGTTCAAGTCCAGACTCTAGCTGGGCCACTCAAGGACATTCAGAGACATGTCCCGAAGCCAAGACACAGGCATGCTGTGTGCTTCAGGTCATTGTCCAGTTGGAAGGTGAACCATCGCTCCAGTCTGACGTTCTGGAGCAGGTTTTCAATAAAGGTTCGCTCTGTACTTTGCTCCGTTCATCTTTCCCTCGATCCTGACTAGTCTCCCAGTCCCCTTAGGCTGAGAAACATCCCAACAGCATGATGCCATCACCAAAGGAATGTGCCAAGCGTCAC
Source organism: Oncorhynchus clarkii lewisi (assembly GCF_045791955.1). Classification (NCBI taxonomy): domain Eukaryota; kingdom Metazoa; phylum Chordata; class Actinopteri; order Salmoniformes; family Salmonidae; genus Oncorhynchus; species Oncorhynchus clarkii. The sequence continues at coordinate 46,714,171 of NC_092147.1, forward strand.
GTCTGGAGGAAACCTGGCACGTCAGGCCAAAGAGCTCAATCTTGGTTTCATCAGACCAGAGAATCTTGTTTCTAATGGTTTGAGTCTTTAGGTGTCTTTTGTCAAACTCCAAGCGGGCTGTCATGTGCCTTTTACTGAGGAGCAGCTACCGTCTTGCCACTACCATATAGGCCTTATTGGTGGAGTGCTTCAGAGATGGTTGTCCTTCTGGAAGTTTCTCCAATCTCCACAGAGAAACTATAGAGCAACAATCAGGTTCTTGGTCACCGGCCTTTCTCCCCCGATTGCTCAATTTGGCTGGGCGGCCAGCTCTAGGAAGAGTCTTGGTGGTTCCAAACTTCTTCCATTTGAGAATGATGGAAGGCCATTGTATTCTTGGGGACCTTCAATGCTGCAGATATTTTGGTACCTTTCCCCAGTTCTATGCCTCGACACAAATCCTGTCTCGGAGCTCTTCGGACAATTCCTTCAACCTCATGGCTTGGTTTTTGCTCTGACATGCACTGTCAACTGTGGGACCGTCATAAAGACAGGTGTGCCTTTCCAAATCATGTCCAATCAATTTAATTTACCACAAGGACTCCAATCAAGTTGCAGAAACATCAAGGATGCTTGATGGAAACAGGATGCACCGGAGCTCAATTTCAAGTCTCATAGCAAAAGGTCTGAATACTTGTGTAAATCTGGTATCTGATCTCTTATTTGAAATAAATGAGCAAATGTCAAAAAACATAAATCCACTTTAAATTCAGGCTGTAAAACAAAACGTGGAAAAAGTGAAGGGGTCCGAATACTTTCTGAAAGCACTGTAATCGACTTTATTCAGTCAGACACCTTTTATAAACTAGTCAAGTTTGCTGTTCGTCAATCAAAGCACAGTAAGTAACCTATGCGCCACCGCTCTGTGGCTGCATATGAAACAAGTGAAAGAAAATAAATGTGCCAGAAAATAGGCCAAGTTGATTCACAGACAATGAGAGCATCATGTGCTCTCCCGCCATGTGTAAAAAAATGTATTTAAAAAAAGTGACTGCAACGACAGCACACACACACGGGGAGGGGGGGCAAACAGAAGACTGTCAAACCAGCATTGTTTCCCTGTCATTGCTCACTTTGTGACTAACAGGCTCCTGTCCTATCAATACATTGAATGAAAGGCATCTTCTAGCGGGAGAGGGCTCGGCTGACTTTTCTGACTAGCGAATTGACAAGTAGTCTCGTTAATTGAAGTGGAAAAAGTAGCCGGCTGAAAATTAGTCTGTAATCGTCTGTTTAGCTGACAGACCGCGCTAGTGGAACACCCTGCAACTTGGCTACATTGTGCTCAGGCTTGCCTCGTGTTAATCTCGGTCCCCTGAACACAATCACACATGCTTCGGATGCCGGCCATGTTTTGTCTGTCTGAAGAAACCAGCCATGTATGCATGATCTGTCCTCAAAAACACTAGGCTAAATCAAGCTCCTTCACCCATAAGTGCTGGATCAAATGTTATGAGGGCCTGATCTGTACAGTCCTGGTACCTTTTAGTTTGAGCTTGCTCTGGAACTCCCTGTCCATTTCTTCCTTGTCGAACTGGGCGTTGGCACTCTCAAAGTCAAAGTCCTTCTCGAACTTCATGGGTCCGTCTAGGCGCACGTTGAAGCGGCTCCTGCCGCGTTGTCTTCCCCCACGACCACGCCTCTGAGGCGGGGGGCCACCAACTGGGAAACAGGAAGAATAGACCATATTACCACAAGAAACATGTAGTAAACACCAAACAATACAATGATACCACAAAATTATAATAAGTTACACCAAAAGCAGTGCCCCTTGTTCAAAACTGAACCATGAAGAATATGAATAAACAAAATGCAGGAAAATGTCCTCTATAGCATAGATTGGTAGTTTGCTGTGCTTTTATCTACCAATTGACAGAATAAAGCAATGGCTTGCCATCCATCACAACAGAATACTTCAAATGTCACCCTAACAGATTTATACAAATAGAAATTCCAGCAGCATATAAAGCATGAACAGCATTACCCATCCATACAACATATTAACAATCGCAAAAATATGGCGTAACAGAATTACCATAACACACACGAAACAGAGCAGTGATCGCCATCTCAACTTGTCAATCTGCACAGCAATGCAGACAGTTGCAAGCAATGGACCACCATGTAACCTACTACAGCACACAGGATGGTGGAGTTGTGTAAACGAACGTGGGCTTGACAGTTTAAGTAAAAGTCACTAGGGCATGCAGAGTCTGAAACGGCATGGAGCTGAGCACAGAGGACGGTTAGAGCAGAGGTGCTCAGTTAACCTGCAGGCCGTTGACTGGCATCCCTGCCTTCACCTTGCGGCTGCTGCTCAGACACTGCTCTGAGTGCTTTCTGGGCCTGGAATGGTACAGTCCATTAGTTTAGAGAGCTCAGCTCAACTTTAATAAAGAGATTTAGTCCCAGACTATAGACTACCTATAGAAACAGGCAAAAGTTGTTAAAATGTTGAAACTCCGACAGACTGTTAAGAGTTACAAAAAAATGGCAGGGGTCATTTTTGTTTTTAGGGGTTGCAGCACAACAAAACACACAGGTAAAGCCTCCGATAGGTCTCACCTACAGAGCTAAAGATAGAGTTGGTAAGCCCTGCAGTGGTATAGCGTTGGTGAGAAATGGGCGCGTTGCAGGGCGCACCCCAGGCCTGGTTACTGCGGGCCCCGCTGACGGTCTCACCATGGTGATGGTGCTGCTGCTGGGCATGGCCGGCGGCTGGAGCCGAGGGGGTCGTTTGGCCTGGAGCGGGACTCCTACGGCCCAAGCTGTGAGTCGGAGCGTAGGGGGCCGACGGGGCTGCCTGTTCTACTGTGGGGCTCTTCCTCAGGGGGTCCAGGGAGGGGCTGGTGTGGCCTGGGTGAACAGAGGGTTAGTGTTACACTGGGCTACTCAACACATGAATCAGACTCAACACTGGTTCGTCAAGAGTTACACTTCATGGATATAAAGCTTAAGTTATTAAACGCGTTGAAGGTTGTGTGTTGAGAAAAGCAATCTGTAATTTTATTGAGAAGAGGCAAAAAATAAATAAATCAGAAAGTGATAAGGGGGCGGGGGAAGCAGTATTGGGTGACATTATGCTCTCACAAGATGATACATAGGCCTAACATACAGTACCAGTCAAAAGTTGACACAGCTACTCATTCAAGGGTTTTCTTCTTGGACTATTTTCTACATCAAAACACATTTGGTTACTACATGATTCCATAAGTTTTTATATTTTGAGATTCTTCAAAGTAGCCACCCTTTGCCTTGATGACAGCTTTGCACGCTCTTGGCATTCGCTCAACCAGCTTCATGAGGTAGTCACCAGGAATGCATTTCAATTAACAGGTGTCCTTCGTTAAAAAGTTCATTTGTGTAATTTCTTTCCATCTTAATGCGTTTGAGCCAATCAGTTGTGTTGTGACAAGGTAGAGGTGGTACACAGAAGACAGCCCTATTTGGTAAAATACCAAGTCTATATTATGGCAAGAACAGCTCAAATAAGCTAAGAGAAACGACAGTCCATTACTTTAAGACATGAAAAAAATCCAAGAGCTTTGAAAGTGTCTTCAAGTACAGTCGCAAGAACCAGAAAGCGCTATGATGAAACTGGCTATCATGAGGAGCGCTACAGGAAAGGAAGACTGAGTTACCTCTGCTGCAGAGGATAAGTTCATTAGAGAATTACCAGCCTCCAATTACAGCCCCCCAAAAAATGTTTCACAGAATTCAAGTAACAGACAAATCTCAACATCAACTGTTCAGAGACTGCATGAATCAGGCCTTCATGGTCGAATTTCTGCAAAGAAACCACTACTAAAGTACACCTATAAAAAAGGAAACACAAGCAATGGACATTAGACAGGTGGAAATCTGTCCTTTGGTCTGATGAGTCTAAATGTGAGACTTTTGGTTCCAACCACCGTGTCTGTGAGATGCAGAATAGGTGATCAGATGTGTGCTTCCCACCGTGAAGCATGGAGGTGATGTGATGGTGTGGGGGTGCTTTGCTGGTAATACTGATTTATTTAGAACACCTCCATTTAACCAGCATGGCTACCACAGCATTCTAAAGTGATACGCCATCCCGTTTGGTTTGCGCTTAGTGGGACTATCATTGGTTTTTCCAACAGACCAATGACCCAACACACCTCCAGGCTGTGTAAGGGCTATTTGACAAGGAAGGAGAGTGATGGAGTGCTGCATCAGATGACCTGGCCTCCACAATTACCCAACCTCCACCCAATTGAGACGGTTTGGGATGAGTTGGACCGCAGAGTGACAGGAAAGCAGCCAACAAGTGCTCAGCATGTGAGAACTCCTTCAAGACTGTTGGAAAAGCATTCCCGATGAAGCTGGTTGAGAGAATGCCAAGAGTGTGTAAAGCTGTCATCAACGCAAAGGGTGGCTACTTTGAAGAATCTGAAATATTTGTGTTATTTCATAGTTGTGATATTTACAATGTAGAAAATAGTAAAAATAAAGAAAATCCCTTGAATGAGTAGGTGTGTCCATGTGCCACAAGAAAGGAAATATTCAGGTTAGCCATCCCTTGAAAGAATACGACCGTGTGCTCTACAGATGAGTTGTAGGGAGTGAATGGGTTAGATCTACAGCTAGTTTCAAATGAGTTTGTTTCACCAAGGTGAGTACGTAGTAGAACAAATCAGTGTTTCTCTTCCTCGTGGGTTTCCTTTACCTTTAGATACAAGGACAGTAGCGGTACCCAGAGAGTGTGAATCAGTGGGGAGAGCAGCGCCAATAGCACTGCTCTGGGACTGGGTTGCAGCGGAGCGTGTGTCGCTCCCAAAGGAGGAGGGCGGCACTGATCTTCCTGTATGGAGAGGAACAGCAGGTGTAGAGTAGAGAGCAAGAACTACACAAGTGTGAGGAGTCCTCTCTGATTCTCTTTCAATTATTATTTTTGATATCGCACGTGCGATTCACCTGAATCTCGAAGAACCAATTACAAATGTCAGTTGGTCGAAAGGTGAATGAGGTGAGCCCCTCCCATTATCGAAGGAGCGACTCACCTGTCCTATGGTAATTCTCACAAGAGTACTTCTCTAAGCTTTCCTCAGCACGAAAATATATGTTTAACTGTTTCGCAAGTGCCGCGAGGTTACACCACCGAACGCAGAAATTCCAGCTCTAGTCTTTTGTGTTGAGTAACTTACCGAAAACATGTTGTTGCTTTGTCTCCTGTGTTAGCACGCTATGCTATTAGCCCACTGGGTGAACACTAGCTAGAAAACACAAGCCTTCACGGATAAACATCGACTAGCACACACACACACGTTACCAATACTTATAAAATGGGCCGCCGTACGTAAATAAACATGCTCAGGCAGCTCTAACTAGACAAGCGAGTTGTGAGGTTTTTACTAAATACTGGCCAGTGCTACCTTAAGCCACACCACTAGCCGTCACAATGAACGCTAGCTACAACCATCTTGCTATTGCTAGCTTAGCTCCCATTTTCTAGTTTGCCTAGCATTAAGTTACTTTGTGCCTACTAACTGAACCAGTCCCACCACACCGTGACCCAGTCTACAAGACTGCCTGTAACAGACTAGCTAAGGCAGCAAGTCTGGCTGTACTGCTAACCTATGCTGGGCAAAACGCTCACATGGCCTACCTCAGCTAGTTCAGTTCTCTTGTATGGTTTAGATAACGCTGTCATTTTTATACTTACCGACTCCAACTACTAGGTTCTCAGGTTCAAGAGAGAGTTAAAAACCAGGTCAGCTACAGTATCAAGGCCAGCCTTGCCACCACCTGCCCGGCAGATCCAGATATAATGGCAACCCGGTCTCCAATCGCTCTATGAGCCACGGTGCTGCATCTGGGAGAAGGGCAGTTCTCTAGCACCAGTGCAAACTGAGCGACCAGCAATGTAGCATGCTGCAAACCCACAGTCCAATTTTTCGCACAGAGATCAGTGGGGGAGCAGTCCCATTTAGCTGATTTCCCTATAGGGAAGAAGGTGCGCCAGACCTAGGGGTACACCCCAGCGCCTGTGTCCTGAGCTGCCACCTCTCAGGTAGACTAGACCGGACCAGACAAAGTGGGCTGTTATGTGCCTTATACTGAGGAGTGGCTTCCGTCTGGCCACTACCATAAAAGTCCAGATTAGTGGAGTGCTGTAGAGATGGTTGTCCTTCTGGAACTTTCTCTCATCTCCACAGAGGAACCCTGGAGCTCTGTCAGAGCAACCATTGGGTTCTTGGTCACCTCCCTGACCAAGGCCCTTCCCCGATTGCTCAGCATGGCAACCAGCTCTAGGAAGAGTCTTGGTGGTTCCAAACTTCTTCCATTTAAAAATTTGAGGCCACTGTTCTTGGGGACCTTCAATGCTGCAGAAGTGGTTTTGGTACCCTTCCCCAGATCTGTGCCTCGACACAATCTTGTAGGACAAATCCTTCGACCTCATGGCTTGGTTTTTGCTCTGACATGCACTGTCAACTATGGGACCTTATAGACAGGTGTGCCTTTTCAAATCATGTCCAATCAATTGAATTTACCACAGGTGGACTCCAATCAAGTTGTAAAACCGTGAAGGATGCACAATGGAAACAGGATGCACCTGAGCTCAATATTGAGTCACATAGCAAAGGGTATGAATACTTATGTAAATTGGTTATTTTTAATAAAACGTGTTCATTTCTAAAAACCTGTTTTCGATTTGTCATTGTTGGGTAGTGTCAACTGATGAGGATTTTTTCAAATGTATTTAATCCATTTTAGAAGGTGGCTGAAACGTAACAAAATTTGAAAAAAAAGGGGTCTGAACTTTACAAATGCACTGTATATTTTTTAAGTGGGGGAAAATACCTCAATATTCTTTAAAAAAAACTAAAACCAAATAATGTACAAATTAAAAATGGACCTTCAATCATACAGTTTCTTGACTGTGTCCAGCTTGATAATAAATCACAGAAATGACAGCTAGACTGAGGTAAGAGTCATTCATCTTGATAGCCCCGCGATGGCCAGGCAAGCTCTGGTTAGCAGAGATCATTCTCGAGCTGTACGACGAGCCCTGGCAACTCCCGTTATGCGGGGGATCTTCTGACCCAAGCAAACAAAGATTTCCACCCTCACTCAAACACAATCGCCTTCCGGGCCTGGCCCATGAGGTCAAATCTGAATGTGACAGGCCTGCCTCAGTCATTGACTATCCAGTGTCAGGGCCCCTTCTACACACTCACTGTTTGCAAACAAGTGGTGCATTTGAGAAAATGTGACAAAAAGTTGTGCTTTTTGCAGGTCCTTATTGCTTTCTCCTCAGTCTTTCTAGACACTATTTTGGCCTGTCATATAGGCTTTGGAAATAACAATTGGTAAAAACTTGTTTCAAGAAGGGGGTGCGTCGTTTACGTCCAGTTTTCCAAGCCCCGCCTTGGGATCCGTCTATTGCACTTGAGGCTATTTCACAGCATCTTTGAGCCGCTGGAAAGCATGTAAATTAAGTAGCTCTCCTTCAAGATCGCTTCACTGGTCACCCTTAAGTCCACAAAGCAAGTACGTGAGCCGCGTGCGCTGTCAGTTCACCATTCGTGCCTACAGTTTGCCCCAGGATTTTCCCCGGTTTCAATTGTCTCACCTTGGAGCTTGTGGCTTTCCACCCACCACTTCTACAGAAGAACTTCTCCACCATTTGTGTCCAGTACGCATTTTGCGCATTTACTTGGATACACCAAGAGCGTCGCACAAGGGGAGGCCACACTCATCAACAGTTATCACATTGGATTGTGGACGCTATTTTATTGGCCTATAATAACAAGGGATTACAGCCGCCGGACAGCCAATGGGCTCTCTCCAGTAGAGGTATGGCTACCTCTTGGGCACTGTTCAAAGGGCATCTACTTACAGGAGATTTGCGATGCAGCTTGTTGGGAATCCCTGCATACATGCCCAGGTTCTACCGGCTAGACATCACTGCAACTTCTTTGGTACATAGTGTCCTCAGTGTCAGGGCCTCTGAGGGTTGATATGTTAAGACTACCTGGCTTTGGAGAGCATGTTTGCAATAATGGAGTTGGCCATATCCCAAGTGCAATATGGGGACAAATAATTGAAAGAGAAATCAAGGTTACTTTCATTACCACTGTTCTCTGATATGAGTGAGATATTCCCCTACTTGTAAGAGCGTGACAAAGTTCGGCATGCTCGAGAATCACCACAGGGTGAGCAAGTAGCTCCTTATTATGAACGGAGGGGTTCACCTCCCTTCGACTGGTCTGTCTAACAGATGTGTGTAAATGGTTCCTCAAGATTCAGCTGAATCCCACGTGAGATCTCACTCATAATATCAGAGAATCAGGGTTACAAAAGTAACCTGACTGGCCTCATTATTTCCTGATTTGCTTCCTGACCTGTGACCCTTGGCTGAGTGCTAGCAGAATCTTCATAGAGCGGAAATGGCGAGTACTATCACACTGAATATTTTGAATATCAAATATGTAAAACATAAGGGAGCCGACAGTCTACGTGACTCTTTTGGCATAGTGGAGCCCATTCAAACCTTCTGCGCCTGTGAAATGCCCAGCTTGATCCAAGAGCCATGTGGCAGCCTGCAACCCTTGGAAAGCATACATGACTGTCACTTCCTGACAGAGCTTAAAACATATCTACCTGCATTTGACAGGTAGATTGCTTAATGCATAAGCTTGCCTTTGAAGGTATAACGTGACTGACAATAAGCTTTAGAACACAGTTGACATTAGTAAAGTATGACTGACTAATATCAGACCTTGAACACACTAGTGATTAACCTAGCTAGCGGTCCCTTCCTCACCATATCCAGGCTTTGTGTTGCTGTGGCTCTTACCGTCACCAACGGTGCCAAACTGCATGGACACCAGGGGGCTGGTGTTACACTGGCTGTACAGGGGCACGGGAGCTCGGTTGAACAGGCCGTTGGAGCCCACCGACTGGAATGGAGCTGAAGTGGCAGCAGGAGCAGGTGGAGGGGCTGAGCACACAGAGGACTGGAGAGGAAGAAAGCGAGAAAGGGAGTTGAAGCCAAATATCACTGCACAGGTGCACTTATATTAGGGATGTGCATCTCTAGTTTCATGAATGAGTCGATACGCATCTAGATGCACGGGCTTTGATACTTTTTAGATTGAAACGATCTGGTACGATTTAATTTGATTAGTGGAACGAATTGATGCACTAACATTTTTTAGCATAAACACCTTACTTTTCCATTTTAAATTAATATCTGCTGCCTATGGGAGTTCAGGAGCTGGGCCTCTGTGCTGCATCTGTCTGAGATTACTTCTCTAAACTGAGTGACCCTGTGTGTGTGTGGAGGCACCTGAGCCGAGCCATTGGGCAGACCACCCCACTATCAGATTAGGAGTGGGAAATGTACAGTATGTTCATCCCCCGCATTTTTTTTTATATCTATTCACCACCTGATTAACTTAATCATTTTTGCAGATTGAAAAATGTTGAGCTAGTACCATGTAAAAAAAAAAATTGAAACCATCTTGGCATTTAGACAGTTAATATAATGCAGCTTTGGATTTGACCTGTCTCGAAAGCAAATAGTTTAGAAGTTTACAGAGCTTCTCCCGCTCTGACTAATGATAGCGGTCCTTTTTGAAATTCTTATTCATGTAAAAAAAGACCAAATACACTGACTGTTTAAAGCAAACCTTCCAAAGCTATTTCTTATGTTGAACCTGAATAATCTAAATTTTAATCTAAAAATCGGAATGATTGAAAACCTCAATCAGCAGTTGGATGAGAGTTGCGTCGACTTTGGTAGGTTACACAACTCTGGTAAGACACGCATTTGGTAACAATGACCCAGCAAATTACATTGGTTGTCACTCGAATAATGCCTATGATTTGACATTGCGAAAGCAATTTTACAAGCATCTGAATGCTGAAGGTGCCAAATGTACAAATAACCTATTAGGCCCATCTCTCGTTGGCGCGGGCATCTGCGTCTCCCACACCATTGCTCTGTCAGCCATATGCAGTTATATGCATAAAGTTGGATAGGCTACTGAACTGAAGGAGAGGACGCATCATTTCAGTCATAACAGATGAGTTATTTCCGGAATAAGACCATATGGTGACCCGATTCAGGAAACTAGGCGTATGCCGCAAGCCTGGACAGTTGTGAAGAGGGCACAACAAAACCGATTCTCCCTCAGGAGACTGAAAGGATTTGGCATAAGTCCTCAGATCCTCAAAAGTTTCTACAGCTGCACCATTGAGAGCATCCGGACTGTTTGCGTTCTTATCCGTATTTTTTAAAACTGCATTGTTGGTTAGTAAGTAAGCAAGCATTTCACTGTTGTATTCGGTGCATGTGGCTAATAAAATTTGATTTGAAGTCATGACTTCACAGGAGAGCCGTCTGAACCTAAAAAAAATAATCAAAATGCTTTTTTGGAGGCAAAAATGCCTTCTAACATGTGAACTTGCATGTGCCTTAATAACAAACTTCTTTGGCATCTGTAAATACGAATAATATTGTTGAATTACTAGAGCCTAGTTGATTTAGCCAAAGACAGGAACCTTCCCGCTAGCCATGATTGGCTGAGATAATGAGTGGGCTGGACATGCCGAGGGATGAGTTTCAGATTGGTATGCGGTGTAGCATCTTGTCTATAAAATGAGCTGCTCGTTATGCGTAGATAATCCTTTCTACTGCAGTTTGAAATATGAAATTAGCCATGGAGAACTGCAAATATTTTGCTACTGCTCCTCAATAACATTGCTGCCCTGAATTTCAGGCGCTATCGACAAAGGTCAGTGGGAAAAAGTTGTGATGGCACGATCGTCCTCCAGAAAGTCCATGTCGACTCTCTGAAAATGAATTAGATCGATGAGGAAATCCCTGATTTAGGTAAAAACATTTTCATTGAAGGAGACATTGTCAGAAGACTCCACAGTGATGGGGAAGAAACGGCGATCAACAGTGTTGTCACGGAAGAAGTTGACACAGGCCAAACAAGTTGTGCAAACTAAACAGAAACGACTAAGGACATCTTATTTAATAAAAAGGGGGTTGCAGTCTGCTGTGAAGCTTTCATCCATGTAACTGCGTAAGAATTTAGCTACAGTTTCAGATATGTTTCTAATTTTGTCAGAAAGTTGTTTCATTGCAAGTTAAAGCTTGCTGTTAGCTAGCCAGATGGAGTTTGATGGTTGGCTTGTTAACCAAATAGGTTCTATCTTTAGCCAACTATGACAATCGGTTTGTATTACTAGTAACGCTACTCTATGGATTACAGTTCATTTTTTAGCTAGCTAACGTGACATATCTAAACAAAAGACCAAGTTAAAGTTTGCTGTTAGCTAGCTAGCGTTAGATGGCTGGCTGGCTAGCTAATATTAACTTACTTTTATTAAGTGTGTGTGTAACGTTAGGAATGTTCTCAGAATGCCATTTAACATTCATTGCTAGTTATAGGTTTAATGTTAACTAGATATTTGTATCTGGAATTTGTCTTTCAGGATCAGTAGAACACACCTGACCTCTTCACCAGTCATACTAGGAGAAAGTTCTAATGCTTCTCATCAACAAGAGAGCTGGCCCAAACAAGCAAAGGCAGCAGAGCAGTCAACGACATGTACCATTTCGTCACTAACTACAGAATTGGGGAAACGCGTGAGGACCTGAATTGTGATAACTGCAGTGGCCAAAACAAGAACAAGATTGTGCGCTGGTATTGTGCCTGGCGGACCATGCACAAGCGCCACCACAGTCTCGGACCTTCACTTCCTGATCACAGGCCACACCAAGTCCGACTGGTGCTTCAGCCTTAAGTAGCACTTCAGAAAGACCCAAGTGAACACTGTCGGAGATGGCTGGTGTTGTGAAGGGCAGCACCGTGACAGGGGTCAACATCCCACAGCTGGTTGGACTGGAGGATGGTACGGTGCTGGTGGAAAGCTATGGCGGGCAACACCTGACTCCGTACTTCAGACCACAGCCACAGATCAAGCAGTACCAGCACTTCAGGGGAAAATAATTGTCATTGCATTGTATGAGGTTATTATTATTATTCTCTAAACTTGGGAGGTCAATTGATGTTGTGCAGGTTTGTAATGTCTTCTGATTTTTTTGTTGCGATTGTTCCCCGTTTCACAGCTTCGATGCTCTGGAGTCTGGTGTTGTCGCCAAGGAGCGTTTGGACTGTCAGGACCAGGTTTCAGCTTCTGCGCAACGCTGACATCCTTCCTCCCATAGATAGTCTGCCTGTACAAGGACCACCTGGGACTGGACACAGCTAGACAAACTTATCTTTGAGAAGATCAGGGAGTTTTGTGACAAAGAGGCAATCAACGTCACATGCCCAGCATCAAAGTCAAGGGCAGGACAGAAACAGGCTCTCCAAATACAGATTCCCTTGTTCATGCGTGTTTCGGACGGACCAGTCATCAGCACTATTCAAATGCCTCTCTCCTAACACTGCTGCTCAGCCACTTTACCCCTGATTGTATGCATATCATCTATCACAGATATTGTTATTGTACATACCGGTACTGTATATTATTTGTATTGACACCATTTTTTAAATTGCTGCTATGCAAGTAACCATTTGGCTGTGCCGTTTACACCTTTTGTAGAGACCCATTCACTTAACAAAATATTGATATATAAAATGAATGTGGTCGTAACATGATTTTGCGACATACAATATCATGTGACCGTATCAAGTGTCAACCACAAATATATGAAGGATGCATCTGTTTATGTACTGTACATTTGCACCTCAAATCAGGTTTCAACTCAGGTTGCATGGCCTTATCACATAGTACTGCATACATAAGTTGTGTAACAGTATATCAAGTATGCCAATGTACTGCATTTTGGCAGTGGTGTAAAGTACTTCAGTATTTTTGGGGGGGGGTGTCTGTACATTACCATTTATATTTTTGGCAACTTACTTTACTACATTCCCAAAAGAAAACAAAAAAAGTAGTTTTTACTACATACAGTGGGGAGAACAAGTATTTGATATCCTGCAAAATCGGCAGTGTTTCCTACTTACAAAGCATGTAGAGGTCGAATTTTTATGCACTTTGTAAAATTTGAAACCGGTTTTCTGACTGATGCATGTTTAATTTGTATCGGTTTGGGCTCCCACAGACCGATGCATTCATATCGTAAACATTTGAACCGGGGACCAAGGCAAATCGTATCGGTACATCGCTATGTGTTACGTTCCCCAGCAAGAAAACCAAAATGTAGCGCAAACAGAAGAGGGTACAAACAAAGTCACCGACCAATAACTGAAACAGGTGGGGTTTTAAGATTGGTTCTGAAAGACACTCATGGGGGTGTCCACTGAAAGTTGACGAGTAACAACACCCACCATGATGGCCCACTAAATTTGCCCAACAAGAGGCAAACAAAAAAGGCACAGGTGAAACACCTTCACACCAATGAGATCACAACCAGCACAGGTGTAACCATACTGACTAACGAGGTGACAATCGGTGCACCCTATGTGCTAACGAGCTAAAGTCCAACCTCAAAACATAAATGGAGAAACCAAAGCCTGTAACATGAATAATGCTTTCTATAATAGAACAATGCAAATTGACACTTAGCTGATTCTTGACTTTTACTACATATGTCTGTTTTACAAGGGTGTACTTAGGATATTGAAGTACTTTGTGGTTGGGAGAAGCTGTACCTGGACGATGGCAGGGTCCTGTGGGAAAGAGCATGTTGGCTTTGGCGGCTCACACACAGTCAGGTCCTTGATGTCACTGCCTCTGAAGATTATGTACTCAAAGATCTCATCTCGGGGCGGGATGGGCCTATCAGTGGGCCGATCCTCTGTGCCAAAAGACCAAACTAAATGGGGAAAGACAAAGCATTCAGTTAGCATAAGCAGTGAAATGACATGCAATGTGTAGCCAAAATGTACTTTGAATCAGGTGTACTGTTGGACTGGGGGGAAAAAGTTGGTCACCCGCTCGCAAAATAAATGTACACATACATGTTATTTAATCATTGCACCCACACTGTTTGCGCGCCTCAGTGAGCGTCTGCGAGGCCAGGCGCTAAAATAGAAATTGATTTGATTGTGACACGCAACGCACTGTAAGTCTGGCCTCTCCCATCTCCTCATTGGTTTTTAGAGCACATACCCACGTGGGTGATTGAAAATGTACTTTAGGTCCACACTCTGGTCGGTTGTAATAATGCTGTAAAGTTGGTTTCCAACCGCCATATGAAGGCCAAAGAAAAAGAAGCCTGAAGGAAGGATGAGAGATGACCATTTTAAAAAATGTATCTGGATTAATTGTTGGAGTAGAGGACAGGGTGTATTTCAGGTAAAATAACAACCCAATGTTTATATACCAGGACAAATTAGCTAGCTAGCTAGGGGACTTTAAGTAGCAACCACTTAGTAGACCAGGTATGGTAACTGCTGGTGGTGAAGGAGAACAGAGGTAAAGAGGGAGTTTACCTAAAAGGGCTTTGTAGATGAACACATACAAATGTATATCTTTCTGCACATATAAAGTGAGGTCCAACCTACCATTTGGTACTATGCGCAATGGTGGGTGAGTGACATGGCATTTGTAATAAAGCGCAAGAAGCATGATAAACAGAGTCCAGTCTCTAAGACAGAGGAGGCTGCATGCATATAAGACAAGATACCATAATCAAATTACAGATTGAAAAGTAGCCTGAACAAGCTTCTTTCTAGCCATAAGCGGGAAGTAAGCCTTATTACGAGAAAAAAAAAAAGATTTCAATTTAAGCTTCGTCACAAGATTATCCACATTGTCCTTTTTAAAGTTAACTTGTCATCCAACTGAATACCTAGGTATTTGTAGGATAACACTTTTTCGAATCCCTAAGTCAACAGATCTGACAATGCTAACGTTCTCTGGCAGAGTTCTAGCTCTGGTAAAAGGTCATGAATTTAGTTTTTGTACATTCAAGACCATAAAGGGAGGCTTGCAGTGAATGAAAAGCAGTCTGGAGCTCTTCAACAGCCTGAACCAGAGAAGGAGCACATGAATATGAATATATAACTAGCATCTGTAACTTTGCTGGTTGCATCCCATTTCCCAAATCATTAATAAAAATTGAAAACACATAAGCTAAAATTTATTCTGGGGCACATATCTATTAATCTCAAGAAAGCTAGACTTGTGAAACTCAGTATATACTGACCAACATACCGATAACTGCCAAAATAAAGTAAACACTAGCATTGTGTCTTAATAGGGCATTGGGCCACCATTAGCTACAGATTGTCTGCCAGATAGTGTTTTTTAACCAAATATTTTGTGTCAACTACTGGGCGTTACAGGTAGGGCTCGAAATTAAAACATTTGTTAGCACTGGTGCTCCCAAGATCTCTTCTGGGGCTCCTAGATTATTTGCATTGATTGAGATATAGCATATTCGAATTCTAGATACTTTTAAAGCACATGTTGTGCACTAGAAACTAATTCAACCCTGTAAAGACATTTGTTGATTATAAAAAGCTAAAATATGAATACAAAAACCTGTGGTTGAAAAGTAAATTGTGGAATATTATGTTTGTACAAAAGCACTACCTATGTATTAGTGTTATTGCCAGTGTTATTTTATTTACCTGTAGCCTAATCTGACTGATTTACCGTCAATCTAATTTATTCTAACAGCTGATCGGCAATTGCGATAGAGCTGTGACTATGACCACAATGAAAGTGGAAGCAATTATCTAAACATGGCCATTAATAATTGAATAATAAGGCTACAGCCTATAACTTCAGTTTGTAACCTTCCCACTAGCCATGATTGGCTGAAATAAGTGGTCTGGGGCCTCCCGGGTGGCGCAGTGGTTAAGGGCGCTGTACTGCAGCGCCAGCTGTGCCATCAGAGTTCCTGGGTTCGCGCCCAGGCTCTGTCGTAACCGGCCGCGACCGGGAGGTCCGTGGGGCGACGCACAATTGGCCTAGCGTCGCCCGGGCTTGGTCGGTAGGGGTGTCCTTGTCTCATTGCGCACCAGCGACTCCTGTGGCGGGCTGGGCGCAGTGTGCGCTAACCAAGGTGGCCAGGTGCACGATGTTTCCTCCGGCGCATTGGTGCGGCTGGCTTCCGGGTTGGATGCGTGCTGTGTTAAGAAGCAGTGCGGCTTGGTTGGGTTGTGTATCGGAGGACGCATGACTTTCAACCTTCGTCTCTCCCGAGACCGTACGGGAGTTGTAGCGATGAGACAAGATAGTAGCTACTACAACAATTGGATACCACGAAATTGGGGAGGAAAAAAAAAAAAAAAAGAAATAAGTGGTCTGGACATGCCGAGAGAGGAGTTTGGATTGGTCTGCCGTATAGAAGGCTTTTGTCTATTTGAGTTGGTCAGTCTGTTGGAAATCCTGTCGAATGTGGTTTTTAAATGTAGCTCCATAAGTGTTGCTCTCCACTTTCTGGAGGATCCAGTTCGGAAAAATTAGTGGAATTAGAGTATGATAGCTAAAGAGATGGGACAATACCAGTTTCCGGATTACATCTTCAAACTAAGGGCATTTGTGGCATCAATCCGAGACATGGAGATGCGTCCACCATGCATGATGATGTATAAGGTAAGATGGTCTAGCTAGCTACATTCAGATATTACACATTTCTAAATTTGACAGAAAGTTGTTTCATGTCAAGATAAAGTGTACCGTTAGCTGGCTGGCTCCCTAGCTAACATTAGGTGGCATGACGTGATGTGTGTGATCTTACATGTTTACCTAGGTAGCTAGCTACATGTCTTAAGCTAAAGTGTCCAACACTCGTTGAGTATGGCCATGTCCGTAAACGTCAGCAAAAAAGCATAATGAAATTGTTGACAGCAGAGCTGGTTAGGCTGTTTTCATATGCCAAAGCAGCAGCTACTATTCCTGGGGTCTAGCAAAATTAAGGCAGTTTATACAATTTTAAAAACATTACAATACTTTGAGATTTCACAGCACACGGTGTGCCCTCAGGCCCCTACTCCACCACATATCTACAGTACTAAATCCATGTACGTTATCGTGTGTGTATGCATGTGTTGCTTCATGGTCCCCGCTTTTCCATAATCAGTTTTTTAAAATCTAATTTTACTGCTTGTGACAGTTACTTGATGTGGAATAGAGCTCCATGTAGTCATGGCTCTATGTAGTACTGTGGCCTCCCATAGTCTGTTCTGGACTTGGGGACTGTGAAGAGACCTCGTGGCATGTCTTGTGGGGTATGCATGGGTGTCCGAGCTGTGTGCCTGTAGTTTAGACAGACAGCTCGGTGCATTCAACATGTCAATACCTCGCATAAATACCACTTTCAGCAAGGAGAGACTGACATGCATATTATTAATATTAGCGCTCTGTGTACATCCAAGGGCCAACCGTGCTGCCCTGTTCTGAGCCAATTGCAATTTTCCTAAGTCCTTTGTGGCACCTGACCACACGACTGAACAGTAGTCAAGGTGCGACAACTAGGGCCTGTAGGACCTGCCTTGTTTATAGTGTTGTTATGGCAGAACACCGCTTTATTATATAGACAGACTTCTAGCTACTACTGCATCAATACGTTTTGACCATGACAGTTTACAATCTAGGGTTACTCTAATCAGTTTAGTCATCTCAACTTCCACATTATTTATTACAAACTTATGATTTACCTGTTTGAGACCCCTGAATAGATTCTACAAGTGTCTGGAACTATTGAGGGATGCAACACCCTTCTTCCACAAAACATTCCATAATTTGATGGAAAACTCAGGCCCCGCTCCAGAATATCCTATAATTGTTCAATTGGGTTGAAATCTGGTGATCTACCTTTACAAGTGACTGAGACACACTTTAAACCCTCTATGCTCAATTGAAGCCCCTCTTTCAAAATTCATTGACCTCTTATGTCATAGTAGCCAAAATAAATGGGAAACTGGCCATTTTTAGACTTGACTCCATGATGAGATGTTAAGTGCGTAATTAACTCAGGAATCACACCTGTGTGGTAGCGCTTGTTTTCAATATACTTTGCCTGCAGTCCAAACACTTAAGACATACCCATGTCCACTTACCCTTGCCATATACCCTTGGGGGAATCCCCGTCACCATCTTGGAGGGCAGTCCAATTGATTAGCCAAGCAAGGCAAGTTTGCAGCGTAAGCCCCCCCAACCCTCGTTTTTAGTCAGCTCTGTGAGTGTACAATTATGTTCACTCCGGGGCCATGAAACTCCCCATAATTCAATTTGCGACGATTGTACATCCGCTTCGACGATTGTACATCAATGGAGAAGTCAACATACAAGTGAAAGTAAAAATGAATGCAAATAAGTTAAATTGTGCTACTAATGCACATGAGGGCACAAACAAAATACTAATTTATAATTATTAATTTTAAAAAAAAATCGTAAGGTAAAATGTGTTTTGTTTATATATTTACATTTGTAAATATGAAATTTGGACAAAATAATTTAATGACATAAAAATGTTACAACTTATTTCTATCGTAGGTGAAGAATCCAAGCAGTACATCTCGCCACAATAGTGTAATATCTTCATAAATGTGTTCAATTCTATATCTACTGATGTCTTGCCAGTTCTCTTACATGAATACAATGCCAAAAGATGCAACACTGTTTCTGGGTGGTCATTACAAAAGGAACAATTTGTTGTTTTCCTTAAACTTCATATAGTTGTTGGCAGGATAATATTTATGAATAATTTTAAAGGAAACTTCCTTAAATTTTGTTAACAAGTAGGTATGTGCGGCAACAGCCAAACTTTTTTCCAACAAATATCAATAAATCCATTCCAATAAGGCATGGCATAAGGTATCCTGCTGAAACAAGGTTTGTATCGCTCTGTTGAATGGACCAAAAGAGAAATAAATCCTTCCTACTGATGAGTCAACAGGGTCAATGGAAGGTAGGTTCTGACGGTCAGGTCTTGACACACAAAAGCTTTAGGTGTTACAGGGATCTTGTAAAGTGATAAGAATTCCTTATAACTAAGTAAAAGAACCTCTACATTTACCAGTTGGCTCACCAATATATTATTTCAGAACCAATATTCTAAAAACAACAAAGTATTTTTATACAATAGATCCCAATTATTCCATGTAATATCTCTGAGGAGAAAAAAATAAGTTTATAAATTAAGGACCATGACAAGAAAACCTGCCAATGAAAAGCAGGACATTTCACTGGAACTGTGTCAATATTATAATTGCAAACCAACATGAAGTTAAGGCCACCAAAAGTAGAGAAGACATGAGGAATAAAATTCCACATAGAAGTGGGTTCTCATAGGTATTGCTTTATCCAATTTATTTTAAAAGTAGTATTTAAGGTAGTAATGTCCAGAAAAATTCAGCCCACCAAGTGTTCATTACAACAGTTTTCCTAATGTAATGGGTACGGTTTCTCCACAGAAAGTTAAAAAGCATCTGGTCTATCTCCTTCCTCCCTCTCCCTGCAAGTGTATACTCGTCAGACGTCATCAGAAGTGTCCACTTAATTTGAGGGGATAGGGTGTCCATAAGTGTTTGGACCGTAACCCTTGTATCCCTCATTTACTCAAGTGTTTACTTTATTTTGGCAGTTAGCTGTATATAACCAAAACTCGTTTGGTTTGCAGCTTAGATATTAATTTACGGGCACCAGTTTTTTTTCCCCCCATGCAGTGTAGAGCGCAAAAAAAAAAATTGCCGGCTGGCAAATTCCCGAAATTCAGCATCACTGACGTGGAGTTGCTTGTGAATGTTAGCGATGCAGTTGTCGCGCAGCGTCACCGTTGGTTAACACAATATGGCAGGTTTACATGATACTCTCAGTTTACTTGAAATAAACATGTTTAACTAGCTCCATCACCAGGTAACTTCTTAGGTTTAACAAGCCAACACTACTAGCTAGTTAGCAAGTTGGCTGGCTGACTAGTCAATTAGCTAGCTTGCTAACGTTAGCTAAGTAGACACCTTTTTCAGAACAGCATAAAAACAATTAGTCACAGTGTGATGAAATGACGTTTGCTTACAGGCATCTCTGTAACGTTATGTAGTTAAACGTTATTTGGTTGGTGCACAACAGTGCGGACATTTGCATGAGTTAACGTTCTTTACCTTTTGCAAGTGCGACAGTCGAATTCTCAGTGTCAATAGTGTAGAGAATCCCTTCGTAACGAATCTCGGCCTTAGAAATTAGGCTGATTTTGCTCCCGATATAAGGAGTTCCTCCACTCATGATGGCTTCAAAATCCAACTAGATCCCTCACTGAGCGTTTCTTTGAAGCATGTATGTGGCTAGCCCTTTTTGTGCTTTTGCGTGCTATTCTTCGATGAGGTTTAACTGCGGTTGGTATCCAATATGTTGCATTACCGCCACCTACTAGACTGGAGTACAACTCCCTTATACTTTGCTTGAAAAAATAAACAAACAAATACCCTACCATCTAACACTGCACTCACAATTATTATATATATATTTTTTAAATAACACCACCCTACTCCACTATTTACATCTATTTAGTCCTACCTCATGCCAACAACCTGAAATGATGAGACATCACAACTTAACACTCCTGAGTGGCTCAGTGGTAGAAGGCTACTGTACCTCAGTGCAAGAGGTGTCACTATCTGGCTGTGTTTGGGAGTCCCTTAGGGAGGTGCACAATTTGCCCAGCATTGTCTGGGTTTGGCCGGAGTAGGCCGTCATTGTAAATAAGAATTTGT
This sequence comes from Oncorhynchus clarkii lewisi, assembly GCF_045791955.1. Taxonomy (NCBI): domain Eukaryota; kingdom Metazoa; phylum Chordata; class Actinopteri; order Salmoniformes; family Salmonidae; genus Oncorhynchus; species Oncorhynchus clarkii. The sequence goes on from NC_092147.1 coordinate 46,734,885, forward strand.
TTAACTGACACTCCTAGTTAAATAAAGGTTAAAAAAGAGGAATTGTTTTCAAATTAACACACCCTGTGACTCTTCTGATGTCAAGTCTCACTCACCCAAATGCCACTACAACCTCAATTTTCTGTGACTTACGTTCCATCCCTGCAGTACAGTTGATAACCATTGCTATAAATGCTAAAAATCCAATCTTACTGAAACATACAGTTGAAGTCAGAAGTTTACATACACTTAGGTTGGAGTCATTTAAACTCATTTTTCAACCCCTCCACAAATGTCTTGTTAACAAACTATAGTTTTGGCAACTCGGTTAGGACAGCTATTTTGTGCATGACACAAGTCATTTTTCCAACAATTGTTGGAAGAAGACGCATTCCGTCTCCTAGAGATGAACGTACTTTGGTACGAAAAGTGCAAATCAATCCCAGAACAACAGCAAAGGACCTTGTCAACATGTGAACACAACCGGTACAAAAATCGACATAACCTGAAAGGCCGCTCAGCAAGGAAGAAGCCACTGCTCCAAAACCACCACAAAAAAAGCCAGACTATGGTTTGCAACTGCACATGGGGACAAAGATTGTACTTTTTGGGAGAAATGTCCTCTGGTCTGATGAAACAAATGACCATCGTTATGTTTGGAGGAAAAAGGGGGAGGCTTGCAAACCGAAGAACACAGGTATTGGAGTGGCCATCACAAAGCCCTGACCTCAATCCTATAGAGAATGTGTGGCAGAACTGAAAAAGTGTGTGTGAGCAAGGAGACCTACAAACCTGACTCAGTTTCACCAGCTTTGTCAGGAGAAATGGGCCAAAATTCACCCAACTTAAGCTTGTGGAAGGCTACCCGAAACATTTGACCCAAGTTAAACAATTTAGAGGTGTAACAGTATAATTTTAGACCGTCCCCTCGCCCATACCCGGGCGCGAACCAGGGACCTTCTGCACACATCAATAGTCACCCTCGAAGCGTCGTTACCCATCGCTCCACAAAAGCCGCGGCCCTTGCAGAGCAAGGGGAACAACTACTTCAAGGTCTCAGAGCAAGTGACGTCACTGATTGAAACGCTATTTAGCGCACACCGCTAACTAAGCTAGCCGTTTCACATCGTTACAGAGGCAATGCTACGAAATACTCATTGAGTGTATGTAAACTTCTGACCAACTGGGAATGTGATGAAATAAATAAACGTTGAAATAAATCATTCTCTCTACTATTATTCTGACATTTCACATTCTTAAAATAAAGTGGTGATCCTAACTGACCTAAGACAGGGGATATTTACTATGATTATATGTCAGGAATTGTAAAAACTGAGTTTAAATGTATTTGGCAAAGGTGTATGTAAACCTCCGACTTCAACTGTACATGTAAAGTAATCAATAAGTTCTATTATGGTAACATTAAAAAGTACATTTCAAGCTAGAACCCAACACATCTCTGTGGACATGGTTCGATGTCACAGGACAAGAATAAGACAAGGAAGTCCATTTGGGTTTCAAGGTCCTTTCAAGTCACTGAGTGTAATAAACATGTGACAGGCATGTTTACCTATGAGGTCGAAGGGGATGGATCAGTCTCTTTTCAATCTATTTCTCGTGGGGAATAGTCTGACGACTTGAATATTTAGTGACAGTTTCTGAAGCAGGGTCTGCATTCTCAACGTGGAATTTTACTGGCTGGTTTGCGTGGCTTGTTTATGAAGAGCAGTTTTCGAGTGAGAATCGTCCCAGTCAACAAGCGCCAAACCTGTGTGCCGGCGAAGAGAGTAGAATGATCTGTGGTGGCTGCGTTGCATGACGTGCTATCCATGCTATTTCACTGTCAGATAATAAATCCACCAAATGGTGCTACATGCTGGAGTCCTTGTCGATGATTGTTCACAACACAACGCAAAAAGAGTACTGTTGCAAAGGCAATTAGCATAAATGATATTGTATTAGGAAAATATATAATATTTGGACAGTACAAATGACAATGAACTCAAATTATTCATAAACTCCTAGTGAACTCGGGAATGCACCATCAGAAATAAAAACTCAATAAAGTAAAACCGGTTGCAACTTTTAAAAACCTGTCGTACCCTTTATTACTAGTCAGAGCTCTGAAATGTAAAAAGTCTTACAACAGTGCACAGTTTTGTCCCTCAACGGCTCTAGATGAACAAGAGAAAGCACTGTCCTTGCACTTCTCCGAGTTCTGGGAGTGGAAGTTGAAGGTGAGAACGGCACGTATTCTGTGCACAGGTGGGAAACGGAGGGATAGCTTTGCTAGTTATCCAGATTACATTTCACCGTGAGACTCAGAGGAAACTAACTATATGAGCTCACCCTACACGACTCACAACACAACTGTCTCACTAACTACTCTGAACACACAGTACTTTTACCCGTATTGTACAAGGTAAGTTGACTGAGAACACTTTCTCATTTACAGCAACAACCTGGGGAATAGATACAAGGGATGAATGAGCCAATTGCAAGCTGGGGTTGATTAGGTGTCCATGAGAGAATGAGGGTCAGATTGGGAATTTAGACAGGACACCAGGGTTAACACCCCTACTCTTACTATAAGTGCCATGGGATCTTTAGTGACTACAGAGAGTCAGAACACCTGTTTAACATCCCATCTGAAAGACAGCACCCTACACAGGACAATGTCCCCAATCACTGCCCTAGGGCATTGGGATCTTTTTTTTTTTAGCCCAGAGGAAAGAGTTCCCCCTACTGGCCCTCCAACACCACTTCCAGCAGCATCTGGTCTCCCATCCAGGACCAACCCTGCTTAACTTCAGTGTCAAGTCAGCAGTGGGATGCAGGGTGGTATGCTGCTGTCATCATACCATGATACAACTGTCACTGCTCAACTGTTTCTGCTCACACACAATACAACTGTTTCTGCCACTTACGGGGGGACTTGCTAGGGTAGCTAGCAAGCTTGAGGTGGTCACGCCAAACCTTCAATAGTGCTGAGTAATTTGTGCCTTTTTAGGTCGGTTCGGTTTCGGTTCAAATATAAACAAAATGATCACGGTTTTAATTATTTGGATTGAATTCTGTAACAACACAGAATAAAACAATTAATAAACATCCCATGATGATAGTGACTGCCATTACTGCTTATCACTTATTAACTATAATTTATTCCTATTACTTATAAAGTATTTCAATTGTTGTGTATTTTACATTTTCTTTGATTTGACGACTTTATTATTTCTCTGATGACTTTATTATTTGTATCCTCATAGACGAACTAGTTGCTGCCTATGCTGTCTGAAAAAAAATCACAATTTTGTTATTGAAAGTAATGAGGCATACTTTTATTACCGCTGAATACCAACTATCGATCATGAAGATCAGTATTTTCAGGTAGAGATACCTCATGAAGCAACAGCTGCTCTCTATATCCCTTCACGATTGTGCATTCTTCTCTCTTCAGTAGCAGGCATGAAAGAAACACAGACCGGACAAGTAGATGCGCAAATATGGTCCTTGTAGTTAATTGCCACGTTTTGTCCGCTAAACTATGTAGAATATTAGCCTGTTGGAAACTACAACTCCCTATTACTTCGCACAGTTCAAGCTGGATCTGATGTATCTCTAGAGAAACTGCAATGTGCACATTGAGCTCACAGGGAAAAACAAAAAACAAAATGGAATTAAAATAATTGAACTGACTTCAGCCAATTAGTTGTTTAAAAACTGAAAAATAACCAGAATTTCAGTTAATCGCTCAACAGACTAGACTCAGAAGAAACTCCAGAAACAGACTGAACTCTTGCTCTGCCCAATCAAACTTCCCCATTTGTGCCATTTGCCTTGGCATTAACTGGTAGCAGTAAAGGGCCTTGGCTACACTCTCCCCCCTTAGACCCTTGCTATGTCCCCATGCCAACTTCGCCAGGGTGTATCGCTGGGAGAAGGTTATGTGGACAGTCATTACTGAGTTGGGTGATAGTATGGGCACACCCATGGTAGGGTGACCACAGGTCCAGGATTGTGCAGGATAGTCCCACATTTTGGCCCTTTGTGCCACGTTCCGCAACCAAACAATCATGTCCCACATTTTATCAACAAATTCAAAGACAACAAATTTAGAAAAAAAAGTTGATTTGTCCCTTATTTCAGTCATACATTCCAACCTGTCTCTTGCATTCATGTTGTGCATATGAAAATATATACAGTGCCTTCGGAAAGTATTCAGATCCTGTGACTTTTTCAAAATGTTGTTACGTTACAGCCTTATTCTAAAATGGATCAAATAAATAAAAATCCTCAGTAATCTACACACAGTACCCCATAATAACAAAGCGAAAACAGGTTTTTATAAATTTTTGCACATTTATTCAAAATAAAAAACAGAAATACCTTATTTACGTAAGTATTCAGACCTTTTGCTATGAGACTCTAAATTGAGCTCAGGTGCGTCCTGTTTCCATTGATCATTGGAGTCCACCTGTGGTAAATTTAAGTGACTGGACATGATTTGGAAACGCACACACCTGTCTTTATAAGGTCCCACAGTTGACAGTGCATGTCAGAGCAATAACCAAGCCATGAGGGTGAAGGAATTGTCCGAAGAGCTCCGAAAAAAGATTGTGTCGAGGCACAGATCCAGGGAAGAGAACCAAAAAATGTCTGCAGCATTGAAGATCCCCAAGAACACAATGGCCTCCATCATTCTTAAATGGAAGAAGTTTAGAACCACCAAATCTCTTCCTAGATCTGGCTGCCTGGCCAAACTGAGCAAGTTTGCCAAAAGGCACCTAAAGGACACTCAGACCATGAGCAACAAGATTCTCTGGTCTGAAACCAAGAATGAACTCTTTGGCCTGAAAGCCAAGTGTCACGTCTGGAGGAAACCTGGCACCATCCCTACGGTGAAGTATGGTGGTGGCAGCATCATGCTTTGGGGATGTTTTTTAGCAGGACTTGGACTCCAATTGTCAGGGTTGAGGGAAAGATGAACGGAGCAAAGTACAGAGAGATCCTTGATGAAAACCTGCTCCAGAGCGATCAGGACCTCAGACTTGGGTGAAGGTTTACCTTCCAACAGGACAACAACCTTAAGCACACAGCCAAAACAATGCGAGAGTGGCTTCGGGACAAGTCTCTGAATGTCAGAGCCCGGACTTGAACCCTATCAAACATCTCTGGAGATACCTGAAAATAGCTGTGCAGCAACACTCCCCATCCAACCTGACAGAGTTTGAGAGGATCTGCAGAGAAGAATGGGAGAAACTCCCAAGCTTGTAGCGTCATACCAAAGAAAACTTTAGACTGTAATCATTGCCAAAGGTGCTTCAACAAAGTACCGAGTAAAGGGTCTGAATACGTATTATGAATACTTAAATCATATTTCCTATTTAACATTTTTTTTTTTTTACATTTGCAAAAATGTCTACAAACCTGTTTTTGTTTTGTCATTATGGGGTAGTGTGTAGATTGATGGGGGGGATTTAATACATTTTAGAATAAGGCTTTAACAAAATGTAGAATAAGTCAAGGAGTCTGAATACTTTCCGAAGGCACCGTATTAACCATCTGCACAAGGCTACTACTTTTGCCCTCTCGCATTGCAACACTTCAGCCACTAGAACCTGTGCATATGCATGGTCTAAACAAGTCTGCGGGAGTATAAGCACATTCTCAAGTTCAGTTTTATGTTTGCCAACTTTTATGTGAAAACTGGAGCATGCATGTTATGGAGCATATTTGTTTTTTTGTGTGCATTCGCAACATTTATAAATGAGGCGGCTGGAACCGAAAATTATAGCCTTATCAATTATAGTTTTTTGACCATGAATTAAGTGACACATTTTATGAAATTATCTGTAGTGCTTCTCAGAACATTTTATTTTGACTATTGTTGATTGTCTCTTGTAATGCATTTTAAACTGTACAGAAAATGCCTTTGCAGACCTTGATAGATAATCATCACAATATAACGTATATATAATGTTGTCTCTGTTATTCTTTTTAAAAACTAGTTAATACTGGCAGGTAGCCTAGTGGTGAATACTGCTCGTAACTGAAAGGTCGCTGATTTGAATCCCCGAGCCGACTAGGTCAAAAATCTGTTTATGCCGTTGAGCAAGGCACTTAACCCTAATTGTTCCTCTACAGTAAGTCGCTCTGGATAAGAGTGTCTGCTAAATGACTCATATGTAAAAGTACAAGTCCTATACCTTTACTGTGTACTGCTAACCTTGTTAGATTAGCAATAGATATACTGTAGGACTATAATTTGTAAATAATTGTCTCCATTTATTGCCGTTCTAAAAGTGTGAATATACTAAAAGCCTGGTTTATATTCATTCATTTAATTTGTGAATATTATTTTCTTTTTTTAAATAAAATAAAACGTGCATTTTGTTCGATTTTTGAACACTTCATGTAATGATATTTGACATTAAGTTTCACATGTGGATATTCACATGTGATCACAACCTTTCACATGTGAAATCATGTGGTCTGGAATACTTCAAATGATGATGTTTCATTTGAAGTTTCACATGTGGATATTTTTCACATGACATTTCACAGGCGATGCCCTGCAAACAAAATTGCGTTATTAGGATGTCCCACACTGTTTCTAAGTTACATATTTCACTTTTCTATTTATACAGTAAGTAGCATTCAACATGTCCTTACCTGGGATTTGAACACACAACCTATTGGTGCATGGCATTCTGCACTTCCTACTACGCCACCATGTCTATGTCAATGAATGAGTTCACCTATAGGCTTATTCCTATGCTTTGCACTACAAAGTAGATCTCAGCTTTGTTAAAAATACACAGAAGAAAATAAATGTATCATAGACTAGTGATTCAGGAGTAATATTAAAACAGAATAATATGCACCATCAACATTAGACAGCTATACTGAAAACCCACACTCAAATTGCTGAAATAAGTTAATTAAATCAATGAGAGAATAGTCATATTAATTTATAACTAAAACAGCAAAGCAGATGGGGCTCTTTTACTCAGCGCAGAGGTTGGGCTTAGTGGACTTTCAAGATTTAACAGATTTGGTGGTGCAACAGAGAGCTCATCATATTCTAGATGCAAAGGTCATGAGTTCAGATCCCATGGGAGTCATACTGAAAAGTAAGCTCCAATTGATCATGTCAAATGTAATCATATTAATTAAAGATGTTTACACTCTTTTATCTGAACAGCATTACCGCTTACCTTAAAACCCCCCATACTATTCCATTACTTCCCTTACAATAATAAAAACTTGAAATGTGGAGTTTCACATGTGGAAATTGAATTTGCACTATCACGTGAAACATTTTGAAATGTTGATACATGTAGTTTCATGGGATCACATTTTTAAATGTTATACCTATTTATTTACCATGAGTACTCAAACGTTTTCACATGTGTAGTTACTTTATCACGTTTCTTTTACATGTTGTCACATGTTATCACATGATGGTGATCACATGTGGCAGTGTCAGTGTCAGAGGAAGGCCCTAAAATTAGTCAGACTCCAGCCAGCAAAGGCATAGACTGTTGTCTCTGCTACCGCACAGCAAGCGAACCAACATGCACCAAGTCTGGAACCAACAGGACCCTGAACGGATTCTACCCCCAAGACATAAGACTGCTAATAGTTAGTTAAATAGTTAACCAATATCTTGCTACCCGGACTATCTGCATTGACCCTTTTTGTCTCATCACATATGCTGCTGCTAATGCTTATTATCTATCCTGTTGCCTAGTCACTTTATTCCTACCTATATGTACATATCTACCTCATACCCATGCACGTCAACTCTGTATTGGTAACCCCTTGTATATTGCCAAGTTATCGTTACTCATTGTGTATTTATTCCTCATGTTATTATTTCTCTTTTTTTTCCTCTGCATTGTTGGGAAGAGCCCCGCGTGAGTTTTTCACTGTTAGTCTACACCTGTTTACGAAGCATGTGACAAATAAAATTCGATTTTAATTGATTTGATATCACGTGAAAGGGAACGCTGTACTATTCAGTCCCAGGTTAAATAACACCGTATATGGATTCTGCAGACCCTACTGAGTACTCCCAATCCGACTTTTACTTCTGCGCAAATATCGTTCTTTCACTATATATTATGCCAATATGAAATTCATATACAGGGATTTGCATTGTGGTCAATGGAATCGGTGGAGTAGGGAGTCACCTGCACTCTGTATTAAACCAATTGCCCAGCACAAGAGACTCAAGTTTTGCATATTATATTGCGTAAATCCAATAACATGTATTTTATTAAAAGTGTATTCTTTAATTATAGCCTACACAACAGCTTTCAACATGCAATACCGGTATTTGTTTAAACTTTCAAACCTAATGCTAGTATAAAAAATGCATTATAATAAAAGTACATAAAATCAGCAATGTATCTTGTCCAAGATGGTTGCAATGCTGTGAAAAACAGTTGTACGTGTATCGAGATTCCACAATTTTGCATATCTTTGCATGCGGCTCTTATTTTGAAAAGGAGAATCCGCGATCGTGACGCCAGCATCCTGCTACATGGAAAATGGTAATATCGTTTTTCTAAATTTGGTGCTGACGGGAAATCAACATCTCGCGCGTTTTCGACATCGTCTGGAACCAATGGTGGAGTTCGTTTTGCATGGCTCGGTGCCCGTATGTGGGGAGTTTGGATTTTAGACCATTCGATTGGTGCTTAAGCGAAATCTCCACTCAAACGGGGAACCGGGGCCTGCAAAACAAACTTCCACACTCTAACACGTCTGGAATGGGTTTATTAATAAATAGCAGCAGTATGTATATAGCTTATGGGTTTACTAAATATAAGCAGTATATAGCTTTGATTTATACATTAGTAGGCCTATTTGTTTTCTTCTTTATTATACTTGTCTTGAAGCACTACTGTAGGGTATCTTGTGGAATAAGAAACTTTGAGGTACAATCAGCGCAAATCTGCATTATAGTAGAACAGTGGTCCTTTCTTGAAATTATATTTCTACATTCGAAGCCCACGCGCATGCGTACATTCTACAATACGATTTGCACAACGGTCTATCATCAAAGATGGCGGGAGCCTCCGACCCACTGGAGGACATGCTCTTCAATGAGGTAGACGAAAAAGCAGTAAGTGACTTAGTTGGCTCTTTGGAATCGCAACTTGTCAGCCAAAAGACTTCGCCCGCCACATTTTCCGATATCAAGCGAGAAGGATCTACGGGTACTGTCAGCCAGTTCTCAGGGAAAGTGCGTGATCAAGTGGGGTCTCTGGAGCCGCCACAACAAGGACACCCAAAAGCGGTGTTAAACGCGGAACCCTGCGCGAATCAGGCGATTTCGAATAAGAGTATCACCGCTTCTACCTCTTCCATCACTACTGGGGGCATTATAAACGCTGGTACCAATTTACAAACACATGGAGCCGCATCTCGCATCATTTCCCCCGCACCACCAGGATCGGTAACTTTGCCTGCTCAGACGACTAGCTACAACAGAGGGACTGTTTTGGGTCCAGCTGAAACATCGGCGGTGACTGCTCCGAACTCAAACCTCACAACAACAACGGCTATCAGGACTCCTTCACCTGGATTACAGAGTTTTAACGGTAGCCCCGGAGCTGTGAAGTTGGTCAACTCGCCAGCTGCTGCTCCCCAAATCGGGTTAGGCGGCAACACTGTTATAAGTACTGCCAGTGCGGGCAACTCAAATATCATTGTGTCTATGGCTTCACAGCCTCCTTCTCTACCAAACTATCCTGTATCTCAATCTGCTGTGGCATTTGTTACTCCCACTGTTGCATTGCAAAGGCATCCCAACCCCATGGCCAGTGCCTCACAGAATGGAGTAATAGACCCTAAGGTTTCTGCAGTGGTCACACAGGGTGCAGGTTCTCCGGGGGCCACCACCTCTCAGGTCATGAACCGCAATAACACTCTTATTAACACTACAATGGTGGCACCCAACCAGCCAGTCTCTGCTGGCCAATCAATCATTCTCGGAGGGTCTCCCTCTCCTGTTGTTGTGAACTCACCCATAAGCCAGGCAGCCGGTGTGAAACCAACGGTTAACGGAGTTGGTCAGCCCACGGTGACCATCGTGAGGCCCCCCGGTGCTCCTGTGATGGCCACCTCCGTGCAGCAGCAGAGACCTGGGCTGGTAGCGAGTCCCACGAGGACTGTGGCACCACAGATGGTCGTCAGACCACCACAGCAGACCACCATTCAGTTACCCCCTGGATTTACCATACCTCCCGGTAAGGAACCCTACTGACGTTATCCTGATTCTAAAACCTAGGTTCTGGCTCCCCAAGCTCCATTCTGAACAGAAATGTGCACCTTTCAATGTGTTGACCCATTAGTCAATCAATTAAACATTCATATAGTCAATAACCTAGTCTGTGCTATTCATTAATGCATTTATTAACCCAATGCCTAGGCCCCCCCCCCCCCAAAAAAAAACAGTAAACCATTGAAAATGGCAAATAGAGAAAGATGTGTGACCCGACTGTTTCTCCCCCAGGTATGGTGCTGGTGCGTACAGACACAGGCCAGCTGGTAATGGTTCCTCAGCAGGTTCTAGCCCAGGCTCAGGCTAAGACCCAACAAGGCCAGGCTGCTGTCTCTAACATCTGCCCCCGGCCTGCTACACCTACCGCTGGGACCACCATCAGAGTCAGTACTCCCAGCCAGGTATGGATGGGGGAATCAGGCTGAAGTTATCTAGAGGGGGACTGAACTGTATTATGTCAAATCAAACGTGTTTGTCGATCTGAACGACGTCTGTCTGCCATGTAGTGTCCAATCCTCTTTAGTGGCCCAAGTATAGACCTAGTCCTCCTGACAAAAAAAAGAATGGCACTGCTAGATCATGTGGATTTTGCATAAGATCGATGCTGCCCATGTCAGGAATATTATTGGGGATGATGTAGTATATGACTGCTCATGGTCATGGTCATGGTTAACATCAGTCTCACGGAGAACATAGATTCTCGTTCGGGTCCGATCATGGTTATCTGCTGTGGCTGTAGAGTCCCAATCGTGAGCGGTATACTCTGCCACTGGGCATAACCGAAGGTCTGCCCTTACGTTGTAGGGATGTCCTGCTTTTTCTTCCTCTTCACCCTTTTAATTTCCCTCTCAAGTTGTGCCAGTGTGGGTTTCACTTTCAAGTAAGTCATAAGTTGACCATGTATACCGGTACTAATGTCCAGTGCACCTCTGACCCCTTGCTCCCCCTGTTCTCTGCAGGCTTCTTGTACAACCCAGGCTGTTCGTCTGGCCTCCCCTGTCCAGGCCAGAATGTTGCAGTCCCCCTCTCCCACCAGCTCTGCTATACAGGTGTGTACTTACTGTCTCCATGCAGCCCTCTGTCAGAAAAAACACACACCTAATTATAGTTAGCTTCTAGAGCCTCTCAGTAGATTTAAAATGAATTTGTATTAAATACATTTCACATATTCCAGCCCTGTTTTTATTTTTGTTGTGGTTTTAGTTTGATTTACAGTGCCTTCGGAAAGTAATCAGACCTCTTGAACATTTTCTACATTTTGATACGTTACAGCCTTAATCTAACATTTTCTCAGCAATCTACACACAATACCCCATAATGACAAAGCAAAAATAGGTTTTTAGACATTTTTGCACATTTATTAAAATAAAAAACAGAAATACCTTATTTATGTAAATATTCAGACTTTTTGCTGTGAGACTTGAAATTGAGGTCAGGTGCATCCTGTTTCCATTGATCATCCTTGAGCTGTTTCTACAACTTGATTGGAGTCCACCTGTGTTAAATTCAATTGATTGGACATGATTTGAAAAGGCACCCACCTGACTATATAAGGTCCCATAGTTGACAGTGCATGTCAGAGCAAAAACCAAGCCATGAGGTCGAATGAATTGTCCGTAGAGCTCCGAGACAGGATTGTGTCGAGGCGCAGATCTGGGGAATGGGACCAAAAAATGTCTGCAGCATTGAAGGTCCCCATGATCACAGTGGCCTTCATCATTCTTAAATGGAAGAAGTTTGGAACCACCAATACTCTTCCAAGAGCTGGCCTCCCAGACACACTGATCAATCGAGGGAGAAGGGCCTTGGTCAGGGAGGTGACCAAGAACCCGATGGTCACTCTGACAGAGCTCTATAGTTCCTCTGTGGAGATGGGACAACCTTCCAGAAGGACAACCATCTCTGCAGCACTCCACCAATCAGGCCTTTATGGTAGAGCGGCCAGACAGAAGCCACTCCTCAGTAAAAGGCACATGACAGCCCGCTTGGGAGTTTGTCAAAAGGCACCTAAAGACTATCAGACCATGAGAAACATGATTCTCTGATGAAACCAAGATTGGCACCATCCCTACAGGGAAGCATGGTGGTGGCAGCATCATGCTGTGGGGGGTGTTTTTCAGCAGTTGGGACTGGGAAATTAGTCAGGATTGAAGCAAAGATGAATGAAGCAAAGATGAACAGAGCAATGTACAGAGAGATCCTTGATGAAAACCTGCTCAGGACCTCAGACTTGGGTGAAGGTTTTACCTTCCAACAGGACAACGACCCTAAGCACACAGCCAAGACAAAGGAGGAGTAGCTTCGGGACAAGTCTCTGACTGTCCTTGAGTGGCCCAGCCAGAGCCCGGACTTGAACCTGATCAAACATCTCTGAAGAGACCTGAAAATAGCTGTGCAGCGACACTCCCGATCCAACCTGACAGCGCTTGAGAGGGTCTGCAGTAGAGGTCGATCGATTATGATTTTTCAACGCCGATACCGATTATTGGAGGACCAAAAAAAAAGCAGATACCGATTAATCGGCCGATTTTTAAAACATTTATTTGTAGTAATGACAATTGCAACAATACTGAATGAACACTTATTTTAACTTAATATGATACATCAATAAAATCAATTTAGCCTCAAATAAATAAGGAAACATGTTCAATTTGGTTTTAATAATGCAAAAACCGTGTTGGAGAAGAAAGTAAAAGTGCAATATGTGCCATGTAAAAAAGCTAACGTTTAAATTCCTTGCTCAGAACATGAGAACATATGAAAGCTGGTGGTTCCTTTTAACATGAGTCTTCAATATTCCCAGGTAAGAAGTTTTAGGTTGTAGTTATTATAGGAATTATAGAACTATTTCATTAACCTTTGACTATTGGATGTTCTTATAGGCACTTTGGTATTGCCAGTGTAACAGTATAGCTTCCATCCCTCTCCTCGCTCGAACCAGGAACACAACGACAACAGCCACCCCCGAAGCAGCGTTACCCATGCAGAGCAAGGGGAACAACCACTCCAAGTCTCAGAGCGAGTGATGTTTGAAACGCTATTAGCGCGCAACCCGCTAACTAGCTAGCCATTTCACATCGGTTACACCAGCCTAATCTCGGGAGTTGATAGGCTTGAAGTCATAAACAGCGCAATGCTTGACGCACAACGAACAGCTGCTGGCGAAACGCACAAAAAGTGCTGTTTGAATGAATGCTTACGTGCCTGCTGCTGCCTACCACCGATCAGTCAGACTGCTCTATCAAATCATAGACTTAGTTATAACATAATAACACACAGAAATACGAGCCTTAGGTCGTTAATATGATCGAATCCGGAAACTATCATCTCGAGAACAAGACGTTTATTCTTTCAGTGAAATACGGAACCGTTCCGTATTTTATCTAAGGGGTGGCATCCATTTGTCTAAATATTCCTGTTACATTGCACAACCTTCAATGTTATGACATAATTAAGTAAAATTCTGGCAAATTAGGCAGCTTAAACTGTTGCATATACCCTGACTCTGCGTGCAATGAACGCAAGAGAAGTGACACAATTTCACCTGGTTAATATTGCCTGCTAACCTGGATTCCTTAAGCTAAATATGCAGGTTTAAAAATATATACTTCTGTGTATTGATTTTAAGAAAGGCATTGATGTTCATGGTCAGGTACACATTGGAGCAACGATAAGCACCGCATCGATTATATGCAACGCAGGACACGCTAGATAAACTAGTAATATCATCAACCATGTGTAGTTAACTAGTAAATATGATTGATTGATTGTTTTTTATAAGGTAAGTTTAATGCTAGCTAGCAACTTACCTTGGCTTACTGCATTCGCGCAACAGGCAGGCTCCTCGTGGAGTGCATTGAGAGTCAGGTGGTTTGAGCATTAGACTAGTTAACTGTAAGGTTGCAAGATTGAATCCCCCGAGCTGACAAGGTAAAAATCTGTCGTCCTGCCCCTGAACGAGGCAGTTTACCCACCGTTCCTAGGCCGTAATTGAAAATAAGAATGCGTTCTTAACTGACTTGTCTAGTTAAATAAAGGTGTAAAAAAAACACCAAAAAACAACTGGTTTTATGAAAACTTGAAATCGGCCCTAATTAATCGACCATGCCGATTAATCGGTCGATCTCTAGTCTGCAGAGAAGAATGGGAGAAATTCCCCAAATACAGGTATGCCAAGCTTGTAGCGTCGTACCCAAGAAGACTCAAGGCTGTTGTCGCTGCCAAAGGTGCTTCAACAAAGTACTGAGTAAAGGATCTGAATACTTATGTAAATGTGATATTTCAGTTTATTATTTTTTATAAATTAGTAAACATTTCTAAAAACCTGTTCTTGCGTTGTCATTATGGGGTATTGTGTGTAGATTTTGAAAAAAAGATGTAATCAAGTTTAGAATAAGGCTGTAACGTAACAAAATGTGGAAAAGGTGAAGGCGTCTGAATACTTCCCGTAGGCACTGTGTTATGTTGTGGTAAATGGTTGTTTACTCTCAGCTGAACTATGTGCGTCGTGTTAACCGTTGTTTCCACGACTGTATAAAGTTCTAGTCATATATATGCCTGTTGCCATTCTCTCCAGAAGGCGATAACCGTGGCTCCTGCAGGTGCGTCTGTGTCGGTGAAGATGACCACCCCTCAGAAAGCCCAGACAGTGATCACAGGGGGTCAAGCCCTGGCCAAGCCTGGTGCTGTACGGCCCTCTATAACCCTTAACACTGCAGCAGCAGCCAGTGCCTCCACAACCCCTACAATGGTAACTGCACCAGTCTCCCAGGTTTGTCAATTGTGTTACTTTACTGACACTTTGCTAGACCCAAACAGTGTGTGGTTTACCATGTGGTGAGTTGATTGACATTTTTTTTTATTGGTCAGTTTCCCACTTGGAGGGGGGTGGTGTTGTTTACTGTAAAGTGTTTTGCTATTTTAAATGCCCCTTTAAAATAATGTTTTGAGTTGATTTAATAATGTTTTCTAATACCAAAAGTGGTGGTGACATGAGAATGAAAGTTTGTGCAAGACTTATCAATCATTTTCATGGAAAGTCTAATCCTACTCAATGACCCATTCTCTTCTCTTGCAGGAAATGCAAGAAAATGTGAAGAAGTGCAAGAACTTCCTGTCCACCCTGATCAAGCTGGCGTCCCACAACTCCCCATCTCCAGACACATCCAAGAACGTCAAGGGCCTGGTGCAGGATCTTCTGGTGAGTCAAGACTCCTATAGAACACTAGGTTAAGAATATGATGAGTAGATGACGTCCTTGTGGCGTTTGTCGTTAACTCGCGCCGTATAAATGATCAACGAGTGGCTTATATGTGACAGTTATTATAAGGAGTGATGACTTTTCACATTTTGTTATCTGGTTCAATTGTCAGCGTGGAATTATGGAGCGTGGAAATTATGACATTTCCTTTTATTTTATTTATTTCTTTTTTTTTTGTCTGATTTTCACACTTAATGTCTTCTTTCTTTGATCAGGATGCTAAAATCGAGCCTGAGGAGTTCACCACACGTCTGCAGGCTGAGCTGAAGTCCTCTCCCCAGCCGTACCTCATCCCCTTCCTCAAGGTTTGTTTGTTACCCTTAACCGTCAGCCTGACCTTTTTCTGAGCTCATTGCTATGCAATTACTAAAGTACCATGTAACATGTTACTACAATGTTACTAGTGTAATTAGTGTCACTACCCAGGTATAAGAGCAAATTTGCGTAAATTGTTACCCTAACATAGTAAATTGTTACCCTAACATAGTAAATTGTTTCCCTGACATAGTAAATTGTTTCCCTGACATAGTAAATTGTTTCCCTGACATAGTAAATTGTTACCCTAACATAGTAAATTGTTGACGACATTACCACGTAACCCGTATTTGTTTCCTTCCGTTCAGAAAAGCCTTCCTGCCCTGCGGCTGTCCCTGCTCAACAACCAGCAGACTCTGTTGGCCTCCACCAACGCTTCTGCCCTGGCCGCTGCCTCCACTACTACCACCAGCGCTATCAGGGCCCGGCTCCCCACCACCGTCAGCCCCGCCACAGGCATTGTCAGGACACCCACCACTTCTCTGGTACGACCCTCCGGAAGTTAGACACTGGAGACTGGAAAGATGCGCTGACGTTTTTAAGGGTTCTTCTTTCCATAGTAGGCCAGGCAGAATTTATTTTGAGGCCGTTCTAGGTTGTCTCTCTATAATACACACAACCATTCAGTGTTGTGGTCTGTTCTATTCAGTTGGTTGTGTTCTGTCTGTTATGCACCACTTGGCTCAAACTATTGTGAGTTCCGTTTTCTGTTCAAGGTTTTATGTGTCACATGCACAAGTACAGTGAAATGCTTAACTTGCTAGCTCTACCCAACAGTGCAGTATTCAATATCAAAGTAGTATAACTAATAATACAAATAATTTAAAAAAAACACAATAAATAAGGGAGCAAGCTATATACAGGGACAGTGCCAGTACCAAATGTCCAATGTGCAGGGATACTGTTCATGTTCTAATGGCTCCTCTCTTCCAGGGTGTGAGAAGACCAGGGGTTCAGGGGGTCCAGACTCGCATGCCGATGGTCATCCCTCAGACCATCCGGCCACAAGGTACTTGGCACCGCACAGCGCCCTCTCTCTCCATGCAGACAACGGACAACCTCAATAGGCGATCGCGGCGCTCTCGACCTATGCTATTGTTGAAGGGAAGAGGTTATCCCCAGTGGACACTTGTTTTACCCACATCGTTTAATTATTCAAGGCCTGGATGATTATTAAGTGTCTCGGGTGTTAAAAGTGTTGAGCTATAACAGAAATGGACCAGCAGGGGAGGCCCCAGGACCGGATTTGAAAACCCCTTGTTAAGAGCAATGCACCGAGGCCCATTTTCTCACCATGCTATTGAACAGCTTTGTAATGATATGTTTTGTTTCTTTGTCAGGCACAGTTGCAAGAGGACTCACTATTATTGCAGGCAGATCTCCTGTGGGCATTGGTGCCCAGGCCTCTGCCAATCAGAAGAAGCTGAATGAGCCTGGAGGCGGGACGTTCAGGTACAGAATATCCGGGTTGTCAGGGGAAAACTATACTCTCTGTAACCAGGTTTCCATCCAACCTTTTTATGCAGGTAAAGTAAATAAAAACGTTTAGTGACAGGCCTGACGGAAACGACGTTTAACAACAAATTTGACAAATGTCGACAATACAAAATACGCTAGACAAGGTGGGATCTTTTTGTGTCTGTAAAATGTTTTATACGAGAAATGTCGGTGGAAATGCTTTTATGCACAAATATTGATCTATTAACCGTCATATCGAAGTAAACTTGGAGTCACGCGAGATGACTTGTTGTGTGGCCCTCCCACTACGACTCGTTGGGAAAGCATGAAGTTCATTAGGCTACAGATTAAATAAGTTAGAATGAACTTCACAGGGTGGTGAAAGTGCAAGGTGAGCTTGATGCTCCTTTCCAATAAATATCCAGGGTCTTATACAGGTTACATTATCATCCATGCTTGGCTTCCATTTGACAAATACAAATAATCTATCTCATGTATGTCGGCTATACCCGCACTGTATCTGGAAAGGGACAACTGAACGCATTCAACTGAAATGTCTCTTCCGCATTTAACCCAACCCCTTTGAATCAGAGAATTGCGGGGGGGGGGGGGGGGGGGGGGGCTGGCTTAATTGACATCCATGTCTTTGGTGCCCTTGGGGAACAGTGGGTTAACTTGCTTGCTCGGGCAGAATGACCGATTTTTACCATGTCAGCTCGGGGATTCGAACCAACGACCTTTAGGTTTCTGACCCAACTAGCCACTAGGCCTGTTGGCAATACCAGAGTGGGCACACTCGCTATATAACGCAACATTTTTTGTGGGATTTGAAAATGTGATAGAAACACTTAACTTGTATTTGGTACATGGGGAATTAAACCACAGAAGGTATTTCTATGTGTAAATGTCATCACTCACAGCCTTTTATCTGCAACAAGTCAATTTGATGGAAACATCTCTTGTGGGAAAATGTGCATAGTTTTTATGCAGATTTTAAAATATTCACGTAAAAAATCTCTTACCCTTTGGATGGAAAGCTAGCTACTTTGGGTATCTGACCCCATGTAAACCTACAGTGTTTGAGGCTCCTGGCACTGTTTGGCTTCGTTTTACTGTGATAGTTTTCCATGATGCACAGAAACAGATCCACCACAGGATGGCAGCATTTCACACGTTTTGACACAATGGTGGGGTTGAGAAACACACTTAAACACCAACTCCTGTCCTTGATCTGTGTGCAAATTACTTCATGTTCTTTTGAGAAATTGACATGAAATCCACATGGTGTAATTGTCTAGGCAACCACCAAATGTACATTCATGTGTAGCTTTCTTTTTATGAACCAGAAAATCAAGACCTAACTGACTGATTAACAAAGCTGTTAGCTGGCCAACTTAATGAACTTGCTTTCTGGAGCGCCCCACTGATCTGTGTATACTGCATCTCTTTAGGGATGATGATGACATCAACGACGTGGCGTCCATGGCGGGGGTGAACCTGAACGAGGAGAACGCCCGCATCATGGCCACCAACTCTGAGCTGGTGGGCACCAAGATCCGCTCCTGTAGGGACGAGGCCTTCCTCCCGCCAGGCCTGCTGCACAGACGCATCATGGAGACCGGTATGTGCAATAACCTGTCCTTTCTCCTGAACCAGCTATAAAACCCCGAAGTGTGCACTTGTTCACTTACTTATATATTGGATATGAAGGGAAATGACTAGTGTCAGAAATATGCCTTTGAAAGAAGTGGAGCTGGGCCCTGATGTCTGTCGATCGTCAATAAATGACTGACCGCACCTTGCCATCCTACCACAGATAACGGCACTGATTGGCTGCTAATGCCTTTCGCTCTTTTTCTTCTGCTAAAGCCAAGAGGTTTGGGGTGACAGAGGTCCCAGCTGAGGCAGTGAACTACATCTCCCATGCCACCCAGGCCAGGCTGAGATCCGTGCTAGAGAAAGTGTCAACTATCGCCCAGCACCGCACTGACGGGGGCAAGGTAAGAACAGGAAGAGTCGAGGTTATCATGAACAGAAGCAGGTGAACAGTACAAGCGCAACAGTACATGAATAACACAAAAATAACACATGACCAACATCATGAACAGTATACAAACTACATCAACAACAGCATGAACAATACACAAACTACATGAACAGTACATGAACAGTATACAAACTACATCAACAACAGCATGAACAGTACACAAACTACATGAACAGTACATGAACAGTACACAAACTACATGAACAGTACATGAACAGGGGACAAACCAAATGAACAACTTCATGAACAGTACACAAACTACATAAACAACATCATGAACAGTACACAAACAACAACATGAACAGTACGCAAACTACATGAACAACAGCATGAACAGTACACAAACTACATGAACGGTACACAAACTACATGAACAGTACACAAACTACATCAACAACATCAAGAACAGTACAGTCGTGGACAAATGTTTTGAATGACACAAATATTAATTTCCACAAAGTTTGCTGCTTCAGTGTCTTTAGATACTTTTGTCGGATGTTAACTATGGAATAATGAAGTATAATTACAAGCATTTCATAAGTGTCAAAGGCTTTTATTGACACTTACATGAAGTTGAGGCAGAGTCAATATTTGCAGTGTTGACCCTTCTTTTTCAAGACCTCTGCAATCCGACCTGGCATGCTGTCAATGAACTTCTGGGCCACATCCTGACTGATGGCAGCCCATTCTTACATAATCAATGCTTGGAGTTTGTCAGAATTTGTGGGTTTTTGTTTGTCTACCCGCCTCTTGAGGATTGACCACAAGTTCTGAATAGGATTAAGGTCTGGGGAGTTTCCTGGCCATGGACCCAAAATATCGATGTTTTGTTCCCCGAGCCACTTAGTTATCACTTTTGCCTTATGGCAAGGTGCTCCATCATGCTAGAAAACGCATTGTTTGTCACCAAACTGTTCCTGGATGGTTGGGAGAAGTTGCTCTCTGAGGATGTATTGGTACCATTCTTTATTCATGGCTGTGTTTTTAGGTAAAATTGTGAGTGAGCCCACTCCCTTGGCTGAGAAGCAACCCCACACATGAATGGTCTCAGGATGCTTTACTGTTGGCATGACACAGGACTGATGATAGCGCTCACCTTGTCTTCTCTGGACAAGCTTTTTTCCGGATGCCACAAACAATCGGAAAGGGGATTCATCAGAGAAAATGACTTTACCACAGTCCTCAGCAGTCCAATTCCTGTACCTTTTGCAGAATATCAGTCTGTCCCTGATGTTTTTCCTGGAGAGAAGTGGCTTCTTTGCTGCCCTTCTTGACACCAGGCCATCCTCCAAAAGTCTTTGCCTCACTGTGCGTGCAGATGCACTCACACTTGCCTGCTGCCATTTCTGAGCAAGCTCTGTACTGGTGGTGCTCTGATCCCGCAGCTGAATCAACTTTAGGAGACGGTCCTGGCGTTTGCTGGACTTTCTTGGGCGCCCTGAAGCCTTCTTCACAACAATTGAACCGCTCTCCTTGAAGTTCTTGATGATCCGATAAATGATTGATTTAGGTGCAATCTTACTGACAACAATATCCTTGCCTGTGAAGCCCTTTTTGTGCAAAGCAATGATGATGGTACGTGTTTCCTTGCAGGTAACCATGGTTGACAGAGGAAGAACAATGATTCCAAGCACCACCCTCCTTTTGAAGCTTCCAGTCTGTTATTCGAACTCAATCAGCATTGACAGAGTGATCTCCAGCCTTGTCCTCGTCAACACTCACACCTGTGTTAACGACAGAATCACTGACATGATGTCAGCTGGGCAATGGAAATGTTTTTTGGGGATTCAGCTCATTTGCATGGCAAAGAGGGACTTTGCAATTCATCTGATCACTCTTCATAACAAACTGGAGTATATGCAAATTGCCATCATACAAACTGAGGCAACAGACTGTACATGAACAGTACATGAACAGCATCATGAACAGTACATGAACAACATCATGAACAGTACATGAACAATAGCATCCTACGTGTCCCTTTTTATTGTATTTTTTCACTCTCCCTTTCTCCTGTCCTTTCCCTCTCTATGCAGGATGAGGAGTGGTATGAGCCGTCGACAGACGTCAGGGCCCAGCTCCGCTTCTTTGAGCAGCTGGACAGGATGGAGAAACAGAGGAAGGACGAGCAGGAGAGGGAGGTCCTACTCAAGGCTGCCAAGGTAGCGACACGCACCACCGGACTACATGCCCACCGGGACTGTGCTACTACCACATTACCGCATCACCGGCAATAATTTGTTTAACTCCAGGAGAGGAGTGGCCTGTTAATAGTTGCAGTGTGTTTGTCGGTGCGTGTGCGCACGCGTGTCCACCCCATGGGAACGATGTGACACATGAAAACGGAGGTAATTAGTGGAGTTTGAACAGAAACCACAACTCCCTCTACAGACATCATTAGACCTCCACAGGAGTGTACACACACACACTAATTAACTTAATGTGGGATAGAGATGTCATCCAGGAGATAATTAGCTCTGTGGTGCTGTGTAGATGGGATCTCACCAACCACATTAACACTGTCATGTGGGAGTCGGCCTAGTTACTATGCATTGCCCTGCTTGTAATTGACATTAGACAACACATACACTGGACAAAAATATAAACGCAACAATTTTAAAGATTTTACTGAGTTACAGTTCATACAAGGAAATCAGCCAATTTAAATTAACGAATTAGGTCCTAATCTATGGATTTCGTAATGACTAGGAATACAGATACCTTAAAGAAATGTAGGGGTGTGGATCAGAAAACCAGTCAGGATCTGGTGTGATGACCATTTGCATCATGCAGCGCGACACATCTCCTTTCGCATAGAGTTGACCAGGCTGTTGATTGTGGCCTGTGGATTGTTGTCCTACTCTTGTGGCTGTGTGAAGCTGCGGGATATTGTTCGGGAACTGGAACAGGCTGTCATATACGTCGACCCAGAGCATCCCAAACACGCTCAGTGGGTGACGTCTGGTGAGCGGCGCGAGGAGCAGAGCGTGCCCAATTTGACTGGAGCGCGGAGCGAGATTCCCGAAGGCTGGAGCATCAGCTGCCTTCTTGCCAGTAGCGCTCACTTCACGAGTTCAGGGCATGCCAGGCCCAGCACTCATGTGTAGGCTACTCTGTCGACTACTTGTGTGCTGCTATGGCTACTCTCATGGAGAGTTTGCTAAATATTTTCGTAAAGAAACTGATCAAATGCACAGGTGCCAAATCAAAGTGACTTACAAAGATGAGGACTAAGAGTAGTATAGTGAGTGCAATGATGTAAGGTCCATAACTAAAGAATCATATTGTGGAATCTGAAAAGATGCATATGCTAAAAGAAAGGAACGAGGTGTGTGGCTAATTGTGATTGTAGCAAAGTATTTATAAACAAAAAATCTGATCACTTAAGTTTCCTTTTATTTTTTAATTTCTATTATCTATACAATTGATTTTGGCCCAATAGACCTGGCATATTCCAACTTTCAATGAGCTTTCTGTTTTCATTGGGTTATTTTGCTTAAAAACCTTTTATGCTTACAACTCTGCATGCCTGTCAAGAGTGGCCAAAGGGGTTGTTAAGCGTCCCCAGTGGCTCTGCAAGAGCAGAGAGGATATTCTCCGCTGCTGACCTGCTCTCTAGGAACAATCACATGAGCCTGAAGCCACAGACTCTGGCCAAACTCGTCTTTCTAGAAATGAATTCAAAGGCACTGTAGACTGAGCCTAATAAGGCTTTTTTTGTGTGTTTAATTTGTATTTAATTCTAAGTAAATCACAGCCTATATGTGCAATTTATAGACTAATAATGATTTGATTTCAATTAGATGTTTAAATGCTGAGCGCTTAATGTCTCCGACTTAATGTCTCCGAGTGTGTTGCACTCGCAAATGCTTCAATGTATTTCTTTGTAGGCTATAACATTGAAATAATTGGCTCCCTGTCTAGCTCTTGACCCTATTTAGAGTGTTTATATGCTGTTTTAATACGATGTAGCCATGTAGCCTATTTGAAATGACGAGCACTTCTTACATCTTTTCATGTTTTATTCAAATACTTTTCATTCAAATCATATGGTTTGGTTTCAACGCTTCAAACCAAATGGTAGGTCCAAAAATAGATGGATATTGGTGAAATTGTGATTTTGATGAATGGAATGAATTTGGAGCTGCGTTTTTTTTTTTTTTTTTTCATGTGAGCAGGTAGCGGTTTTTAGCAGAGCACTTGGAAAGGACGCAGAGCTCCGGAGAGGTGCACAAGCACCGCTCCATGAGCGGTGAGCGGGATTTCCGACCGCTCAACTACACTCACATACTCTGCTGGTGAGTAACGCAGGCCATGGAAGAACTGGGACACTTTCAGCTTCCAGGAATTGTGTACAGATCCTTATGACATGTGGGGTCGTACATTATCACGCTGAAAACGTGTGATGGCGGCGGATGATTGGCACGACAACGGGCCTCAGGATCTCGCCACGGTATCTCTGTGCATTCAAATTGCCAGCAGTAAAATGCAATTGTGTTTGTTGTCTGTAGCCTATGCCTGCCCATACCATAACGCCAACACCAACATGGAGCTTTCTGTTCACAACTTTGACATCAGCAGACCGCTCGCCCACACAACGCCGTACACGCTGCTTGCCATCTACCCGGTACAGTTGAAACCTGGATTCATCTGTTACGAGCACACTTCTCCAAAGTGCAAGTGGCCATCGACGGTGGGAATTTACCCATTGAAGTCGGTTACAATGCCCATCTGCAGTAAGGTCAAGAACCTGGTGAGGACGATGAACACGCAGATGAGCTTCCCTGGGATGGTTTGTGCAGAAACTATTTGGTTGTGCAAACCCACAGTTTCATCAGCTATCCAGGTAAATGGTCTCAGACGATCCCGCAGGGAAAAAAAAAACGTGGTCTGCGATTGTGAGGTTGGTTGGACGTACTGCAAAAATTCATGCAATTATGTTGGAGGCGGCTTATAGTAGAGAAATGAACATTCAATTATCTGCCAACAGCATCTGGTGGACATTCCTGTAGTCAGAATGCCAATTGCACGCTCCCTCAACTTGAGACATTGATCATGCTGTTTAATCAGGTTCTGTGTCACACCTGTAAGGTGGATGGATTATCTTGGAAATGCGCATTAACAGGGATGTAAAGAAATTTGTGCACCCAATTTTTAAATTTTATTTCAGCTATTGAAACATGGGACCAACATTGCGTTTTTTAAATAGTTTTGTTCAGTATATAATTGACTAAAAGTGAAAAACCAATACTTCTCTTCCCACACCAGATGCATAATCTTTATCAGTAGTTCAGAACAATAACTGTAATATACTATAACAGTGTTCTACAGCCCACATTGGTGCTATGATCTGTGGCTGTGACTGTAATGGAATTTTGGATGACGGTAATTGGCTAGCTAAATGACGCGGTCTCATTAATAACCGTTCAAATAGCAATAGACTTTTGGTAAAAAAAAGCAAAAAATTTGTTTTTATTTAGGAAATCTGTTCCCAAGTATTGCCACACAAAAAAAAAAAAAAGATGTGATCGCGTGTCAATGTAATCATCAAGGTATGAAATTATTATTTTCAGATACAATCTCTTTTTGGGCTTAGTTGTGTTCAATTTGCAGAGTACAATTTATTATAATTATTTTGCGCCCCCCGATTACTTTCCTGCCGCTGAAGTTGTACCTTTCCAAGTTTAGAAGAAGTGACTGCTAAATGCAAACTCCCAATCTTATAAGCCATTTCTGTATGCATAGCTAGCACACAGAAATTGGTGCTTGTAGTCAGTCGTTGTTAACTGTTGATTGGTGACTATGGCATGAACATATATTGGGGTTGACATCCATACAAGCATTTTCTACTCCGAACTCAACATAGTGTGAAATGCAAGTCGGAAGTTCACATACACCTTAGCCAAATACATTTAAACTCAGTTTTTCACAATTCCTGACATTTAATCCAAATAAAAATTAATTGCCTTAGGTCAGTTAGGATCACCACTTTATTTTAAGAATGCGAAATGTCAGAATAATAGTAGAGTGATTTATTTCAGCTTTGATTTCTTTCATCACATTCCCAGTGGGTCAGAAGTTGCTTTGAAAGCATTGCCTTTAAATTGTTTAACTTGGATCAAACTTTTAGGGTAGCCTTCCACAAGCTTCCCACAATAAGTTGGGTGAATTTTGGCCCATTCCTCCTGACATAGCTGGTGTAACTGAGTCAGTTTTGTGATGGCCACTCCAATACCTTGACTTGGTTGTCCTTAAGCCATTTTGCCACAACTTTGGAAGTATGCTTGGGATCATTGTCCATTTGCAAGACCCATTTGCGACTAAGCTTTAACTTCCTGACTGACGTCTTGAGATGTTGCTTCATCATATTCACATAATTTTCTTGCCTCATGATGCCATCTATTTTGTGAAGTGCACCAGTCCCTCCTGTAGCATAGTTCCCACACAACATGCTGCTGCCACCCCTGTGCTTCACGGTTGGAATGGTGTTTTTCGGCTTGCAAGCCTCCCCCTTTTCCTCCCAACATAACGATGGTCATTATGGCCAAACAGTTTTATTTTTCACCAGACCAGAGGACATTTCTCCAAAAAGTGCGATCTTTGTCCCCATGTGCAGTTGCAAACCGTAGTCTGGCTTTTTTTATGGCGGTTTTGGAGCAGTGGCTTCTTCCTTGCTGAGCGGCCTTTCAGGTTATGTCGATATAGGCCTGGTTTTACTGTGGATATATACTTTTGTACCTGTTTCTTCCAGCATCTTCACAAGGTCCTTTGCTGTTGTTCTGGAATTGATTTGCACTTTTCACCAAAGTACATTCATCTCTAGGAGACAGAACGCGTTTTTATTTCCTGAGCGGTATGAGTGCTGCGTGGTCCCATGGCGTTTGTACTTGCGTACTATTGTTTGTACAGATGAATGTGGTACCTTCAGGCATTTGGAAATTGCTCCCAAGGATGAACCAGACTTGTGGAGGTCAACAATTTTTCTTCTGAGGTCTTGTCTGATTTATTTTTATTTTCCAATGATGATGTCAAGCAAAGAGGCACTGAGTTTGAAAGTAGGCCTTGAAATACCTCCAATTGACTCAAATGATGTCAATTAGAAGCTTCTAAAGCCATGACATCGTTTTCTGGAATTTTCCAAGCTGTTTAAAGGCACATTCAACTTAGTTTATGTAAACTTTTGACCCATTGGAATTGTGATATAGTGAAATATAAGTGAAATAATCTGTCAACAATTGTTACTTGTGTCATGCACAAAGTAGATGACCTAACCGACTTGCCAAAACTATAGTTTGTTAACAAGAAATTTGTGGAGTGGTTGAAAAACAAGTTTTAATGACTCCAACCTAAGTGTATGTAAACTTCCGACTTCAACTGTATGAACAATAGCCTAAATGTAGGAATATTTTGCAGGGGGGGCAATGATATTCATGATCTTTCCCCCACGCATTTCCATGTCATTTCCATTGACCTCTTTACCGCATCTATTACGAGTGTACCCATGAGTTTACCAGTCCAATTGCCAGGGTTAGAGGTTCCACACCCTTTCTATTTCTACGTGTGCTGCTTCTGCATTGTGGGGGTGTTGCCTCGGGCCAGTGGTTCTCAAACCTCTCCTCGTGGACCCCCCCAGACGTTTCACAATTGTTTGTTGTTGCTCTGAACTAGCTCACCTGATTCAACTAGTCAAGGGCTTGGTGATTTTAGTTGACAAGTTGAATCAGGTGTGCCGGCTCTGTAATAGATCAAATGCATGGAACGGCTGGGGGTCCCCGAGGAGAGGTTTGAACCACTGGCCGAGAACCGGAGACTCATTTGCTTGTTTCAGCAAGGCGCAACAACGTTTCTTCACGCTGTTAATGTTACCGCAGAAACGGACTCAACCGCAAATAATGCCCGTGGCCGTCCTGTCTTAGGTCAGCTGTTGGTTCCTAAAGACAATATTTTATCTTCTTGTCGGTCTTCGTCCATAACCATTGGTTACGCAGTTATATAGTTATTGGGCCCAGCCCTACAAGCTAAAAAAATAGATTCTAATCTTATTTGACACATGCGCCGAATACAACAGGTGTAGACTTTACAGTGCAATGCTTTGCTTACCAAGAATGCAGGGTTAAAAAGTAAAACATTTAAAAGTGAGAAAAATGTGCTAGATAAAAATAGTAACACAATATAGCAATAACCAAGCTATATACAAGGAGTACTGGGACCGAGTCAATGTGCAGGGGTACGAGGTAATTGAGATATGTACATCTAGGTAGTGGTAAAAGTGACTCGGCAATCAGAATAGATAATATACAGAATAGCAGCACTCTGTGTTTGGCGTCAATATGCGTGTGTGTTGTAGTATGTGTGAGTGTGCATAGAGCCTGTGCAAGAGCCTGTGCAAGTTAAAAAGGGGGGGTCAATGCATATAGTCAGAGTAGCAATTTGATTAACTCTTCAGCAGTCTTATGGCTTGGGGGTAAAAGCTGTTCAGTAGCCTTTTGGTCCCAGACTTGGCTCTCCGGTACCGCTTGCCGTGCGGTACCAGAGAGAAAAGTCTCTGACTTGGGTGGCTTGAGTCTTTGACAATTTTCTGCCGCCTTCTGACACCGCCTGGTATAGAGGATTTGGATGGCCGGGAGCTCTGCCCCAGTGAGGTCCTGGGCCGTACGTTTTTTTTTCAGGGGGAAGAGGGGTTGTCGTGCCCTCTTCACAACTGTCTTTGTTGTATTTGGACCATTTTATAGGTCCTTAGTAATGCGGACACCGAGGAACTTGAAGCTCTTCCTCTCATGACAAGGTATCCACCTCCCCTGTCTCTCTCTCTCTCTCTCTCTCCCCCTCTGTCTCTCCTTCTAACCCGTGTTTCTCTCAAATATAGAGTCGCGCCAGGCAGGAGGACCCAGAGCAAGCTCGGTTGAAGGCGAAAGCTAAAGAGGTTAGTGCTTCATTTTTGTTTCCATCCACATACCAACACATCAAAGCAGTTGACACTCAGTATCATTATCGATGTACAATATCCCAAAATACACACAATTTATATATATAGTCCATTGTCAGACAGCTACAGACTGGCATCCAAAAACCTTCCACCAAAATACAAACATTTTCTATATAGTCCATATAGACCCCCCCACCCCAACCATGCCCATATTTGAGGCTAGCTTTCCCCATATTATAGCTCTGCCTTGGGGCACACTCTGTTTGGACAGTGTTTTGCCACATCGACCCAGAGGGGGCTCTGTGCCTTGGGGGCATCATCCATAAAAATCAGGAAAGGGGAGCCCAAGTCAGGACATGTTGCTGTAGTACCGTAGAAGTCACCTAATCAGTCTTTTGTTTAGCGTGATCATTTTTGTTAGTGATGGGCTTGAACAAAGGCATGTAAAGCCAAGTTGCTCCCCAGGAGGAGGGTTGGCCACACCTGGTTTGATGTTTGGTATTTTATTAGGATCCCAATTAGCTGTTGCAAAAGCAGCAGCTACTCTTCCTGGGGTCCACACCAAACATGAAACATAATACAGAACATCATTAGACAAGAACAGCTCAAAGACAGAACTACCTACATTATTTTTAAAGGCACACACAGCCTACATATCAATGCATACACACAAACTATCTAGGTCAAATAGGGGAGAGGCGTTGTGTTGCTTTATCTGTTTATTTGAGCAATATGAGATGGAAGGAAGTTCCATGCAGTTAGGGGTCTATATAATACTGCACGCTTTCTTGAATTTGTTCTGGATTTGGGGACTGTGAAAAGACTGCTGGTGGCATGTCTGGTGGGATAAGTGTGTGTGTGTCAGAGCTGTGTGTAAGTAGACTATGCAAACAATTTGGGATTTTTAACACATTAGTGTTTCTTATAAAAAAAGAAGTGACGCCGTCAGTCTCTCCTCAATTCTTTGCCAAAAGAGACCAGCAATGCATAGTATTTATATCAGCCCTCTGATTACAATTAAGAGCAAAACGTGCCGCTCTGTTCTGGGCCAGCTGCAGCTTAACTAGGTCTTTCCTTGCCACACTGGACCACACGACTGGACAATAATCAAGAGTAGACAAAGCTAGAGCCTGCAGAACTTGCTTCTTGTAGTGGTGTCAAAAAAGCAGAGCATCTCTTTATTACGGCCAGACCTCTCCCCATCTTTACAACCATTGCATCTATATGTTTTGACCATGACAGTTTACAATCTAAAGTAGCAGAAAGTAATTTAGTCTCCTCAACTTGTTCAACAGCCACACCATTCATTACCAGATTCAACTGAGGGCTAGAGCTTAGGGAATGATTTGTACCAAATACTATGTTCTTAATTTTAGAGATGTTCAGGACCAGTTTATTACTGGCCACCCATTCCAAAACAGACTGCAACTCTTTGTTAAGGGTTTCAGTGACTTCATTAGCTGTGGTTGCTGATGCGTATATGGTTGAATCATCAGCATACATGGACACACATGTTTTTTTTATGCCAGTGGCAGGTTATTGGTAAAAATAGAAAAGAGGGCCTAGAGAGCTGCCCTGCGGTACACAACACTTTACATGTTTCCCCATCTCTTTCAACCATACAGTTTTTCAATTCTGCATCAATCCATGGAGCCTTAACAGTTCTAACAGTCAGTGTTTTAATAACTTCTTAGGGCTGCAATCCCATTAACGGGATCGATATGACAACAGCCAGTGAAAGTGCAGGGCGCCAAATTCAAAACAATAGAAATCTCATAATTAAAATTCCTCAAACATACATGTATCTTATACCGTTTTAAAGGTGATCTTGTTGTTAATCCCACCACAGTGTCCAATTTCAAATAGGCTTTACAGCAAAAGCACCACAAACTATTGTTAGGTCACCACCAACTCACAAAGATTCAGCCATTTTTCCAGCCAAAGAGAGGAGTCACAAAAAGCACAAATAGAGAAAATGAATCACTAGCCTTTGATGATCTTCATCAGATGACACTCATAGGACTTAATGTTACACAATACATGTATGTTTTGTTTGATAATATCCATTATTTATGTCCAAGTAGCTACTTTTGTTAGCGCGTTTAGTACACAAATCCAAACGCTTGTGCA
This sequence comes from Oncorhynchus clarkii lewisi, assembly GCF_045791955.1. Taxonomy (NCBI): domain Eukaryota; kingdom Metazoa; phylum Chordata; class Actinopteri; order Salmoniformes; family Salmonidae; genus Oncorhynchus; species Oncorhynchus clarkii. The sequence goes on from NC_092147.1 coordinate 46,765,294, forward strand.
GGTCCAGCCGAACGTCGGACGAAAACTTATTATATTATAACTTATATTAATTATTATATGAAGTTATATTACAGGTTGAAGAAACTTATCAAACTAAGTATAGAATCAATCTTTAGGATGTTGTTATCATAAATCTTCAATAACGTTCCAACCGGAGAATTCCTATGTCTGTAGAAAAGCCATGGAACGCAGGTCGCTATCATGTGAAATGCGCGTGACCAGGACCTGGCTCTCTGCCAGACCACTGACTCAAACAGCTCCCATCCGGCTCCACTTCACAGTAGAAGCCTCATTCAAGTTTCTAAAGACGGTTGACATCTAGTGGAAGCCTTAGGAAGTGCAACATAACCAATATCAATATATTCAATAGGGGCTGGGTTGAAAATTGACCAACCTCAGATTTCCCACTTCCTGTTTGGATTTCTTCTCAGGTTTTTGCCTGCCATATGAGTTATGTTATACTCACAGACATCATTCAAACAATTTTAGAAACTTCTATCCAATACTAATAATAATATGCATATATTAGCAACTGTGACTGAGGAGCAGGCCGTTTACTCTGGGCACCTTTCATCCAAGCTACTCAATACTGCCCCTGCAGCCATAAGAAGTTTAACAGGTGCTTGTTTATTAAGAATTGGAAGAAGCAATTTCATAAATTCATGAAGTGCAGCGTCTGGATGCTCCTTATTAATCACATCAGACCAACAAATATTTTTTAGGAGTCACAGCAAAATCTATTGTACACCTTTTTAGGCCCAGCTGTTGGAACTTTGGCTTTCCTGGATATAGCCACTACTGTATATTGTTATCACTGCATCCAATGGGTACGGATACAGCTTTAGAACAAAGTCTACAGTATTAGTAAAAATGTGATCAATACATGTGGATGGTCTTGTTCCTGTAGTGTTTGTAAACACTCTGGTAGGTTGATTAATAACCTGAACCAGATAACAGGCACTGGTTACAGTGAGAAGCTTCCTTTTGAGCAGACCGCTTGATGAAAACCGGTTCAAGTCCCCAAGAAAATAGACCTCTCTGTTTACATCACGTATGCTATCAAGCATTTCACACACATTATTTAGATTCTGACTGTTAGCACTTGGTGGCCTATAGCAACACCCCAAAAGAAAAGGCTTTAGATGTGCCAAGTGAATCTGCAACCACAACACTTCAATAACACTTGACATGTCTTTTCTAAGCATTACAGGGATATGGCTCTGAATATATATATATATATATACAGCAACACCTCCCCATAAGCATTTCTGTCTCTTCTATAGATGTTATATCCTTGTATTGCTACTGCTGTATCATCAAATGAATTATCTATGTCAAGAATAGAAAACTGGTTTTCATTCTCTCCTAATCAGGGACTGACTCAGACCTGAGACACCAGGTGGCCTCTGTCAAATCAATCTGTGACATACAGTTGAAGTTGGAAGTTTACATACACTTAGGTTGGAGTCATTAAAACTCGTTTTTCAACCACTCCACACATTTCTTGTTAAAAACTATAGTTTTGGCAAGTCGGTTAGGACATCTACTTTGTGCATGACACAAGTCATTTTTCCAACAATTGTTGACAGAGATTATTTCAGTTATAATTCACTATCACAATTCCAGTGGGTCAAAAGTTTACATATACTAAGTTGACTGTGCCTTTAAACAGCTTGGAAAATAACAGAAAATGTCATCATGGCTTTAGAAGCTTCTGATAGGCTAATTGACATTTGAGTCAATTGGAGGTGTACCTGTGGATGTATTTAAAGGCCTACCTTCAAACTTAGTGCCTCTTTGCTTGACATCATGGGAAAATAAAAAGAAATCAGCCAGGACCTCAGAAAAAAAATAATAGACCTCCACAAGTCTGGTTCATCCTTGGGAGCAATTTCCAAACTCCTGAAGGTACCATGTTCATCTGTACAAACAATAGTATGCATGTATAAACACCATGGGACCACGCAGCCGCCATACCGCTCAGGAAGGATACGCGTTCTGTCTCCTAGAGATGAACGTACTTTGGTGCAAAAAGTGCAAATCAGCAACAGCAAAAGACCTTGTGAAGATGCTGGAGGAAACGGGTAGAAAAATATCTATATCCACAGTTAAACAGTCCTATATCGACATGACCTGAAAGGCTGCTCAGCAAGGAAGAAGCCACTGCTCCAAAACCGCCATAAAAAAGCCAGACTACGGTTTGCAACTGCACATGGGGACAAAGATTGTACTTTTTGGAGAAATGTTCTCTGGTCTGATTAAACAAAAATAGAAGTGTTTGGCCATAATGACCATTGTTATGTTTGGAGGAAAAAGGGGAATGCTTGCAAGCTGAAGAACACCATCCCAACCGTGAAGCACGGGGGTGGCAGCATCATGTTGTGGGGGTGCTTTGCTGCAGGAGGGACTGGTGCACTTCACAAAATAGATGGTATCATGAGGCAGGAAAATTATGTGAATATATTGAAGCAACATCTCAAGACATCAGTCAGGAAGTTAAAGCTTGGTCGCAAATGGGTCTTCCAAATGGACAATGACCCCAAGCATACTTCCAAAGTTGTGGCAAAATGGCTTAACAACAACAAAGTCAACGTATTGGAGTGGCCATAACAAAGCCCTGACCTCAATCCTATAGAAAATTTGTGGGCAGAACTGAAAAAGCGTGTGCGAGCAAGGAGGCCTACAAACATGACTTAGTTACACCAGCTCTGTCAGGAGGAATGGGCCAAAATTCACTCAACTCATTGTGGGAAGCTTGTGGAAGGCTACCCAAAATTTTGACCCAAGTTAAACAATTTAAAGGCAATGCTACCAAAAACTAATTGAGTGTATGTAAACTTCTGACCTACTGGGAATGTGGGAATAAAGCTGGGAATAAAGCTGAAATAAATAATTCTCTCTACTATTCTGACATTTCACATTCTTAAAATAAAGTGGTGATCCTAACTGACCTAAGATAGGGAATTTCTTACTAGGATTAAATGTCAGGAATAGTGAAAAACTGAGTTTAAATGTATTTGGCTAAGGTGTATGTAAACTTCCGACTTCAACTGTAAATAAATCATTACTACTACAAGGTAGAAAATAAAACCAGCACTACTTGGGCCCTTCAGTCCTCTGGCCTATGTGATCAAGACTAGTTTCTAGGATGTGCAGAGAGGCGTAACCTGGTTCTGCCTCTACCAATTTAATTTCTCAGACAGACAGGGACCTGACCAGAGGCAATGTTGGCTTACAGTGCACCACTCTCTGCCTTGTGCCCTCATAATATCTGAAGATACAATGCCCCCGTCACACACGCGCTCGCCTGCTTCTGGCCGCTGTTCCATCTTAACCTCCAGGGTCAGGTCTCAGCTCACTGTACCACATCACCAGTCTGTGTGTGTGCAGCACTTCCCTTTCAATTAGCATTAGTAACGTTGACATTAATGAGGACGTCAACGTTGCCTTGAATTATATCTTCTGTCGATTCCAGGCTCCCCCTTTGGAGCAGGCACCTGTTTTAGTTTGTAGCACTAGCCTGCTGCAGAAGGATTTGTTTTCATGGCAGATGATAATAGCTCAATAATATGAAATGGTTGTAGTCAATGAATAGGCCCATTAGAGCGGTTTGTCCCATATGATTTTCTCGGTGCCGTTTCATAAAGCTACTGTTCTTCTTCGCTCTGTATCACATCTCTCTGTTGTAGATGACAACTGTCTCCATTCCAGCTATTATGCCACCACTGATAGATCCTTTTCAGGATGTAAATCAGACAGGAGAGGTGTAAATGTCTGTGGCTCTCTCTTTTCCCCTCTTAGATGCAGCAGGCGGAGCAGGCCCAGATCCGGCAGCGTGAAGCCAACCTCACTGCCCTGGCTGCCATCGGTCCCCGCAAGAAACGCAAGATGGACTCGCCAGGGAGCTCCACATCGGGCACAGAGGTAAGGGTCCCTAAAATGTGGCAGTATGAAGGTGCTTATATTCTAAGTTTGATATCCTAATTTTCCAATGACTTTCACCCTCTGACTCTTCATCACATTATTGGGGGGGGGGGGGGGAATGTGAACTCGCTTTTGAAGTAATGCCAAAAAAAGAAAGTGGACTTCTTTGCTCACAGTCATACACCTGTGTCATCAATGCACATCCCCCAGCACTCTCCCTATCCAGCAGAGAGCAGAGTGAATGTGACCAGAGTTGAGTGAAGAGGGTCAGCGTGGGCCTCTAGGCTTGTTGTGGGTGTCTGCACCACTCTACCCCCTCCAAGCCCCCTCTCCTCTCACCCCCTGAGAGGAGCCATAGATTTCAGCTCTGCAGAAATGAGCCTGGGGGGGGGGGACACACACAGCCTGGGGCGGCTGCAGTATGGGTGCCTCGGTCACACCCATCACCCCCTCCCACATCCAGCCCTGAGTTCTCCCCAAAGCGATTCCAGACAAAGGGCTCTGTGCGGGGTGAGAGCCCGGGATTATGAGAGGGAGGGAATGCAAACTTTAGAGTGAACATTTTAGGGAGGGGAAGGTGTAATAATGAACTTTGCCATGGTGAAGTCATCTGAACGGCTAGCAAGCTTGTTGGTCAGTTGGTAGGTTAGCCAGTTGGTGAGCTAGCCAGGTAGTTAGCTGGGTCGTTCTAACAATACTGGGTGCCTTTTGAGAAGTGTAACTCTGTAAAAACAAATGTCCTAAAGAGCACATGTTCAACTTTATAAAAAACATGTTTTCCCATCTCAAGAGATTAAAAAATAAATAATACTATAGTAAGTGCCTATTAAGTGGCAAATAAAGTAACAGGGTTGACTGTAACAGGGTTGACTGTCATTTTATTCAGACATAACTCCCCTTGTGGCAGGGTGAATGGAAGCTTGTTGTGTGCAACAGGGAGTGAATGCAAGCTTCCCAAAAAATTGACATTGTTCAAGTGTCTAGCCTGTCTATGCGTATCAAGGTTGACTTGTAATGCTCAAGCCGCTCAGTTTTCCACCACAAAACACTAATGGCCAAAAAGAACCAGTTCACCTGCTGTTACACTATGATTTGACTATTACATGTCCAATTTCTTCTTTTGGGAAAACAAAAGATTTAAATTAGCAAGTTTCACCATATTAAAATGAAAGTTCAGTTCACATAACAGGGTTGACCTTAAAATGAGGGACAGATGTAAATAAATAATCATCTTCATAAATGACTGTCAATGCAACAAAATAACTAGGGCTTTACAATGATGGCAAAAACACAGAGGGACATGTCAAAATGGCACTTTAGCAGTTAATTATTCATGTTACATTTTTAAAAATTGAATTCTCCATGTGGTCTATATTAAAGGACACTTCTCTTAATATAACAGGTTTTTAAAATTCAATATTGGTGCACAATTTCTACTTAAAATATCAAAGGGACGCAAAAGGCACTCATTTTGTGGAACTACCCAGCTAGTCCCTCATCAGCTACTTTGCTTGCTAGTTTGTAAAATGGATATAAAGTTGCTAGTGGCTGCCTTAAAATGTAGTAAAGAAATTATAGAAAATATTCCTGATTTTAAAATGTGGAGTAGGAAAAAAATACTAATGTTTGATTCAATTTTAAGGCAGCAACATGTGCAAGGGGTGTGTAAACTCACTAGCCACTGTATAGGACTTCAGGCAGTTAGATATACAGGTAACTGCCAAAAATAAAGGAAACGCCAACACAAAGTGTTTTAATAGGGCGTTGGGCCACCACGAGCTGCCAGAACAGCTTCAATGTGCCTTGGCACAGATTATACAAGTGTCTGGAACTCTATTGGAGGGATGCAACACCATTCATCTACAAGAAATTCCCATAATTTGGTGTTTTGTTGATGGTGATGGAAAACGCTGTTTCAGGCACCACTCCAGAATCTCCCATAAGTGTTTTAATTAGGTTGAGATCTGGTGACTGACACACACACACACAAACCCTTTTAAACATCCCATGCTCCTTTTAAGACCTCTCCTTCAAAGTCACTGAGATTTCTTTTAGCCATGGTAGCCAAAATAATGGGCAACTGGGGATTTCTATACATGGCCCTAAGCATGATGGGATGTTAATTGCTTAATTAACTAAAGGAACCACACCGGTGTGGAAGCACCTGCTTTCAATATACTTTGTCTCTCATTTACAAGTGTTTACTTTATTTTGAAAGTCACCCGTATGTTAGTTGGGTAATTAGCAAGTAAACAAGTCCCCTATGGGATGTATATTTTCTACCGTAGGTAATGAGTAGTAATGCACAAAGGTTTCCTGGCTCCTCTGTTAGCATTTCCTCATACAGTGTAATTCAGGCCCCTTGACTTTTTCCACATTTAAAAAAAAAAGTGAAAACAAATGTATTAAAAATAAAAAATAAACTGATTTATACACCATTTATACATAAGTATTCAGACCCTTTGCTATGAGACTCAATTGAGGTGCACCCTGTTTCCATTGATCATACTTGAGATGTTTCGACAACTGGATTGGAGTCCACCTCTGGTAAATTCAATTGATTGGACATGATTTGGAAAGGCACACACCTGTCTATATAAGGTCCCACAGTTGACAGTGCATGTCAGAGCAAAAACCAAGCCATGAGGTCGAAGGAATTAGCGCTATGGACTAATTAGGAATTAGTCCATAGCGCTCCGAGATAGGATTGTGTTGAGGCACAGATCTGGGGAATACCGAAAAATGTATGCAGCATTGAAGTTCCCCAATAACACCGTGGCCTCCATTCTTAAATGGAAGAAGTTTGGAACCACCAAGACTCTTCCTAGAGCTGGCCGTCCGGCCAAACTGAGCATTTGGGGGAGGACTTTTGTCAGGGAGGTGACCAAGAACACGAGGGTCACTCTGACAGAGTTCCTCTGTGCAGATGAGAGAACCTTCCAGAAGGACAACAACCTAAAGCACACAGCCAAAACAACGCAGGAGTCACTTCGGGACAAGTCTCTGAATGTCCTGAAAATACCTGTGCAGGGACGCTCCCCATCCAGCCTGACAGAGCTTGAGAGGGTCTGCAGAGATGAATGGTAGAAACTCCCTAAATACAGGTGTGCCAAGCTTGTAGTGTCATACCCAAGAAGACTTGAGGCTGTAATCGCTGCCAAGTGCTTCAACAAAGTACTGAGTAAAGGGTCTAAATACTTGTAAATGTGATTTATTTTTTATTTTTAATAAATGTGCTAAAAAAATAAAAAAATCTGTTTTTGCTTTGTCATTGTGTGTAGATTGATTCGGGGGGAAAACGATTTAATCCATTTTAGAATAAGGTTGTAACGTAACAAATTGTGGTCAAGGGGTCTGAATACTTTCCGAACGCACGGTACATACCCAAACGTTCTGAGGTGTTCGTGGCAGGCGGATGTGTCTGTCTCACCCTGACCACTCCTGCAGATGGGTGTTAAGGGGCCTGTTGGGGCGTCAACCTCAGGACAGATTAGTAACAAAGCAGGAAGCTTGGAGACGAGATTTCACGCCGGGATTCAATCCGATCGCCCCTTTTCAACTATGCACCTTGAAGGCAATTCCTGTATTCACAAAGATTTGCATTTGTCAGCTGTCAGATTTTTTTTATTGAGATTTTCAGGAGCTCAATCAGAAATATTTGTCATCCTGTTATAAGGCGGATCTGATCGGAATGAATTTGGCCTTTAAGTCAGAGAACTAAATAACATTTGTAATGCGTTCTTCTCAATAGAGAAAAGTTATTTATCCACGGCCAACTTCCATCATACCTAATGTGAACAAGTTTCCTGTGTGATCAGACCGGTCAGAGTTATATCAAAAGAGGATCTTTGACTGATTTGAGTCGGAACGGTGATCTCGTGCAACCCATCACGCTTGATTGGAGTGTCTCCACTGGGTGTGTGATGTTGGGCATTCATTGTGCCAGTATGGAGTACACACCCATGTGTGTGTGTGTGTGTGTGTGTGTGTGTGTGTGGCGCGTGTGTGCAGGAGGTTACCACACCTGCAGGCTGTTAAGCTGTATAATGCTCTGATTGTGTTCCTGTATGAACCTGGAGCCTTATTCCAATCCTCCAGTGTCAGCTCCCTCCTCAGGCTCTCTGCACATAGAAGTAGAATATGGTACTAAACTCATTTTACATAATAGGAACCACCATTGTTTCACAAAATGGCCATTTCATGAAAGACATTTTCTAGTTCCCAAATGTTTTTCCCCTTGAGCCCCGATAATGAAATGTACCCATTGTCAACACCAGGCCCCAGTTAAGGAACCGCTGACTGGCTTGTAGCCTATCCGTTCCAGGATACATTACAGGGCTATTCAGTTGGGCACAATGTCACGGAGTTCACTAAGACATGTACAATTTTGTCACCCCATCAAACAAGCCTCAGGATATTTCAGTAGTGTGCACCACGCAGCATCAACTCAACCCACACTGTGTGATATCACATTGGTAATTGCGTCTCTTTTGAGTTTGTTGGAGTTGTCCCAAAATGGAGAGCATGGCATTTAGTGTGCACGGTAAGGGTGGGACCACTTCCCTCCAGCTGTACACACACCTTGTATGAAACTTAGGTGACACGCACAAGCCTGGGCTGTCAAAGGTTAATAGTGAGTGGGACAGGATAGGTGACAGTGAATTGATATTTCTCTGGTTAGACCACATCGCTTGTTCCCCTTGCCTGCATTACTATTGCTTGAGCCTCGATGTTGGCACACAGGCTGGATATCGCCAACACATATTTTAAGTCAATCGAAACGACCCTAAATCACTTACTAGCCGATCTAACTTTTGTAATGCCGTCCCTTTTTCTCCTCAGGTTGCTTTGGGTTCAGGGGCTGGCTCTTCCACAGCCGCCTCCTCCCGCCAACAGCTCCGTCAGCGGATCACGCGAGTCAATCTCAGGGACTTTATCTTCTGCCTGGAGCAGGAGAGGGTCACATCCCGGTCCTTACTGCTCTATAAGGCTCTCCTGAAGTAGTGGAGTCCCCCAGGGTTCTGGACTTGACCCAATACAAATTTGTGACAAGTTTCCCCTTTACCCCAACTCATATATACATACACACACACACACACGCATGCACACGTTCCCATACCACACTATCCTTTATCCCCCTAATCTGATACTAAGCAACCCCACACCACCCCAACGTTGCCCCCTGATCATACAGCCCCTTTGGACAGGTACACTGCTGGCTCTACTCTTTCACTTGGCCACATCATTGTTCTCACATCAAGTCTAGTCTCATTCACTAGCTGTGTGCTTTACAATGCTGAGAGCCTCGAAGCTGGCAGGCGGGCACACACTCATTTTTTACAATGACTCCTGCTATGTACCTGACGAGGTGCCTTTTGAGTCTGTCCCAATCCGTTGCGTAATTCTCAAACAAAACCTACAGTTGTAAGATTTGTGTCAGGATCCTTGCTATTTTAGCCCAATGGCTACTCACTAAGGATGTTACATCACACCACAGATAGTTTTGACTGGATTTTCAAGAGGATTGTTTGGTCACCCTGGTTAGGATCTGTGCTCTCCAGATCAAAACCCACAAACACTTGTGTTATCTACGTTTTTCCAAACATTGAAAATGAACCATTTCAAATTGAAAGATAATGTTTGCATTTTATGTACCATACAAGTACGGAGTTAAAAACTACAGGTTTTAATTCACCACACCATATAGTGAATGTTAGAGAAATCTATTGTCAGATAAATGTACAGAGTACTGTGATGCCTCATTTTAAAACAACAAATACATACAGTACTTACTAGTTCCAGACCTGGGTCAAATACTTTTAAATGATTGAACTGTGCTCGATTTAGTTTGTCTGGTACAGTAGAACCAATGGAATAGTCCCATTAAATGCAAACGCCAAGCTAAATCAAGCGCACCTTAATTTGACCCAGGTCTGGCTGGTATACATGGTGGTTTAGGGTTCATATTACAATATTACTGCGCAGCATGCCTGATAGGTATTATGGCAGAATAGTGAAACATAAGATTATTATATATTTTTTTGTGTGTGTAAAGAGCCAACTCGGTTTATATATGGTTCATATGAAGACCCGTCTCTCCTATTGTAGCCCGTGAATCTAGATAAATTACCAGTAGCCATTTTAAGATATTATTATTCAGATTCAAGCTCAGCACAGAACAGGGAGCTGGCTCTCTTATACACTCACTCAGGCTAATGAAATAAAGACGTCAACAAACAATGTTGTCATATTGAGCACCATTCCTATCATTTTCTTCTCAAGACCTTAAAATTCCATCCAGGATTTTTTTTCCTTTTTTCTCCCCCGCCTGGAAAGTCAGTCTCTTGCAGCACCGCGCAAACAAGATCTATAGTGTGCTTTGCTATGTTAATGCTGATCAACATCAAAATGATCTGTCGTGGCGATCAAGCAAGTATTTTTCTAATGCTAATTGTATACAACTGCTCATTTTTTGGGGGGGCGAAAGTGCTTTTTTCCCCCAGTTTGATTTTGGAATGACTGAAGATTTTTAATGCTTTAAATGTATTTTTTTTACTGTAACAGGCATTTGTTTATATAGTGCATAGTTCTAATTGATCAATGAGATACAGCTGTGGTGTTAAGAGTCTGGGTCTTAGCACCTAGCTACAGTACCATCTGTTGAAGGACACATTTTTGTGACTATTTATATTTCCTACTATCTGTGTATTCAAACCTGACGCATTTCAGGCGATGCAATTTTACTATTGTTTGTACCTTTGCAAAAAAAATGAATAAAGAAAGTGACAAAGTACAAATAGCCGGATTTCTTTGATGGTACAGTACATTCGGAAAGTATTCAGACCCCATGACTTTTTTCACATTGTTACGTTAGTCTTATTCTAAAAATAGTTTCTTTTCCTTCTCAATCTTAACAAAATACCCCATAATGACAAAGCGAAAACAGGTTAAAAAAATTACTGCAAATGTATTAAATAAAAACATACCTTATTTACATTAGTATTCAGCCCCTTTGCTATGAGACAACCTGTTTTTATTATTTCATTGTGGGGTATTGTGTGTGGAGGGGGGGGGGGGGATTTTATCCATATTAGAATAAGGCTGTAACATAACATTTGGGAAAAGTCCAGGGGTCTGAATACTTTCTGAAGGCACTTTATGTGCCAGGTTGAGTTTGGCTTACTGGAGTCTTATAAATCTCTGCAGCCCAGAACCAAAATCTCCCAGCTACTTGGCTGTCCACGAGAGATTAGTAAAAAAAAAAAAAACTGCCAAAAACAGTTATCAATACAGCTGCACAAACAAAAATGACTCTAAGCAAACATACCTTAAATATTAACTGAAATTCCAGTTAAATCTGTGAAATGTGCACCATATTAACACATACAAAATCCCAATTTTCTGATCATGAACATTTGTCAGGAAAGTTTTACATTAGTACCAGTCAAAAGTTGACACCTACTCATTCAAAAGGTTTTTATTTTGACTTTTCTACATTGTAGAATAGTGAAGACATCAAAACAATGGAATCATGTAGTAACCAAAAAAGTGTTACACAAATATTTTATATTTGAGATTCTTCAAAAGTAGTCACCCTTTGCCAGTTTTGCAAACTCTTGGCATTCTCTCAACCAGCTTCAAGGAGTTCCCACATATGCTGACCACTTGTTGGCTGCTTTTCCTTAACTCTGCGCTCTAAATCATCCCAAACATTTGGGTTGAGGTCGGGTGATTGTGGAGGCCAGGTCATCTGATGCAGCACTCCATCACTCTCCTTGGTCAAATTGCCCTTACACAGCCTGAAGGTGTGTTGGGTCATTGTCCTGTTGAAAAACAAATGATAGTGGGACTAAGTGCAAACCAGATGGGAGGGCATATAGCTGCAGAATGCTGTGGTAACCATGCTGGTTAAGTGTGACTTGAATTAAAAATACATCACAGACAGTGTCACTAGCAAAGCACCCCTGCACCACCTCAATGCTTCACTTGGGAACTACACATGCAGAGATAATCCGTTCACCTACGGTTGGAACCAGAAATCTCACATTTGCACCCATCTGACCAAAATACAGATTTCTACCAGTCTAATGTCCACTGCGCGTGTTTCTTGGCCCAAACAATTATCTTCTTATTGGTGTACTTTAGTGGTTTCTTTGCAGCAATTCAACCATGAAGGCCTGATTCATGCAGTCTCTTCTGAACAGCTGATGTGTCTGTTACTTGAACTCTGAAGCATTTATTTGGGCTGCAATTTCTGAGGTTGGTAACTAATGAACTAATGAATCATCTGCAGAGAGGTAACTCTGGGTCTTCCCTTTCCTGCGGTGGTCCTCATGAGAGACAGTTTCTTCAAAGCTCTTGATGGTTTTTGCGACTGCACTTCAAAAAACTTTCCAGATTAAGACATGAAGGTCAGTCAAAGTAATGAAGTTTTTCTCTTTGCTTATTTGAGCTGTTCTTGCCATAATATGGACTTGGTCTTTTACCAGATAGGGCCTTTTTCTGTATACACCACCCCCCCCCCCCCCCCTTGTCATAACACAATGCGCTTGAGCCAATCTGTTAAGAAGGAAAGAAAGGCACACCTGTTAATTGACACTCATTCCAGGTGACTACCGCATGAAGCTGGTTGGGAGAATGCAAAGGGTGTGCAAAGCTGTCATCGAGGCAAAGGCTGGCTACTTTGAAGAATCTCAAATAAAATATTTTGATTTAACACTTTTTTTTGTTGGTTACTACATGATTCCATACTTGTTATTTCAGAATGTTGATGTCTTCACTCTTATTCTACAATGTAAAAACAAAAAGTACAAATAAAGAAAAACCCTTGAATGAGTAGGTGTCCAAACTTTTGACTGGTCCTGTATATATACAAATTGGAAACCCCATATTGTCCATTTGACATTTAATTGAACAAATAACTACACGTTACAGTCAGATCTTGGGTAGGAAGTCGTCAAGAAATGAAGCAAACACAGACATGTTCTGTCCTTCCTGCGGTAGGGCATGGCCATTTTTGGTTGCATTTATACAGTTTACCAATCATTGGACAAAAGATCAGAATTGGGCTGCCTGTGTAAACGCAGCCATAATGTCTCTCAAGCGGAGGTCATCGGTCATACCAGTAGACCCATCCTGAGGCTTGAACAGGAGTCCCCAGTTAAACCTAAGCTGGAATTGAGCACCATATTACTAGAGCCATTTCCTCCTAGTTGTCAACAGCCCAGAAGTGACAGACTGTTTCACTTGGATCCTGATAGATACTGTATCTCTGTTGGAAATGGCAGCAGTAAGAGTTCCATACAAACAGAGCTAATGAGCTCACCTCAGACAGACTCATCTCAGAGGATCCCTTTAGTGTCTTTGAGTCTCCATAGAATCACAACCCTCTCACATCTTGCTAGTCCAGTCTACATTGCCGCTGGCAAATGATATTCCCAAGCATGAAGAGTCCTTGTGTGTTTTTCCACTGTTAAAGTTGTGTAAATAGGACTCGAAAATCAGCACTGGACGTGTTGATCTCTCACGGGTCCCTCTGTTCCTCCCAACCTAGTCCAGAGGCTCTTGTTTGATGTGGATGGTGGTGCCGGTGGGCTGACCCCTGCGGAGCTCGCGACACAGGACGTACTCGCTGAACTGGGAGGAGTCAACTCCGCCGCCACATGACGCCGTCACGCTGAAGCCCTTCTGGAACAACCTCTCCAGAACCTGCAGGGAGCACAGGAGAGTCCGACAGGGTTTTTAGACATTTGACATAAGTTATAGTGCCGAGTACCCTCTTCCTTGTACGCTATACAGTATATACACAAAAGTATGTGGACACCCCTTCAAATGAGTGGATGCTGCTATTTCAGCCACACCCGTTGCTGACGGATAAAAATCGAGCACACAGCACTGCAATCTACATAGACAAACGTTGGCAGTAGAACGGCCTTACTGAAGAGTTCAGTGACTTTCAACATGGCACCGTCATAGGATTACACCTTTCCAACAAGTAATTGTCAAATTTCTGCCCTGCTAGAGCTTCCCCCGTCAACTGTAAGTGCTGTAATTGTCAAGTGGAAACGTCTAGGAATGGTTCACCCGCGAAGTGGTAGGCCACACAAGCTCAGAACGGGACCGCCGAGTGCGGACTGTCCTCGGTCGCAACACTCACTACGAGTTCCAAACTGCCTCTGGAAGCAATGTCAGCCCAAGAAATGTTCATCGGGAGCTTCATTAAATGTGTTTCTATGGTCGAGCAGCCACACACAAGCCTAAGATCACCATGCGCAATGCCAAGCGTCGGCTGAGTGGTGTAAAACTAGCCACCATTGGACTCTGGAGCAGTGGAAATGTGATGAATCACAGGTCACCATCTGGCGGTCCGACGGACGAATCCGGGTTTGGCGGATGCCAGGAGAACGCTACCTGACCCAATGCATAGCGCCAACTGAAAAATGTGGTAGAGGAGGAATAATGGTCAGGCTAGGCGCCTTAGTTCCAGTGAAGGGAAATCTTAACGCTACAGCATTAAGCATACAATGACATTCTAGACAGTTTGGGGAAGGCCCTTTCCTGCTTCAGAATGACAATGCCCCCATGCACATAGCGAGGTCCATACAGAAATGGTTTGTCGAGATCGGTGTGGAAGAACTTGACTGGTCTGCACAGAGACCTGACCTCAACCCCATTGAAAACTTTTTGGATGAATTGGAATGCCGACTGCGAGCCAGGCCTTATCGCCCAACATCCGTGCCAGACCACAGTAATGCTCTTGTGGCTGAATGGAAGCAAGTCCCCGCAGCAATGTTCCAACATCTAGTGGAACGCTTTCCCAGGAGAGCGGAGGCTATTATAGCAGCAAAAGGGGGACGAAGTCCATATTAATGCCCATGATTTTGGAATGAGATGTTCGACGAGCAGGTGACCAAAAGTATGTATAATAGAGTTGACCAGGAGCCATAAAAGAACAGAGTTGACCTATAACTACATCACTGCACCTGAACTGAGTTGAGCCTATTAAGAACTTAAACATTTTAAACTGGGTTTGCAAAGTAACTGAAGTAAGTCAGTCGGCCATGTTACAGAGTTGACTTTTAGTCTTCGGCATTGCTGACCCGATCCGCGGTGTACACAAAACATTAAGACTGACCAGGTGAATGCAGGGGAAAGCTATGATCCTTTATTGATGTCCCTTGTAAAATCCACTTCAAAAATCAGTGTAGATCAATTGGAGGAGACCAGTTAAAAAGGACTTGTAAGCCTCGAGACAATTGAGACATGGATTGTGTACGTGTGCCATTCCGAGGGTGAATAGGCAAGACAAAAAGATGTACAGTGCCTTCGGGAAGTATTTAAACCACTGGACTTTTTCCACATTTTGTTATGGTTACAGCCTTATTCTAAAATATATTAAATAGTTGTTGTTTTTCTCTTCCATTTAAGAATGAATGGCCACTGTTCTTGGAGACCTTAGTCAATTTTAGAATAAGGCTGTAACGTAACAAGATGTGGAAAAAGGTCAAAGGGGCTGAATACTTTCCGAAGGCACTAAGTGAAACGGGGTACTGTAGTAGGTGTCAGGCACACCGGTTTTGTGTCCAGAACTTCAACATTGCTGGGTTTTTCACGCTCAACACTTTCCCGTGTGTATCAAGAATGGTCCACCACCCAAAGGACATCCAGCCAACTTGACACAACTGTGGGAAGCGTGGGCCAGTGGACCATTCTTGGACCCTGTGGAACACTTTCGACACCTTGTCGAGTCCATGCCCCGGAGAATTGAGGCTGTTCTTAAGTCAAAAGGGGAGGGTGCAACTCAATATTAGGAAGTTGATCCTAATGTTTGGTACACTCAGCGGCATTTACCTGAATCCACATCAGAACAGAATTGACCTATAGAACTACAACTATATCACCGTCCGTACCTGAACTGAGTTGAGCCTGCAGTAGCCGTTGAGAGGGAATCGGATTACATGCGTGGGGTCGTGGTTCCAGCCGGCATTCACAGAGTTACACATGACGTCTCCAGTCTCGGGGAAGATCTCTTCGATGAGCACCTTCCCTCCGCTGAGGGCAATCCTCTCCCCCAGGTCAGGGGTCACTCGGACCACCAAGCACTCGCAGGGCGGTCTCTTCTGGCCCTCCTGCTCCGTCTGCCAGCGCTCCAGCTCGCGGACCATGGGTGTCAGTTGGTAGTAGCGAGCCTCCTCGTATAGCTGGGGGAAGTCCTGTCATAGTAGAAACACATAAGCAAGGATACATACCCACAAGAAGACAAACGCACAAAAACATACACAAAACACATGAACACACCAGGGTTTCCATTAGCTGGTAATAGCTGGCTTTTGTCTGATAAATAAAATTGGTGCCACCAATTGTCCAGGAAAATAAGAAATATTTATTCATGGAAATACAGTTGACTGGTCATGTTTATCGGTCCATAGGTTAATTAGCATAATTTTGTGGAATTGCGTGTGCGTACAATATATTCGTTATGTACAGTATCTTATCACACGCGTTCAGTGTACAGTTACAGAGCCTGTGAGCGGAAAATCTGTCAGACAGCGCAAGCATTGATGCTACAGCATCTTGTGCTGCTTTCAAGACAACTGGGAACTCATGACATTAGTGATCTTCAGATCGGGAAGTTGGAGCTCTAGAAATAAATCCTTGTTTCAACAGCATGTTGTATCGATCGATACCTTATGTCATGCCTTTTTGGTTTCATTGACAATATCTGTTGGTGGAAAGGTTGGATGTTGCCACATACATACTTAACAAAATTAAGGAAGTTTCTATTCAAATTATTAATAAATATTATCCTGCCAACAACGATATAAAGTTAAAAATTTTTTTAAAAATTCAAACATGCATTCAAATTGTACATTTTGTAATGACCACCCAGAAATGGTGTTGCATCTTTTTTGGCATTGTATTCATGTAAGGAATCTCTGGCAAGACATCAGCAGACTTATAATTGAACACATTTCAGATTGTAGACCATTATGGAGAGATGTACTGCTTGGATTCCTTACCTACGAGTTAAACAAATACATTTACAAACAAAACACAACATTTTCTTACCTTACAATTTTTTTTAATACAATTAAATACTCTACCAACAAAAAAAGCTGTTAGAATTCTAAAGTGTGTATATGTGCCTTAAGGTCCTTGTGTAATGTGATATTGTACCCCCTAGCCCAATTGTCCTTTGAACACACACACACATACCAGTTGAAGTTTACATATATCTCAGCCAAGTACATTTAAACTCAGTTTTTCACAATTCCTGACATTTAATCCTAGTAAAATGTCCGTCTTAGGTCAGTTAGGATCACCACTTTATTTTAAGAATGTGAAATGTCAGAATAATTGTAGAGAGAGATTTATTTAAGCTTTTATTTCTTTCATCACATTCCCAATGGGTCAGAATACACTCAATTAGTATTTGAAAGCATTGCCTTTAAATTGTTTAACTTGGGTCAAACGTTTCAGGTAGCCTTCCACAAGCTTCCCACAATAAGTTAGGTGAATTTTGGCCCCTTCCTCCTGACAGAGCTGGTGCAACTGAGTCAGGTTTGTAGGCCTCCTTGCTCGCACACGCTTTTTCAGTTCTGCCCACAAATCTTCTATTTGATTGAGGTCGGGGCTTTGTAATGGCCACTCCAATACCTTGACTTTGTTGTTCTTAAGCCATTTTGCCACAACTTTGGAAGTATGCTTGGGGTGATTGTCCATTTGGAAGACCCATTTGCGACCATGTCTTGAGATATTGCTTCAATATATCCACATCATTTTTCTCCCTCATCTATTTTGTGAAGTGCACCAGTCCCTCCTGCAGCAAAGCACCCCCACAACATGATGCTGCCACCGCCGTGCTTCACGGTTGGGATGGTATTCTTCAGCTTGCAAGCCTCCCCCTTTTGCCTCCAAACATAACAATGGTCATTATGGCCAAACAGTTCTATTTTTGTTTCATCAGACCAGAGGACATTTCTCCAAAAAGTATGATCTTTGTCCCCATGTGCAGTTGCAAACCGTAGTCTGGCTTTTTTATGGTGGTTTTGGAGTAGTGGCTTCTTCCTTGCTGAGCGGCCTTTTGTACCCGTTTCCTCCATCATCTTCACAAGGTCCTTTGCAGTTGTTCTGGGATTGATTTGAACTTTTTGCACCAAAGTATGTTCATCTTTAGGATACAGAACGCATCTCCTTCCTGAGCGGTATGACGGCTGCGTGGTCCCATGGTGTTTATCCTTGCATACTATTGTTTGTACAGATGAACGTGGTACCTTCAGGCATTTGGAAATTGCTCCCAAGAATGAACCAGACTTGTGGAGGTCTACAAATGATGTCAATTAGCCTATCAAAAGCTTCTGAAGCCATGACATAATTTTCTGGAATTTTCCAAGCTGTTTAAAGGCACAGTCAACTTAGTGTATGTAAACTTCTGACCCACTGGAATTGTGATACAGTGAATTATAAGTTAAATAAATCTGTCTGTAAACAATTGTTAGAAAAATTACTTGTGTCATGCACAACGTAGATGTCCTAACCGACTTGCCAAAACTATAGTTTGTTAACAAGAAATTTGTGGTGGTTGACTCCAATCTAAGTGTATGTAAACCTCCGACTTCAACTGTAAGTATTTACTTTACTTGTTGAATGAATGTGGTGGATTTATTAATACCAAATGTTTATCAAAGATTGCGCTTTTAAAACTGCTGTAAAAGTGCAGTAACTGCAGTCGACTGGTATTTTGGGCTCAGTGATAGCAGAATAACCGCAGTGTGCAGCAGTTGTACTGCAGTTACACTGCAAAATTACTGCAGTAAAAAAAATATGTATATATTATATATACAGTGCCTTGCGAAAGTATTCGGCCCCCTTGAACTTTGCGACCTTTTGCCACATTTCAGGCTTCAAACATAAAGAATTTGTATCCAAATCCGGCTTTAAACTTCTTCACAACAGTATCTCGGACCTGCCTGGTGTGTTCCTTGTTCTTCATGATGCTCTCTGCGCTTTTAACGGACCTCTGAGACTATCACAGTGCAGGTGCATATATACGGAGACTTGATTACACACAGGTGGATTGTATTTATCATCATTAGTCATTTAGGTCAACATTGGATCATTCAGAGATCCTCACTGAACTTCTGGAGAGTTTGCTGCACTGAAAGTAAAGGGGCTGAATAATTTTGCACGCCCAATTTTTCAGTTTTTGATTTGTTAAAAAAGTTTGAAATATCCAATAAATGTCGTTCCACTTCATGATTGTGTCCCACTTGTTGTTGATTCTTCACAAAAAAATACAGTTTTATATCTTTATGTTTGAAGCCTGAAATGTGGCAAAAGGTCGCAAAGTTCAAGGGGCCCGAATACTTTCGCAAGGCACTGTATATTATTTGGGGTGCAGCAGTATGTGCAACATACTGCACTCTAACTGCAATCTCCTTTTGAAAGGGAAGACATGTCTTTCCATCTCACTCTCCCCTGTATCGTCCCCTTGCATGCCCTATATTATGACAGCACTGCGGCACATAGACATGCACACAAACACAGAAACTTCTGCTGAGAATTACTGCATGTGAAACAGAGGGAGCTGCCTCTATCTGCCTTTGCGCCATACTGCTTCTGACAACAGGCGTACACAGAGCTGCTAACCCCCGCAGGCTCCTCTCTGTATCAAAGCCTGCCTCCTTAGCTCCCCTCCCTTCATAGGCTTGAAGCGAGGGATAGATGTGTTTTATAAAAAAAAAAGAGGGCTCTATCTGCAGGGCACTTTAGTCATCCTGTGCAAAGGACAGAATAACACAGCCACACTAACTACAGAGAAGGACACACACAGTCACACATGCACACACACACCCTCCTCACACATCAATTTAGCAGAACACACAATGCCCCTACTTCCAGCCATGCAGAACTGGCCCCTGTAGAAGCCCAAGGCATAATGGATAACTGATTAAAGTGTTTGAATACCTGCAGTTTACACACACAGAGTGCCTATAGTGGCACACTGTGAGAATTAAGCTAACGATGTGTTTCTGGGTACTGCGGGATAATTTGTATGACTTTACGGTCATGTTTGCATAACCATCCTGAAATCACTGTGAGAGACACTATTATTTCATACACAGAACAAAATCACACAAATTTTTACCAAGCCTGCATTTTCATACCAGCTTTTTTTGTATATCTGGAATGGATAGAGAGAAAAAAACATGGGGGGAAAAATGAAAAGCCACCTAAAGACCTAGTCATGATTCCTGCATTTTCCCAGACCCTGTAACCAAAATACAGGTATTGGGTCTGTGTGATAATGACAAAGTCATCACAAAGTAAAACATTTTTTATTTTTTTTTTTTACAAATGTTTGCTAATTTATGAAAAATATTTACATAAGTATTCAGACACTTTTGCTATGAGACTCAAAATTGAGGTCAATTGATTGGATATAATTTGGAAAGGCACATACCTATATAAATAAGGTCCTACAGTTGACAGTGCATGTCAGAGCAAAGCCATGAGGTCAAAGGAATTGACCTTCCGGAAGCACAACCATCTCTGCAGCACTCCACCAATCAGGCCTTTATGGTTGAGTGGCCAGACGGAAGCCACTCTTCAGTGAAAGGCACATGACATCCCACCTGGAGTTTACCAAAAGGCACCTAAAGGGCTCTCAGACCATGAGAAACAAGATTATCTGGTCTGATGAAACTAAGACTGAACTGCCAAGCGTCATGTCTGGAGGAAACCTGGCACCATCCCTACGGTGAAGCATGGTGGTGACAGCATCAAACTGTGGGAATGTTTTTCAGGGGCAGGTACTGGGAGACTATTCAGAATCGAGGGAAAGATGAATGGAGCAAAGTAGAGGGATCCTTGATGAAAACCTGCTCCAGAGCGCTCAGGACCTCAGACTGGGGTGAAGGTTCACCCTCCAACAGGACAACGACCCTAAGTACACAGCCAAGACAACACGAGAAGCTTCGGGACAAGTCTCTGAATGTCCTTCAGTGGCCCAGCCAGAGCCTGGACTTGAAGTCGATCTAACATCTCTGGAGAGACTTGAAAATAGCTGTGCAGCGAAGCTCCCCATCCAACCACACAGAGCTTGCGAGGATCTGCATAGACGAAATTCCTCATACATAGGTGTGCCAAGCTTGTAGGGTCATACCCAAGAAGACTCAATGCTGTAATCGCTGCCAAAGATGCTTCACCAAAGTACTGAGTAAAGGGTCTGAATACTTATTTAACTGTCCGTTTTTTTTATATATATACATTTGCAAAAATGTCAAAACTAATTTTTTTCTTCGTCATTATGGGGTATTGTGTGTAGATTAAAAATAAAAAAAATTAAATCAATTTTAGGATAAGGCTGTAACGTATCAAATTGTGGAAAAAGTCAAGGGGTCTGAATACTTTCCGAATGTACACTGTATTATTAAAAGGGGTATAGCTGCCAATAAGTGGTAAATAGCGAGCTGTTTGAAGGGGGGTCATATAAATATTGCCTTATATTTTTACAGGTAACATACCACATTTGCGGTCTGAAATGGGTATACGTTTGTATGTGTTTGTATGTGTACAAAAAAGTTGGGAAATTAAGTAATACCTGGTTAATAGACTGTGTTAGCCTAGGCATTAGCTCAGAAATAAAAAAAGTATTCACGCCTCAGGCAAGTTTATGCATAAGTAACAAAGTTGGTTTGGTTTAACTATGCTCGGGTGATAATAAAGTAATGTATTAGGCCCATTTTACTCTTTTGGTGAGATGTGAGCTATTTTGGACAAGTGTTGTCCCCCTGCATTGTGAACTGTACCTTGAAGTCCTCTGGGAGCAGTAGTTTGCAGGTCCTGAGGAAGCTGAGGATGTATCTGAATATATCTCCATCCCTGTCGATGAAGTAGTGCTGCTTCAAGCTGTCCAGTACAATGGGCTCTGTTCCATTAAACAGACGACTGATTCTGGAGAGAAAGACAATGGTTAAGAGCTCTAGATTAATACTATGACTCAAGTAGTACTTGAAGTATGTTTAGTGAAGCGTAAAACTTGTTTCTAGTGTAGTTGATCATTCCTTGAGAGTGATGTAAGTCATGTAGGCCTACATTTTAGGCAGGAAGTGGGCTACAAAGTTTATTTTAGTACAGAAAATGAATTGGGTCTACTATGACTTCGGAATCACATACTGGGTTGAATACAACACTCTCTCTCTCTCTCCCCCTCTAAATCGATGCCAACTGCACAGTACTCATCTTTCTTCTCCCCTATGCCTGAGGTGGTCCTCTCCTCTTCCAGCAGGAGTCTCACCTCACAGCTCCAGACAGCTCAGCCTTCTCCACTCTCTCTTTGTCTTCCAAAAAGCAATTCAAATCTACTCTTTTCCTTTCTCTCTCTGCCCTCTCTCTGTATTTGCTTACTCTCAGACCAATTATCATGGATACCAAGCTGCTTGCGTTTCAACACGATGCTATGTGGATTTCTAGAAGTAATTGAATAACGTATCAGTCATAATGCACAGTCAATAGACCTATTCATGAACCTGACATTTTATTCCATAGGGGGGAAAAAGTTAGTATTGAATCAATAATACATTATTTTCCACAAGGAAATTATTCACATTGCCATGGTGGTGGTGCTATGCTTCATGGCCTTATACTCTTACCTAGACTCGGGGTATTTGGTGAGAGTACCCAGGCTGCTGGTGTACATGTGTCCTCCCACGTCGATGTGGACCGGGGCGTTGGCTTTAGTCAGCTGGGCCGGTGATGGGATGCCCTGGGCATTCATTGGAGAAACTGGAGAACGACTCATAGACATCCTGGACATGCTTCTTCCCTCCTACAGGAACACATGGAAATACACTGCTCAAAAAAATAAAGGGAACACTTAAACAACACAATGTAACTCCAAGTCAATCACACTTCTGTGAAATTAAACTGTCCACTTAGGAAGCAACACTGATTGACAATACATTTCACATCCTGTTGTGCAAATGGAATAGACAACAGGTGGAAATTATAGGCAATTAGCAAGACACCCCCAATAAAGGAGTGGTTCTGCAGGTGGTGACCAGACCACTTCTCAGTTCCTATGCTTCCTGGCTGAGGTTTTGGTCACTTTTGAATGCTGACGGTGCTTTCACTCTAGTGGTAGCATGAGACGGAGTCTACAACCCACACAAGTGGCTCAGGTAGTGCAGCTCATCCAGGATTGCACACCAATGCGAGCTGTGGCAAGAAGGTTTGCTCTGTCTGTCAGCGTAGTGTCCAGAGCATGGAGGCGCTACCAGGAGACAGGCCAGTACATCAGGATACGTGGAGGAGGCCGTAGGAGGGCAACAACCCAGCAGCAGGACCGCTACCTCCGCCTTTGTGCAAGGAGGAGCACTGCCAGAGCCCTGCAAAATGACCTCCAGCAGGCCACAAATGTGCATGTGTCTGCTCAAACGGTCAGAAACAGACTCCATGAGGGTGGTATGAGGGCCCGACGTCCACAGGTGGGGGTTGTGCTTACAGCCCAACACCGTGGAGGACGTTTTTCATTTACCAGAGAACACCAATATTGGCAAATTTGCCACTGGCGCCCTGGGCTCTTCACAGATGAAAGCAGGATCCCAATGAGCACATGTGACAGACGTGACAGTCTGGAGACGCTGTGAAGAACGTTCTGCTGCCTGCAACATCCTCCAGCATGACCGGTTTGGCGGTGGGTCAGTCATGGTGTGGCGTGGCATTTCTTTAGGGGGCCGCACAGCCCTCCATGTGCTCGCCAGAGGTAGCCTGACTGCCATTAGGTATCGAGATGAGATCCTCAGACCCCTTGTGAGACCATATCCTGGTGCGGTTGGCCCTGGGTTCCTCCTAATGCAAGACAATGCTAGACCTCATGTGGCTGGAGTGTGTCAGCAGTTCCTGCAAGAGGAAGGCATTGATGCTATGGACTGGCCCGCCCGTTCCCCAGACCTGAATCCAATTGAGCACATCTGGGACATCATGTCTCGCTCCATCCACCAACGCCACGTTGCACCACAGACTGTCCAGGAGTTGGCGGATGCTTTAGTCCAGGTCTGGGAGGAGATCCCTCGAGACCATCCGCCACCTCATCAGGAGCATGCCCAGGCGTTGTAGGGAGGTCATACAGGCACGTGGAGGCCACACACACTACTGAGCCTCATTTTGACTTGTTTTAAGGACATTACATCAAAGTTGGATCAGCCTGTAGTGTGGTTTTCCACTTTAATTTTGAGTGTGACTCCAAATCCAGACCTCCGTGGGTTGATAAATTTGATTTCCATTGATAATTTTTGTGTGGTTTTGTTGTCAGCACATTCAACTATGTAAAGAAAAAAGTATTTAATAAGAATATGTCATTCATTCAGATCTAGGATGTGTTATTTTAGTGTTCCCTTTATTTTTTGAGCAGTGTAGATAGTATTTGTTATAGAAGTGTGTACTGCATCTGCCCTGAGCTGAGTAAAGTGAAAAGTAGTGAAGTAGAGAAGTCTACTTTTTATTCAAGTTAGGCTACTGATTGTGTAATGACGTGAAGCAATAGCAAATGAGGTGTATGACTGTACAGTGGTTTAGACTCTGGCTCGCAGCCAATCAAATTATTTGAGAGATACATAAACCTCAGCGTTCCCCAATTAACATGAATACAATATTCATAAGCTGCAGACAGTTGTTGAAGTTGCCCACAGTGGGTGAACAGAGGGTGTTCATGACCACAGGGCACTGGGCAAGTGCAGCTTCTGGATTAATTAAACCATCCATCCCCCACCAAGTCTCTCCATTGTAAAGAGGTTCTTTGAACCATAAAAAGGTGAACAGGAGGTGAACTTCATTCAATGTTTTGCCAGGGGCAAGATGCCCGGGGCTGCTGAGCAGAGCACACAGAGTTCTCACTATATTTCCTGGGCGTTGTCTCCTCTGCATAGTCAGAAACCAGTATTTTATTCAATCCAATTATTAATGTATTTTTTAAACACATTTCTGGCCATAAAACCAAGTGGGAGAAAAAAAATATTGCAGAGATTCTACTTAACACTTGCATACTTTCCCCCCATATTTTGAAATTAAACATTCTTTAGCATATTATTTCAGACATTCATTCAAACAAGATGCAGTAGAGAGGTCAATGACCAAACAATGGAATTGCCATGAGGGGGGCGAATCTCCTCATTGCACCCTAGCAAAAATTGCCAAATGTTCAAATGTGTATTTCATAATATGTTGAAGTGAAAATCG
The DNA here is from genome assembly GCF_045791955.1 of Oncorhynchus clarkii lewisi. Classification (NCBI taxonomy): domain Eukaryota; kingdom Metazoa; phylum Chordata; class Actinopteri; order Salmoniformes; family Salmonidae; genus Oncorhynchus; species Oncorhynchus clarkii. The sequence goes on from NC_092147.1 coordinate 46,790,455, forward strand.
GAGTATAATGTTTGTAATATGGATGTCAACCCCAACACATGTCAACTCCAACACAACTGCATTACAGTTAAAAGGTGCTACACGTAGGATTTATATTTTTTTTAAATTGCATTGTAATTTCAGAAAATGTCAGTGTAGAATTTTAGCAACCAGGAAATAAATCAGAACAGTTTTCCCAGTTTGACGCTCCAGCTGGAGATATCAATAGGCGAATATCACAGCCAATCACAACACTGGCGGGTAAGTAATACTATAAAACAGTATTATTCCACTATTAGAGGCAGATATATTATGGACATTTTCTGAAATTACAATGCACATTTTAATTATATGTATAGCACCTTTAAAAACGAGGACTACATCCACGAATGCTAGCTATGCTAACCAGATTATACGAACGGGAGTTAGCATTTAGCTTCTAACCCAGAAAAGGTACTAAATTACTTCTAAATGTTATGCAGCGAAAACAGCCAAATCTATCCAAATTGGATTTAAGTAACCCCATTGTGGGTCTGTTACAATACATAAATCATGACGGATGACAATTATCCACTTTGCTAGATCCGATCTGTTGAATGTGCACCAATCTGGTCAATGGAACGTCTTGAGTTCCCATCGACCTCTTTACCGCATCTAGAATAGAAACTACAGTATCTCAATAAATTGAATCCACCGTTTCAAGCATTTTTTAGATTAGATGCGTTTCGGTGATGATTCTATCAGGTCACTGAAGCTTCCGTTCCACTAGAATATTACAAATACATTTGACACAATCCAATAGTATCCAAATACTGGCGGCTAGTTTTTTTTGGTGTTTGGAGTCCAAATGTTTGAAAACTTTGGGGATAGTCCCTGGAAATCTACACTAACGCAAGGATTTTAGACCGTCCCGGTCTTTAAGATTCAATTTGTCAGACAGACTAGCCTACCCCCCAAAAACTACAAATAAAACAAATTGCGTCCTTACCTGGGAGGACACGGATAGAGAAGACATAGTAATCTCTTCTCCCTTCCAATTGTATCGCTGTTTTATGCCAGTTTGGTCGTCGTTTGCTGTATATCTGTCTTTATCCGGGTCTTTCCTTTTCTGATATGATGAAACCGTCGAGTTTTATGAGAAAAAAGCCAGTCGGTCCCTAAATAAGAAGCCGGCTAGAATAATTCTTGCTCTGGGCTATTCAAACGCCTGCAGGGCAAGGATTATGTTATAATAGAGCAGCCTTTTCTATCTCGCCACATCTCAGTTCAAGATGAAAATGAGATCCACTGTTTCTTATTTCACACGTAAATTTGATTTGACCAAAAAACATCGCAGTTTTATTCCAACGGAGAGCAGTCTGGTCTGCTGCATGGGTAGCAGTGTTCGGTTTAATCTTGCTCCCAATTGTCATAACTCACTCATCGGATTTAGGAGTGTGAAAATTGGCTACGTTCGTCCTAAAAAAAACATACATGTAACGTTTTGATAAAATGTATAATAAAAGGGATACTGTGAATGTCCATAAAACTATTAAATGATAGGCTCTTAAATAAAACTGTCGCATATTCAGGGCGCCCGCAGATCCTCTCAGTTCGGTAGTGTTCTCGTCTTTCTCCCCAATAGTTTTATATTTAAACATCTCCCTGGCATTAAAGCCAAATTACGTCTATCGTCATGCATTATGCCATTGCAAAAACTGCCTTAGGCAAAATGTGCCATTTCAGTTATTGCGCGCTAGTAGATGGAGATGCTTGCAGGCAGATACGTTTTACTCCTCAAACACTAGCTCAGTTTGGTAGTCTATTGGTATCAAAATATATGCCTGTTGCAATCCATCAAAATTGGTCACTGCAGTGCATGTTCTATCCGTATGGTCACCAATTTGCGTTCCATTGCTCAGAAAGATTTAAAAAACTGTTATGTCCATTTTTGCACCAGTGCTCTAGACATTAATTGCCAGGGTTGGGGAGTAACTGATTACATCCGTTACATGTAATCTGATTACAAACGGTCATCTCTGTTGTAATCAGATTACAGATACTTTTTGAAAAACTAGATTACTTCTTGGATTACTTTTAAATTCAGATTTTTGGGTAAAAAATACATTGACACCTTTCTGTTTTCTCAATGACATTCAATTCAAAATTGAAAAAAGGTGCACGTTTTAGTTTTTCTCTTGAGCAAGTCTGACCACAAGTCAGAGACCACTATGATGACACACCAGATGTGTTTTAATGATCCCTTTTGTCTTCTAATAATAATCCAACAGTAACATAGTAAAAAGATTACTCTACTGAGTTTGGGTAATCCAAAAGTTTTACAATTTTGAACAGGTAACTGTAATGGATTTCATTTAGAAAGTTGCCTACCTAGTTGCCTTAGATTGATTGTCAACTAGTCGCCCCCCCAATTTTATTCATACTCAAAGGATCCAAGACATACCATATTGAGAACACACAGCAAAATACTGTCCGTTACAAAAATGTACCTTAAAGATATACATAGGCTAGCCTAACTATGGACCATTTCAAGCATTACCCAATGCTTTCCCTCTCGTATGAAGCCACAGTATGGGTGAGGAGGATGGGATGGACATAAAAGACGTTGCTTTGATCATTTCCTTGTTAATTTTTACATGAAAGTCATTCTCTTCATCGGTTGTAGAGCAATACACACAATGTCTGTTTGACACTAAGACTCCAGTGTTAAATCCTCCTCTTCCATTTGTTTTTGCCCCAGGGTGATGCTGTGCATGTGGTTTCCTCTGCTGTAGTGAAAACCAACACAAGGACTTGATTCTGCCTCTGTTCCAAATGGCACCCTATTCCCTAGATAGTGGACTACTTTTGACCAGTGCCTATAGGGTCGTAGTCAAAAGTGGTGCACTATAGGAATAGGGTGCCATTTGGGACAAATTACTATATTTTTTTCTTATTAAAGCAACCCTGCAGTTAGTTCAATTAGATTAAGTATGGGGAAGATGTTGTGAATTTGTAGATTTAAATAGCTGGCAAAGTCACCTCAGGCAATGGCAGTTCATTTTCTTAATTTACGAATGTTATGCTGAGTGTCTGATGTGGAAAGAGAAGAAGCAGCTCAGTTGTCTTTATGTCCAAAGAGCTCATCTTCAAATAAAGAAAATTAACCGTCTCGTTTTTGGAGTCATAAACGCAACATGTAAAGTGTTGGTCCCATGTTTCATGAGCTGAAATAAAAGATCCCGGAAATGTTCCATTGACACGAGAAGCTTATTTCTCTCAATATTTCGGCAGAAATTTGTTTACATCCCTGTTAGTGAGCATTTTATCCTTTGTCAAGATAACCCATACACCTGACAGGTGTGGCATATCAATAAGATAATTAAACAGCATGGTCATTACACAGATGCACCTTGTGCTTGGAACAACATTTCTGTCTGTAATAAAGTCCTTTTGTAGGGAAAACTCATTCTGATTGGCTGGGCCTGGCCCCACAGTGGGTAGGCATGGCTTTCGAGTGGGCGGTCCTATGCACTCCCAGGACCACCCATAAATCAATCAAATCTAGTTATAAAGCCCTTTTTACATCAGCCAATGTCACAGAAACCCACAAAGTGCTGTACAGAAACCCAGCCTAAAACCCCAAACAACAAGCAATGCAGATGTAGAAGCACGGGGGCTAGGAAAAACTCCCTAGAATGGCCAGAACCTAGGAAGAAACCTAGAGAGGAACCAGGCTCTGAGCGGTGGCCAGTCCTCTTCTGGCTGTGCCAGGTGGAGATTATAACAGAACATGGCCAAGATGTTCAAACGTTCATAGATGACCAGCAGAGTCAGATAATAATAATCACAATAGTTGTAGAGGGTGCAACAGGTCAGCACCTCAGGAGTAAATGTCAGTTGGGTTTTCATAGCCGATCATTCAGAGTTAGAAACAGCAGGTGCGGTAGAGAGAGAGTCCAAAACAGCAGGTCTGGGACAAGGTAGCATGCCCAGTGAACGGGTCAGGATTCAATAGCCGTAGGCAGAACAGTTGAAACTGGAGCAGCAGCATGACCAGGTGGACTGGGGACAGCAAGGAGTCATCAGGCCAGGTAGTCCTGAGGCATGGTCCTAGGGCTCAGGTCCTTCGAAAGAAGAGAGAGAGAGAGAGAGAGAGAGAGAGAGAGAAAGAGAGCGAGAGAATTAGAGGGAGAATAGTTACATTCACACAGCACACCAGATAAGACATGAGAAATACTCCACATATAACAGACTGACACTAGCCCCCCGACACAAACTATTGCAGCATAAATACTGGAGGTTGAGACAGGAGGGGTCGGGAGTAGAGGTCAACCGATTATGATTTTTCAACACCGATACTGATACCGATTATTGGAGGACCAAAAAAAGCTGATACCGATTAATCGGCCGATTTTTATATATATATTTGTTATAATGACAATTACAACAATACTGAATGAACACTTATTTTAACTTAATATATAATACATCAATAAAATCAATTTAGTCTCAAATAAATAATAAAATGTTCAATTTGGTTTAAATAATGCAAAAACAACGTGTTGGAGAAGAAAGTAAAAGTGCAATATGTGCCATGTAAAAAAGCTAACGTTTAAGTTCCTTGCACAGAACATGAGAACATATGAAAGCTGGTGGTTCCTTTTAACATGAGTCTTCAATATTCCTAGGTAAGAAGTTTTAGGTTGTAGTTGTTATAGGACTATTTCTCTTTATACCATTTGTATTTCATATACCTTTGACTATTGGATGTTCTAATAGGTACTTTAGTATTGCCAGCCTAATCTCGGGAGTTGATAGGCTTGAAGTCATAAACAGCGCAATGCTTGAAGCACAGCGAAGAGCTGCTGGCAAATGCACGAAAGTGCTGTTTGAATGAATGCTTACGAGCCTGCTGCTGCCTAACACCGCTTAGTCAGACTGCTCTATCAAATCATAGACTTAATTATAATAGAATCAGAAATACAAGCCTTAGGTCATTAATATGGTCAAATCCGGAAACTATCATTTTGAAAACAAAACGTTTATTCTTTCAGTGAAATATGGAACCGTTCCGTATTTTATCTAACGGGTGGCATCCATAAGTCTAAATATTCCTGTTACATTGCACAACCTTCAATGACTCTGCTTGCAATGAACACAAGAGAAGTGACACAATTTCCCTAGTTTAATATTGCCTGCTAACCTGGATTTGTTTTAACTAAATATGCAGGTTTAAAAAAATATACTTCTGTGTATTGATTTTAAGAAAGGCATTGATGTTTATGGTTAGGTACATTCGTGCAATGCGCTTTTATTAAATCATCCCCCGTTTGGCGAAGTTGGCTGTCTTTGTTAGGAAGAAATAGTCTTCACAGTTCGCAACGAGCCAGGTGGCCCAAACTGATGCATATACCCTGACTCTGTTGCACAGAACGCAAGAGAAGTGACACAATTTCCCTAGTTAAAATAAATTAATGTTAGCAGGCAATATTAACTAAATATGCAGGTTTAAAAATACACTGCTCAAAAAAATAAAGGGAACACTAAAATAACACATCCTAGATCTGAATGAATGAAATATTCTTATTAAATACTTTTTTCTTTACATAGTTGAATGTGCAGACAGCAAAATCACACAAAAATTATCAATGGAAATCAAATTTATCAACCCATGGAGGTCTGGATTTGGAGTCACACTCAAAATTAAAGTGGAAAACCACACTACAGGCTGATCCAACTTTGATGTAATGTCCTTAAAACAAGTCAAAATTAGGCTCAGTTGTGTGTGTGGCCTCCACGTGCCTGTATGACCTCCCTACAACGCCTGGGCATGCTCCTGATGAGGTGGCGGATGGTCTCCTGAGGGATCTCCTCCCAGACCTGGACTAAAGCATCCGCCAACTCCTGGACAGTCTATGGTGCCACTGTTGGTGGATGGAGCGAGACATGATGTCCCAGATGTGCTCAATTGGATTCAGGTCTGGGGAACGGGCGGGCCAGTCCATAGCATCAACGCCTTCCTCTTGCAGGAACTGCTGACACACTCCAGCCACATGAGGTCTAGCATTGTCTTGCATTAGGAGGAACCCAGGGCCAACCGCACCAGCATATGGTCTCACAAGGGGTCTGAGGATCTCATCTCGGTACCTAATGGCAGTCAGGCTACCTCTGGCGAGCACATGGAGGGATGGGCGGCCCCCCAAAGAAATGCCACCCCACACCATGACTGACCCACCGCCAAACCAGTCATGATGGAGGATGTTGCAGGCAGCAGAACGTTCTCCACGGCGTCTCCAGTCTGTCACATGTGCTTAGTGTGAACCTGCTTTCATCTGTGAAGAGCACAGGGCACCAGTGGCGAATTTGCCATCTTGGTGTTCTCTGGCAAATGCGAAACGTCCTGCACAGTGTTGGGCTGTAAGCACAACCCCCACCTGTGGACGTCGGGTCCTCATACCACCCTCATGGAGTCTGTTTCTGACCGTTTGAGCAGACACATGCACATTTGTGGCCCGCTGGAGGTCATTTTGCAGGGCTCTGGCAGTGCTCCTCTTGCTCCTCCTTGCACAAAGGCGGAGGTAGCGGTCCTGCTGCTGGGTTGTTGCCCTCCTACGGCCTCCTCCATGTCTCCTGATGTACTGGCCTGTCTTCTGGTAGCGCCTCCATGCTCTGGACACTACGCTGACGCTGACAGACACAGCAAACCTTCTTGCCACAGCTCGCATTGGTGTGCCATCCTGGATGAGCTGCACTACCTGAGCCACTTGTGTGGGTTGTAGACTCCGTCTCATGCTACCACTAGAGTGAAAGCACCGCCAGCATTCAAAAGTGACCAAAACATCAGCCAGGAAGCATAGGAACTGAGAAGTGGTCTGGTCACCACCTGCAGAACCACTCCTTTATTGGGGGTGTCTTGCTAATTGCCTATAATTTCTACCTGTTGTCTATTCCATTTGCACAACAGCATGTGACATTTATTGTCAATCAGTGTTGCTTCCTAAGTGGACAGTTTGATTTCACAGAAGTGTGATTGACTTGGAGTTACATTGTGTTGTTTAAGTGTTCCCTTTATTTTTTTGAGCAGTGTATATACTTGTGTATTGATTTTAAGAAAGGCATTGATGTTGATGGTTAGGTGCATTGGTGCAACGACTGTGCTTTTTTTGCGAATGCGCTTGTTAAATCACCTGTTTGGCAAAGTAGGCTATGATTCTATGATAAATTAACAGGCACCGCATCGATTATATGCAACACAGGACAAGCTAGATAAACTAGTAATATCATCAACCATGTGTAGTTAACTAGATATTATGTTAAGATTCATTGTTTTTTATAAGATACGTTTAAATCTAGCTCGCACCTTACCTCGGCTCCTTGCTGCACTCGCATAGTCAGTCTGCCACGCAGTCTCCTCATGGAGTGCAATGTAATAGGCCATGATCGGTGTCCATTACTGATTGTTACCGATTGTTATGAAAACTTGAAATCTGCCCTAATTAATCTGCCATTCCGATTAATCGGTCAACCTCTAGTCGGGAGACACTGTGGCCCTGTTCGACAGATTACTACGGACAGGGCCAAATAGCAGGATATAACCCCACCCACTTTGCCAAAGCACAGCCCCCACACCACTAGAGGGAAATCTTCAACCACCACCTGAGACAAGGCTGAGTATAGCCCACGAAGACCCCCCCCCCCTCCCCAATCCACTCAAGTGACGCACCCCTCCTAGGGACGGCATGGAAGAGCGCCAGTGACTCAGCCCCCATAATAGGGTTAGAGGCAGAGAATCCCAGTGGAGAGAGGAGAACCGGCCAGGCGGAGACAGCAAGGGCGGTTTGTTGCTCCAATGCCTTCCTGTTCACCTTCACACCCCTGGGCCAGACTACACTCAATCATAGGACCTACTGAAGAGATGAGTCATCAATAAAGACTTAAAGGTCGAGACCGAGTCTGTGTCTCTCACATGGATAGGCAGACCATTCCATAAAAACAGAGTTCTATAGCAGAAAGCCTTGCCTCCAGCTGTTTGCTTAGAATTTCTAGGGACAATAAGGAGGCCTGCGTCTTGTGACATGTAGGTATGTACGGCAGAACCAAATCGGAAAGATAAGTAGGAGTAAGCCCATATAATGCTTTCTAGGTTAGCAGTAAAACATTGAAAGCAGCCCTTGCCTTAACAGGAAGCCAGTGTAGAGAGGCTAGCACTGAAGTAATATGATCAAATCTTTTGATTCTAGTCAAGATTCTAGCAGTCGTGTTTAGCACTAGCTGAAGTTTATTTTGTGCTTTATCCGGGTAACCGGAAAGTAGAGCATTGCAGTAGTCTAACATAGAAGTGACAAAAGCATGGATTAATTTTTCTGCATAATCTTTGGACAGAAAGTTTCTGTTTTTTGCAATGTTACATAGATGGAAAAAAGCTGTCCTTGAAACAGTCTTGATATGTTCGTCAAAAGAGAGATCAGGGTCTAGAGTAACTTCGAGGTCCTTCACAGTATTATTTGAGACGACTATACAACCATCAAGATTAATTGTCAGATTCAACAGAAGATCTCTTTGTTTCTTGGGACCTAGAACAAGCATCTCTGTTTGTCCTCCATCCACTTCCTTATGTCTGAAACACAGGCTTCCAGGGAGGGCAATTTTGGGGCTTCACCATGTTTCATTGAAATGTACAGTTGTGTGTCATCCACATAGCAGTGAAACCAGACTGAAGCATTTTGTATCCATTATTTGTCTTCAGGAAGGCAGTGAGTTGCTCCGCAACAGATTTTTCAAAACATTTTGAGAGGAATGGGAGATTCGATAAAGGCAGATAGTTTTTTAAATTTTCTTGGTCAAGGTTTGGCTTTTTCAAGAGGCTTTATTACTGCCACTTTGTGAATTTGGTACACATCCGGTGGATAGGAAGCCATTTATTATAATCAACATAGGAGGGCCAAGCACAGAAAGCAGCTAGTTTAGTTGGAATAGGGTCCACTATGCAGCTTGAAGGTTTAGAGGCCAAGACTATTTTCATCAATGTGTCAAGAGAGTCATGTGAAATCCATAGATTATTGGGGCCTAATTCATTTATTTCAATTCATTGATTTCCTTTATATGAACTGTAACTCAGCAAAATCTTTGAAATTGTTGCTTGTTGCGTTCATATTTTTGTTCAGTATAAATATCTAACCTAATTTCCTATGCTCCGACCTAAGTCAGATTCGCCACATACCACCAACAGTTTTAGTGATACCTAAGTTAAATTATAGCCCTGAACCTTATCTTAGTTGATGAACTTACACTGACTCAGACAAGGAATATTGAAAAACCTTCGATATGGTACATACTGTAGATCTATTACTGCTCAGAAGAGTGAAACCAATTAATTTGCATCCATGTCGTAATGTTTATCTCAATTGGCCAAACTGTGTCCATCTATGGTTCTGATGAGTCCTCTGAGCACCATGTATTTCCTGACCCTGCGCCTGGGGGTCCCGGCCTGATGAGAGACAAAGAAAGAGGGGGAGTGAGGCTAAGAGTGACCCACAGGCCAGGGGAATGAGACACGACACTTTAACTCAGATTAGATAAATAAAGTGTCAAATTTGTAATTTGAAGTGGGGGAAATGTTAACATTTGTCACTTTTCCTAAAACCAGATGTGGAAAAACAATAGATACATGTTTTTTTTTTAATTACTTAACATTTATTCATAGTAAAGGTGCTTGAAAACCCAAACAAATGAAAATTGGCAGTGTTAAGGCTAGGGGATTGAAATCACGTTTGTAGATGGAACACTTCTGCACAGACATGTAGAACAATTGTACATTCTCTTTTACAGTGTAATCATTTGTATTGTAACATTAGACCCATATACAGTACCAGTCAAAAATGTGGACGCACCTACTCATTCAAGGGTTTTTCTTAATTTTTGTACTATTTTCTACATTGTAGAATAATAGTGAAGACATCAAAACAATGAAATATGGAATCATGTAGTAACCAAAAAGGTGTTTAACAAATCAAAATATATTTTATATTAGAAATTCTTCAAAGTAGCCACCCTTTGCCTTGATGACAGCTATGCACATGCTTGGCATTCACTCAACTAGCTTCATGAGGTAGTCACCTGGAATGCATTTCAATTAACAGGTGTGCCTTGTTAAAAGTTAATTTGTGGAATTTCTTTCGTTTTTAATGCATTTGAGCCATTCAGTTGTGTTGTGACAAGGTAGGGGTGGTATACAGAAGATAGCCCTATTTGGTAAAAGACCAAGTCCATATTATGGCAAGAACAGCTCAAATAGAAACGACAGTCCATCATTACTTTAAGGTCAGTCAATCCGGATAATTTCAAGAACTTTGAAAGTTTCTTCAAGTGCAGTCGCAAAAACCATCAGCGCTATGATGAAACTGGCTCTCATGAGGACCGCCACAGGAAAGGAGGAATCTAAAATATATTTGAATGAGTAGGTGTCCAAATGTTTGACTGGTACTGTAATTATCCAAAAACAAAATCATGTTTCAATATAAATTGCCAACAGATTCAAAGATAATTTAACCTCCGATACATCTGGAAAGCTAGGCAGTCATTGTAAATAAGAATTGGTTCTCAACTGACTTGCCTAGTTAAATAAACATTAAATAAAAGCAAGTGTGGTTTTGAAATCAAATTGAATTATATTCAATTTGATTTCTCATCAGTAAGCAGTAGCTATGAAATCCGTTACAGTATCTGCAAACACTAGCCTTTGCTCTGGGAGAGTATATCTAGCCTCTCTCTTTCCCTTCTTTTCAACTTAGGCTGCAGAATAAGAATACACATTATTGAAGAGGACCAAAAAGTATACCTTCACGTAACAAGGCTGAAAAACAATAACAATAACAGATCACTCATTCTTTACCCAAAGTACAGGTCACTTCATAGAAGTCACTGGTCTGCCAATCAATGCAAATGCATTTGACACACTATACAAAGCTTTATGACAAAAAAGCTGTAGGCCTACAACCTATGTCCAAAGTAATTACATTAAATCATTATTTTAGCCATTTGTAAATTAGACCTGTAAAAATAATATTTGACATGAATGTGCCTGTAGTGCTTATTCAAGTCCCACAGGATAATAATCTCTTCCGTAGTGTTCATATTAATAACCTCACCCGGGCAATCCAGCCAGTACCTCAGTACAGGTCTTTAAAGGGCTTGGGGTAGTTAAACATCAGATAATCCATGTAATAAAAGTCATAGGCCCTCTGTCTTTCTGTGGAGTTCAATTGTTCAAAGTATCTCTGGGTGATGGAGGAGGAAGTCCTTTCTGCCTTTGGGTTCCTGTCTTTAAAGTCAGGGAAAGTCAGGTTTCTAGGTGCCCCGATGCTCCGTAGCAGGAAGTTGGCCTCCTCCTTCAGGTTCTCGAACTTCCCGATGAAGTCGTTGCGTAGCAGGCAGGGGCTGCAAAGCTGGCTGACCGGCTCCCAGTGGATGTCCATGCCCACGGGCCGCCTCACATCCAACAGGTACTGGACAAACTCTCTGAAGGTGACCCCGGCGCCGGTCCTCAGGGCAGAGCGTGAGGCGTTGGCCCGGTACCGGGAGATGATGGGCCGGCCGAACACCGGGTGGTAGTACGAGTTGGGGCTCTCAAACTTGTCACGGAAGGCCGAAACCAGCCTCTCGAAGGGCTCCCGTACGAAGAGGACCTTGGTGTAGGAACGGAGGCGCTCGGCCACGCCCGCCTGGTCGAAGGCATCCAGTCGGCGGAGCTGGTTGGCGTAGTGGGCGTCGTCGTGGGCGATGATGTGCGTGGAGGTGGCGCTGCCGCCCAGGACCATCAGCACCCGTTTCCAGTTGGAGCAGCCGGCTTTGGGCACCTCACAGTACAGCAGGCCTGACCTATTATTTATTGAACAGTACAAAACAAATATATTCATAGTTATCTGGGGCTGTGTCCTGTATGTATCTAGGAAGCCTTTTTAGATCACAATGAATTCAATTCAAGAACCTCAAGATCAGCCGGGAACATGAATTGCAATGAAATACAATTATACATATAAGTTATGTACTGTAAATAATATCTGTAAATAATTCTCAATGAAATTAACCACTAAAGTTACAACACCTGTCCTCCACGTAGACGCGGGACACCTGCCGGCGGGACACAGGGCGCTCCGTGACACCCGGCTGGTATTTGGCGCAGACCTCCCTGAGCAGGCGGCGACGGGACGCCTGGGTTTGCGCCAGGCCCTGTAGCCGACTGTCCTCTTCACCAGAGCGGGCACCACTAGGGGTTACAGGCCCGCTCTTTAACAGCAGCTTCCTGTGGCGTTTGGTGAGGGGTTGCCCGGTGCTCTCGGCCTGCTGGTCCCCAGAGGTTGGGGTGGCTGGGTGGGGCAGCCACTGGAAGGCTGGAGGTTGTCTGGGGCTAGGAGTAGGGAGGCTGGGGTTAGAAGACATCTCTACCCCTGGTGCTCCATGGAAACCTCCACCCAGGTTGATGCCTATAACGACTGCACTGTCAAAGGACTGCTCCTGTGGCACACAGGAGCACATGGAACAATTGTTAACAGAAGCTCATATAGTGCTTGTTTCTCAAGAATCCACAAGATGGTGCCATTACATTATTTTGAGTGAACTGGGACAACAGTGATCTGATCTGATCCAATAATCGTACCTTTGGAATTGGCCACCTTGGAGCAACCATCAACTTTGCACCTAGAGAGAGACAAGGGGGGGGGGGGGTTGAGTTTGAGAGAGATTGATAGAATCCTACATTACGTATTACAAAAAGTCCTTTGCTGGTAACAAGTTTCTCCAGCTGAGCTGAAATAGTTATCAAGAGAGAGCCTGGAGGAGAGATGGTGTCTATTACCGATGGTGCTATAGGAGGAGGGTCCATTTTATCACAAGATTAGGTTTTTGATAGAGAGGCAAGACGTGTGTGTGTCTGTGTTTGTGTGTGTGTGCCTTGCCAAGTGATATTCTTTAGACTGGGAAAAGTGACTATGCATAATAGGACAGGAATTGTTACAGGGGGATGCCAAAAACTGCTTTGTCATCAAAATATACAGTGCCTTTCCCGAAAGTATTCAGACCCCTTGACTTTTTCCACATTTTGTTACGTTACAGCCTTATTCTAAAATGGATTAAATAAATAAAAATATGAAATCTACACACAATACTCCATAATCTCAAAGTGAAGAGGTTTTTAGACATTTTTGAAAATGTGTTAAAAATAAAAAGATGGCTTATTTACATAAGTATTCAGACCCTTTGCTATGAGACTAGAAATTGAGCTCAGGTGCATCCTGTTTCCATTGATCATCCATGAGATGTTTCTACGCAAAAATGCTCAAAAACCAAGCCATGAGGTCGAAGGAATTGTCCGTAGAGCTCCGAGACAGGATTGTGTCAAAGCACAGATCTGGGGAACTCCATCATTCTTAAATGGAAGAGGTTTGGAACCACCAAGAATCTTCCTAGAGCTGGCTGCCCGGCCAAACTGAGCAATCAGGGGAGAAGGGCCTTGGTCAGGGAGGTGACCAAGAACCCGATGGTCACTCTGACAGAGCTCTAGAGTTCCTCTGTGGGGATGGGAGAACCTTACAGAAGGACAACCATTTCTGCAGCACACCACAAATCAGGCCTTGGTGGTAGAGTGGCCAGACAGAAGCCACTCCTCAGTAAAAGGCACATGACAGCCCGCTTGGAGTTTGCCGAAAGGCACATAAAGACACTCAGACAATAAGAAACAAGATTCTCTGGTCTGATGAGACCAAGATTGAACTCTTTGGCCTGAATGCCAAGCGTCACGTCTGGAGGAAACCTGGCACCATGAAGCATGGTGGTGGCAGCATCTTGCTGTGGGGGTGTTTTTCAGAGTCAGGGACTGGGAGACTAGGCAGGATCGAGGTAAAGATGAATGGAGCAAAGTACAGAGAGATCCTTGATGAAAACCTGTTCCAGAGCGCTCAGAACTTCAGACTGGGGGCGAAGGTTCACCTTCCAACAGGACAACGACCCTAAGCACATAGCCAAGACAATGCAGGAGTGGCTTCGGGACAAGTCTCTGAATGTCCTTCAGTGGCCCAGCCAGAGCCCGGACTTGAACCATATTGAACATCCCTGGAGAGACCTGAAAATAACTGTGCAGCAACGCTCCCCATCCAACCTGACAGAGCTTGACAGGATCTGCAGAGAAGAATGGGAGAAACTCCCCAAATACAGGTGTGCCAAGCTTGTAGCGTCACACCCAAGAAGACTCAAGGCTGTAATTGCTGCCAAAGGTGCTTAAACAAAGTACTGAGTAAAGGGTCTGAATACTTATGTGATCAGTTTTTTTTTACAGTTTTTGCTTTGTCATTATGGGGTATTGTGTGTAGATTCATGAAGAAAAACAACTATTTAATCAATTTTAGAATAAGGCTGTAATGTAACCAAATTTGGAAAAAGTCAAGGGGTCTGAATACTTTCTGAAGACACTGTATGTCTTTGTTACCCTCATTCATCTGCAATACGTTATTTTATAATGCTCAAAATATATCCCTTCATACAGTTGCTTGTTTTTTTGCTTTTCCTTTATCGTGCCAAACTCAGTCAAAACTCAGTCTCTTAGAAGTCAGGTTAAGATGTGGTTGACCTCTTGAGAGGAGGAGAGATTCTTCATGGCTCTTCTGACACTGCAGCCGTCAGAAAGCAGGAACCTTCAGTGTTAAGATGATCCCAGGTCAAATGCTATAAAGCCACCTGGATCCCCCATTACCCTTGGTACAAAGACATTAGCAGGCGCTCTGTGTTTGTGTGTTCTAGTAAAGAGTGGCAAGGTTGTCATTGTTATGTAAAGTATCAGTCACCCCCTTGTGGAGCAGCCCAATAGCCCTGAATTTATTTATTTAGTTTTCTTGCAGCTGCCTGGTGCTATAGAGAAGTAACACAATATTGAGTACTTGTTTTTGAAATAGTTCATGAGAAATTTAGCACAGTGTCGTTATACATTCTAGATGCAACATTATATGTATCATTATATGACTGTATTTAAAAGGTAGCCTGCGCTGTAGTTCTCACCAGCAACATCTCTAATGTCCACGTGATGTCTTGAACATCTGCTATGGTGACTAATGATGTTTTCTGTTGTATTCCTCCATCTCTTGGGTGTCTACTTCCCTCACGAAAAAATATTATTTTATGATGGATTATCAACACAATGTGAAAGACATTGACTGTTGTCAAAATGTCTAGTGACTCAGTCCCCAGTATTGAATCATGCTTTCTGTTTGACTGGTTTTCAGTTCTGCTCAAATACATACAGTGCCATCGGGAAGTAGTCAGACCCCTTGACTTGTTCCGTATTTTGTTAGGTTACAGCCTTATCCTAAAATTGATTGACAATTTTTTCCCCTCATCAATCTACACACAATACCCCATATTGACAAGGCAAAAACTGGAGAAAACCCCCCAAAAATATAACATAAGTTTTCAGACCCTTTACTCAGTACTTTGTTTAAGCACCTTTGGCAGCAATTATAGCCTTGAGTCTTCTTGGGTGTGACACTACAAGCTTGGCACACCTGTATTTGGGGGGTTTCTCCCATTCTTCTCTGCAGATCCTCTCAATCTCTGTCAGGTTGGATGGGGAGTGTTGCTTCACAGCTATTTTCATGTCTCTCCAGGGATGTTCGATAGGGTTCAAGTCCGGGCTCTGGCTGGACCACTGAAGGACATTCAGAGACTTGTCCCGAAGCCACTCCTGCATTGTCTTGGCTATGTGCTGAGGGTCGTTGTCCTGTTAGACTGGGGGCGAAGGTTCACCTTCCGAGGTCCTGAGAGCTCTGGAGCAGGTTTTCATCAAGGATCTCTCTGTACTTTCCTCCTTTCATCTTTGCCTCGATCCTGACTAGTCTCCTAGTCTCTGCCGCTGAAAAACACCCCCACAGCATGATGCTGCCACAACCATGCTTCACCGTAGGGATGGTGCCAGGTTTCCTCCAGTAGTGACGCTTGGGATTTAGGCCAAATAGTTCAATCTAGGTTTTATCACATCAGAGAATCTTGTTTATCATGGTCTGAGAGTCTTTATGTGCCTTTTGGCAAACTCTAAGCAGGCTGTCATGTGCCTTTTACTGGTGGTTCCACACTTCTTCCATTTAATAATGATGGAGGCCACTATGTTCTTGGGACCTTCAATGCTGCAGACATTTTTTGGTAGCCTTCCCAAGATCTGTGCCTTGACACAATCCTGTTTCGGAGCTCTACGGACAATTCCTTTGACCTCATGGCTTGGTTTTTGCTCTGACATGCACTGTCAACTGTGGGACCTTGTATAGACTGTGGGACCTTATATATCATGTACAATCAATAGAATTTTCCACAGGTGGACTCCAATCAGATTGTACAAACATCTCAAGGATGATCAATGGAAATAGGATGCACCTGAGCTCAATTTCGAGTCTCATCGCAAAAAGTTATGTAAATAAGGTATTTCTGTTTTTAATAAATGTTTAAACATAAAAAAATGTAAACAGTTTTTGCTGTGTTATTATAGGTTATTTGTTTAGACTGCTGTAGATTTTTAATCAATTTTAGAATAAGGCTGTAACTCAACAAAATATGGATAAAGTCAAGGGGTCTGAATACTTTCCAAAGGCACTGTACATAAATGCTAATTACTGGTTATGTCAATTGCACTTGTGTAGCCCTCAACGGCATGTGTTCAGTTTTCCTCTTCACATATCTGGAACACCTACTGGTAGTTAGGGCTATTACTGTAGTGTTTACATTCTGTATCTATTTAGGGAAGATTGTAAAGCATGCACCTGCTGCCTGCCTAAAAACCACCCCCTACCCACACATACCACCACAGACAACCATCAGTCCCCTTCCTTAATTTCAGGCATGACTCCCATGACTCTCTAGCAATCATAGACTCACAGCCGCAACTGTAAACCTAAACTTCACTTTTCCGTCTGGAGCTTAGCTCCACGTACGCACACATTCTCAAACAGACAGACAGACAGACACTGACCTAACGACCCAGGTCTGCCTACGATGGAGATTACAAGAGGGGAGCGACCTGACTAGGGTGGAGTATTTTTACCAACGTTCCATCCAGAGAATAAATCACGTTTCTCCGGGTAACCAGGTATTTCTCACCAAAACCGTGAGTGTCATTCAAAAACATTATAAAGCATATAAATAGGCCTATGTCCGGAATTTGACTAGAGCTTTGATCGAAAATTCAAGCCTGATGCTACCTGAGCCTGATGAGTCATACATTAAATAGATTTTATGAGCCCTACATTAATGACATTTAATGAGCACAAGCCCCAAAAATACCAAATGATTGTGCCATTATCCAATACATATATGATACTGGCTACTGCACATTAAGCACAACAGATACACATAAAAGCCCAAAGATGTAGCTAGCTATATGCTCTCTTGGGTAAATAAATGAAACTAGCTCCAGTAGGCTAATCTTTTTGAGTGTGAACCGTATTACTGTACTTTATTGTTATATGGACTGGAATTACGAACGCGCGATTCTGGTGCAGCCTACAAAGTTACAAGTATATGCTAGAAAATTCGATTTTCATTTTGAAATATAATAGGGCCTATTTTATAATTAGTAGGCTGACGCATTTATACCTTTCATAATATTTCCCATAATATTAGCCAACCTCCTATTTCTATTTGTTGTTGCTTCATTCTTTCCTCGCTTTCAACAGTTAAATGAAATACGTTTTGTTTACCTTCCCTTCACCATTCTAATGACATTCTTGAATAAGATAGGACTAGAATTCAATGATGAAGACTTTCACTTCTCTTGAGGAACTTTGAACGGTTACGGTTCTGAATAAATAACTGCTTTAGCCTACCGCCATCGTGCGTTCGCTCTTCTTTCAAACGACCCGATCTATTGGCTGCTGTATTTAACATTCAGAAAACAAGAGCTTGCATTCTTTTCGAAGTCTATTGGCATAAGAAATGCTAAAAAAAACAAACATGTAAATCAAGATATTCTAGTCTAGCGTTTCCTGCCTGGGACTCCCAATAGCTAAGGGACGTTTTTTTTAGAAGGAAAGGCCAGGTGCATGCGTATTGCGCAAGACACAGAGCCTATACATTAGAAGCTTATTATGCATAACCCATCATTAATTGGCGAAATATAAGTCTAGTACTGCATTGAATTTATTTTGTTAGGTTATAGACTTATCCTAAAATTAATTAAAATGGAGTTTCCCTCATCAATCTACACACAATACCCCATAATTACAAATCAAAAACATGTTTTTAGAAATGTTTGCTAATTTATAAAAAAACAAAAGAAACCGCCATGATCACATTTACATAAGTATTCAGACCCTTTACTTAGTACTTTGTTGAAGCACCTTTGGCAGTGATTAGAGCCTCGACTCTTCTTGGGTATGACCCTATAAGCTTGGCACACCTGTATTTTTGGAGTTTCTCCCATTCTTCTCTGCAGATCCTCTCAAGCTTTGTCAGGTTGGATGGGGAGCGTTGCTGCACAGCCATTTTCACATCTCTCCAGAAATGCTCGATCAGGTTCAAGTCTGGGCTCTGGCTGAGCCACTCAAGGACTTTCCAAGACTTGTCCCGAAGCCACTCCTGCGTCGTCTTTGCTGTGTGCTTAAGGTCGTTGTCCTGTTGGAAGGTGAATCTTCGCCCCCAGTCCTGAGGTCCTGAGAGCTCTGGAACAGGTTTTCATTAAGGATCTCTCTGTACTTTGCTCTGTTCATTTTCGCCTTGATCCTGACTAGTCTCACAGCCGCTGCCACTTTCTCATGGTCTGAGAGTCCATTATGTGCCTTTCGGCAAACTCTAAGCAGGCAGTCATGTGCCTTTTACTGAGCAGTGGCTTCCGTCTGGTTACTCTACCATAAAGGCCAGATTAGTGGAATGCTGCAGAGATGGTTGTCCTTCTGGAAGGTTCTCCCATCTCCACAGAGGAACTCTTGAGCTCTGTCAGATTGACCATCGGGTTCTCGGTCACCTCCCTGACCAAGACCCTTCTCCCCTGATTTCTCAGTTTGGCCGGGCGGCCAGCTCTAGGAAGAGTCTTGGTGGTTCCAAACTTCTTCCATTTAAGAATGATGGAGGCCACTGTGTTCTTGGGGACCTTCAATGCTGCAGACATTTTCTGGTTCCCTTCCCCAGATCTGTGCCTCGACACAATCCTGTCTCGGAGCTATACGAACAAGTCCTTTGACCTCATGGCTTGGTTTTTGCTCTGACATGCACTGTCAACTGTGGGAACTTATATAGACAGGTCTGTGCCTTTTCAAATCATTCCAATCAATTGAATTTACCTGTCACGCCCTCTATTTGGTGAGGTCAGGGTGTGATGTGGGGTGGGCATTCTATGTTTTGTATTTCTTTGGTTTTGGCCGAGTGTGGTTCCCAATCAGAGGCAGCTGTCTATCGTTGTCTCTGATTGGGAATCATACTTAGGTAGCCTGTTTTCCCACCTATGTTGTGAGATCTTGTTTTTTTGTGCGCTCTGTGAAGCCTTTTGTTGTTTTTGTTTGGTGTTCTGAGTGTTAAAGATCATGAACACTTACCAGACTGCACCTTGGTCGACTTCTTCAGACGATCGTCACATTACCACAGGTGGACTCAAATCAAATTGTAGAAACATCTCAAGGATGATCAATGGAAACAGGATGCACCTGAGGTCAATTTCGAGTCTCATAGCAAAAGGTCTGAAGGCATCTGTTTTTATGTTTAATATGTTTTTTTTTAAATGTCTAAGAAACTCTTTTCACTTTGTCATTATGGGGTATTGCTGAGGATTTTGATTTATTTAATATATTTTAGAAAAAGTCAAAGGGTCTGAATACTTTTCGAAGTCACTGTATAGGGCTATATATCAATCTAGAACAGGATGATCTATTTTGGATGCAATTTTAATGGAGTTAATGGAGAGATCGAAAGACTGCAAAAAAGTGCTCGCGCCGTGCCCTGATTTAAAGCGATGATATTCCAGTGATAAGGCTGTTTTTTAAAACTTTGCAGAGTATATAAATACAAATCTTTACAATTAAAAAAAATAAGGTGACCCCCAAAAGCCAGATGTAGATGAGTACATTAGATGCGCATTCAGTCTTTATATTACTGTGGCATAGACTATGCTACAGCAAATGCAGGCTTACCTGTCACAAGAAAAAAAGTTACTGTGATGAGATGAAGTATTTGTGAACTGTGTGCCATACTGAGATGGGCTGTCTGTCCCCACCATGAGCGTTGATGATTCATCATGCAGAGGCCGTAGAGAAGACAGATTTAGACATTGCATATAATTTAACAGTTCCATTTCACACCATGCTGTTCATATAAATCATTTACCAGTATCTTGCAGTTAGTTATGCCGGGAAAAGGGAGTGGTTTTGGGCGGTAAATCCCGGTAAATCTTGGTAACCAGGCCATTTAATCCTAGAACTGACTGACAGCACGTGTCAACAGGGAGGACAGGAAGGTTGTGTCAATGCCATTACACTGACCTACACAGGGTCATCACAGGATCGATTATATGCCAGATATGTGGAGGCCTGCTACTGGTGACAGACTGAAAGAGAGGGGTGTTTGTGTACTGTGTGTGTGTGTGTGTGTGTGTGTTTGTACTCTGGCTCAGTGTAGAGCATGGAGCTTGCAACGCCAGGATTGTGGGTTAGATTGGGGCGGCTAGAGTTGGGCCATTAACCACGAAAGGTTGCTAGATTGAATCCCTGAGCTGACAAGGTACAAAATATGTTGTTCTTCCCCAGTGTTCCCTGGACGTCATTGTAAATAAGAATTTGTTCTTAACTGACTTGCCTAGTTAAATAAACATTCCTGAGGCCACCCATATGTAAAATGTATGCACGCATGTCTGTAAGTCGCTTTGGATGAAAGCATCTGCTAAATGTCATATGTTATATTATATTTACTGTGTGTGTGTGTGTGTGTGTGTGTGTGTGTGTGTGTGTGTGTGTCGTGGGGAGCTGAGCTGAGCTGAGCTGAAGGGCCAATTACTTACTTCCTAGGCAAGAACCAGATTTAAACCACCTGTCTAAGGTCTCTCAACTGTCAGTCTACAGACAGACTCTATGAGTAACATCCATAACTCTGCACTCTGCTCTTTCTAATCCTCACCATACTAACTACTCTCTCGATTAAAATCTACTGTAAAACAGTGTCATTGTTTCAACTTGAAAAACATCAGTTACCCAGTTTTCCTAACAAATGTAATTCCATCAACTTTGTTGAGTTGACTAACTGCATTCACGCTGCATTCATCTTCTCTCTCACCCCTGAGCATGAAAGGACAGCACAACTCCATAGACTCAAACTCTGGGGGGGGGGGGGGGTGTCTGTACAAGAGTAGTCACTTGTATAGACACACAAAGACACTCGTGCAGATCAGTGGCGGCTGGTGCTGTTTAAGATGAGGGATGAGGATTTTTTATATAAGCATGGCCTTACTTCTATTACAGCATATTGGATGACTCTCGTTCATAGTCCATTCACCCAGTTCAATATAACAGTGATAGGTTTAGGCTACTGATACTCAAATGTCTCCTATACCCATCATGACGTTGCTACAACCTAGTCTATGAATGAAAGTTTACAACGCAGGTGCACACAGGTCGGGAGACAAATTTCAGGTGATGGACAGTGACACATTCAATAGCGCCTTGCACAATCTTGCCTACATCTAGCTGATCTTGGGTGTACTCATTAGTCCAACAGTTGAAAACAAGAGTTTTCATTGGACAAATTCAGGTATGTTTATCCCCGTTTTGTTCTGTTTGTTTCTGTTTAAGAAATGTTTTTCAACAGAATCGGCAGAATGAATGAATACACCCCATAACATGTGAAAACAGTTAACTGTCATAGCCATATACAAACAGCCTGTTGAATTCCTTTTCACATCTACACGTGACATTTTGAATATATTTTGTATAATTTGATCTAAAAAGGCTGATGTTATTTTATATATATATATAATTTGTTTTATGAAATTCACTGAGGATGGTCCTCCTCTTCTTCCTCTGAGGAGCCTCCACTGGTGTACACACACACACACACACACACACACACACGTGTATACAAACAGATTCTCACAAACATGTATAAAAACGCATGTAATATGCATAAAGGAAGGTACGCACACATGCTCAGAAATGCATGCAGTACATTGTAAATGTATCTGTATATCCTATCAATACACATTACACAGGCCTGTAGACTCTTTACATCACAATCAAACATGTTGTCACGACTTCCACCGAAGTCGGTCCCTCTCCTTGTTGGGGCGGTGTTCGGCGGTCGACGTCACCGATCTTCTAGCCATCACCGATCCATTTGTCATTTTCCATTGGTTTTGTCTTGTCTTCCTTCACACCTGGTTCCAATCCCATCAATTAAATGTTGTGTATTTAACCCTCTGTTTCCCCTCATGTCCTTGTCGGAGATTGTTTGTTTGTATGTTCGTGTATTGGGGCGCGACGGGTTCTTGTCCCCACTTTTATTTATGTTGTATTTTGGTTTTGGAGTTTTTGTTAAGTTTACTAAACGACTCCATTTATACCAAGTTCGATTCTCCTGCGCCTGACTTCCCTGCCACCAACACACACATTGTTACACATGTCATCTTCTAGAGGGATTACCAGTAGTTTATCACAGCACTTCTTCACTGGTGTGTGATGTATGACTAGGGCTGGTGTGGTGCCAATATTACCACCACACCTGCAGCCATGAGCCACGAACGCAGTAAAATTCTACGTGACCGCTGAGTCATGGTAATCTCCTTTTATGCACTCTGGACATGCATTTGTAGTACCCAATTTACTAACGATCATCAGGTGTCTAATGGCCTGGTACTCAGGGCTCTATTGTCCCTCTAACCACTCTGTCAACAATGCAAATGCTATGGAAAATCACATCAAACACTTATCATCAAAACAGTATGAGCTTTTAAAGCTCACCTCCCTGCGATTGATCAATTTGAAGAAAGAAGTTAAACAATAGGATGAAACTGAGTGAAAAAACTTGCTCATTGTGGATGTTGTTTCAATGCCTAACACAAAGAAAAGGACAGCACTTTATAGGCCTAAATATAAGCACCCCCCTCAAAATGATTGTGCCGTTATACAAGAAATAGCCTCCCGCCTATTACACATGGCAGAAAAACATTTTAAATAATACTGATTTAAGATATTTTGGTGTATAATTGGTCTAGCCTAAAATTAAACAAATTCAGATTTAGCCTACAATTATAGTGAATTTGTTTTTGATTTTGAATAGCCTAGTAATAGGGCATTTTTAATAAAAATAATAGTAATAATAGACTGACACATTACCTTTTAACTACAGAATATCTCACCACTGAGTTTAAATCTGCTCCCCTCTCGCGTTCATTCCTTTCGCCACCGTGCAGAGAGGGGCTGTCAACAGTTTAAGAAATATATTTCATTGTGAAAACATGTTACCATTCATATTCCCGAACAGATTTCACTTGTTTTCCCAAATGAAGCACTGGGTAGCTACAGGAACGGGGTTGGAGAACCCATGGCATATAGAATGGCGCAGGTAAATTACTGCAGTAGCCATGAGTGAAAAACATTCAATTGAGAATAGTCTGATGGGGTAAAATATGATCACTTGATTAGAGAACAGCGGCAAGCTTTTTTTGCCGACTTTTCAAATCCTCAATAGCCAATCATGCAGCCCTTATATCTTTTGATTTCTAAGGCATTCTAAGGTTTGTATCATGTACAGCTAAAGTTTCCAAATAACTATAAATCTATAATATAGGACCTGTTTCAAAATGTAAACGTTCCTTGTTGCGGCTTTATGTGAGGAGCCTGGAGATGCTAAATGTGTTTTGTTATTTGACGGTCAATTACCGTGAGACTGCCAGTTTTTTTGCATGACAATAACCCGCTGACAAATTCATGACTGCCACAGCCCTACGTATGACTCACGGATGCAAAGACAAAAGATCTAGAGACAAAATGAAAACCAACAAAACATAAAAAGATGACAAAGCACAAAGGCAGATACAGAGATGTTTCATCTTGATGTGACAAGCACACCAACTCACTGCTGTACGAAATATGCATTTGGTGGATATTGTTTCTTGTACTAAGGATGTACAGTGCCTTCGGGAAGTATTCAGACCCCTTGACTTTTTCCAATTTTATTAGGTTACAGCCTTATTCTAAAATAGCTTAAATAGTTTCCCCCCCTCATCAATCTACACACAATACCCCATAATGACAAAGCAAAAACAGGTTTTTAGAAAATGTTGCAATTTATTAAAAAAATTCTAAACAGAAATATCACATTTACATAAGTATTCAGACCCTTTACTCAGTACTACTCAGTACTGCAGAGATGGTTGTCCTTCTGGATGGTTCTCCCATCTCCACAGAGGAACAGAGCTCTGTCAGAGTCACCATCAGGTTCTTGATCACCTCCCTGACCAAGGCCCTTCTCCCCCGATTGCTCAGTTTGGCCGGGCGGCCAGCTCTAGGAAGAGTCTTGGTGGTTCCAAACTTCTTCTATTTAAGAATGTTGGAGTTCCCCAGATCTGTGTTTTGACACAATCCTGCCTCGGAGCTCTACGGACAATTCCTTCGACCTCATGGCTTGGTTTATGCTCTGACTTGCGCTGTCAACTGTGGGACCTTATATAGACAATTCATGTCCAATCAATTGAATTTACCACAGGTGGACTCCAATCAAGTTGTAGAAACAGCTCAAGGATGATCAATGGAAACAGGATGAACCTGAGCTCAATTTCGAGTCTCATAGCAAAGGGTCTGAATACTTATGTAAATGTGATATTTACATTTTTTAATTTTTAATCAGTAGCAAAAATGTCAACAATTTTTTTTTTTTCCTTTGTCATTATCGGGTATTGTATGTAGATTGATGATGTTTTATTTATTTCATCCATTTTAGAATAAGGCTGTAATGTAACAAAATGTGGAAAAAGTCAAGCAGTCTGAATACTTTACGAATGCACTGTATATAGCTACTTTCTGCATGAAAACATGGAGTAATCAAAGAGAATCGACAATATATTAATGCATAATCTTCTATTTTATTAATGCGTCAGCCAGAGCGGAGCAGTGGTCGATTGAATTTAGTACTTTGCATAATTGCTGTCATCCCACATTGGCCCACATAACCTTGATACGACTTAAAGTAGAGCTGCATCTCCAGCTCACCTGTTTTCAGTCAACTGTTGTGTGCACAGAAGAACAGCCATGTTAATGTCAGTCATGTGACCATTCATCAGTTAAGAGAACAATGTATGAACAACAACAAGGCTACAACAAGGCTACAACAAGGCTACTATACGCTACTGGTGTTTTTTTTGCTAGTGTGCCATAGTGTTCCCATTTTCTCCTCTACAATGGCAAATAACTTAAGAATGTGTATGTATGCATACTGTATCCACTGCATGCATACTGTATGTCAATGTGTTTAAGTGCACTTATGCAATGAAACCATTTCCATTTGGTTTCAAAATTCTACCCAGCCAGTCACACCACGTCAGGAAGATATTCTGATCTTCCAAAGCAAAGTGTCCTGCATCACAGAGTAAAGCATGTTAACTTATGGTAACGCGTCGATGTTAAATTACCAGGAAAGCCTTGCAGAGCTGCTTACTCTAATTTCACAGGGATTTATTTACCTGACTCGCTAACGACCTAAACTGAGATCTTTAATGTTCCCAGTATTAATCCCACCAAACATAAATTCTGTACATGCTTGCCAGATCTTTTTAAGATATGAGTTATCCCTGTCTCCATTAGACACTGTTACCCTGGCTAATAAGAACTGAGACTGAAATCTACACCAACAAACATTGACTCACTTTTTAATGTGCTCAACTTTGGTCCATTGGGTGCAATATTCCTGAAGTATGTCTTATTGCTCAGATGCCTTTGCTTCAACAACAACAAATAGTAAAGAAAACCTAAGGGCATGAGTTGGTCTTTTATTCAGATTTCTCACACAGCACTGCTTGTATTACAGTATCTTCTGACCAGTAGACGCTCCTCGGAAGAGGAAGTGGAGGACCATCCTCCTCAGTGAATTTCATAAAAATGTAAAACTTTTAAAAAGTTATCATTTTTAGATAAAACTATACTAAATATGGGCCTATCGAGTGACGCAGCGGTCTAAGGCACTGCAACACAGTGCTTGAGGCGTCACTACAGACCCGTGATAAGGAGTCCCAAAGGGCGGCGCACAATTGGCCCAGCGTCGTCCGGGTTAGGGGAGGGTTTGGCCGGGGGGGCTTTACTTGGCTCATCGCGCTCTAGCGACTCCTTGGTGTGGGCCGGGCGCTTGCAGGCTGACTTCGGTTGTCAGTTGAGCGGTGTTTCCGCCGACACTGGTGCAGCTGGCTTCGGGGTTCAGTGGGTGGGTGTTAAGAGGCGCGGTTTGACGGGTCATGTTTCGCAGGACGCATGACTCGACCTTCCACTCTCCCAAGCCTGTTGGGGAGTTGCAGCGCTAAGAAAAGATCGTAATTGGATCGCAATTGAATATCAGGAAATTGTGGAGAAAAAGGGGGTAAAATACAAAACAAAATACAATAAAAATAAAACTATACTAAATATAATCAAATGTCACCAAATAACTGATTAAAACACAATGAACAATAAACCGGAGGAAATCTGTCCTTTGGTCTGATGAGTCCAAATTTGAGATTTTTGGTTCCAACCGCTGTGTCTTTGTGAGACGCAGGTGAATGGATTATCTCCGCATGTGTGGTTCCCACAGTGAAGCATGGAGGAGAAGGTGTGATGGCGTGGGGGTGTTTTGCTGGTGAGACTGTCAGTGATTTATTTAGAATTCAAGGAACACTTAACCAGCATGGCTACCACAGCATTCTGCCGTGATACGCCATCCCATCTGGTTTGCGCTTAGTGGGACAATCATTTGTTTTTCAACAGGACAATGACCCAACACACCTCCAGGCTGTGTAAGGGCTATTTGACCAATAAGGAGATTGATGGAGTGCTGCATCAGATGACCTAGCCTCCACAATCACCCGACAACAACCCGATTGAGATGGTTTGGGATGAGTTGGACCACAAAGTGAAGGAAAAACAGCCAACAAATGCTCAGCATATGTGGGAACTCTTTCAAGACTGTTGGAAAAGCATTCCAGGTGAAGCTGGTTGAGAGAATGCCAAGAGCGTGCAAAGCTTTCATCATGGCAAAGGGTGGCTACTTTGAAGAATCTAAAATATAATATATATTTTGATTTGTTTAAACGTGATTCCATAGGTGTTATTTCATAGTGTTGATGTCGTCACTATTATTCTACAATGTAGAACATTTGTAAAAAATAAAGAAAAACCCTTGAATGAGTAGGTGTGTCCGAGCTTTTGACTGGTACTGTATACAGTTGGTTTCTGTCCCTAAAAGTGCACATGCTCATATGACTAGTCAGATCCCGCTATCCTCTGTCTGTGGACATTGAAGCTTCCATAGATATCTAGTAATTCTACTTTATGAAAGCTCCTCAGGTGCTCTATTCCAACTCAGTGCCTCGACTCATTACCTCTGCACTGAGCAGGAGCTACTGTGACAGAGATGGCTCTTTCAACAAACAGCACACAGTGCTGTGGTCCGGAAGCCTTTCAAGTCACGCTGAAATGCACTCAAATATTTATAACCTTTCCATCAATAAAATATACCCCTTCAACGGAGAGAGAGAGAGAGAGACCCGAGGAGCTGGAGGTGGAAACTGAGCTGCTCTTCCTAACCTCCTGCTAAATGTATGACCATATTAGAGACACATATTTCCCTCAGATTACACAGACCCACATATCCAATTTTGATAAACTCCCATATCTATTGGGTGAAATACCACAGTGTGCAATCACAGCAGCAAGATTTGTGACCTGTTGCCACAAGAAAAGGGCAACCAGTGAAGTGCGAACACCATTGTAAATACAA
Organism: Oncorhynchus clarkii lewisi; assembly: GCF_045791955.1. NCBI lineage: Eukaryota > Metazoa > Chordata > Actinopteri > Salmoniformes > Salmonidae > Oncorhynchus > Oncorhynchus clarkii. The sequence goes on from NC_092147.1 coordinate 46,818,382, forward strand.
CCTAATATTTATGTTTATTTATTTTCCCTTTTGTACTTTAACTATTTGCACATCATTACAACACTGTATATAGACATATGACATTTGAAATGTCTTTATTATTTTGTGAGTGTAATGTTTACTGTACATTTGATTGTTTATTATCTAAACTCCACAGCATGATGCTGCCACCACCATGCTTCACCGTAGGGTTTCCTCCAGATGTGACACTTGGCATTTAGGTCAAAGTGTTCAATCTTTGTTTCATCAGACCAGATAATCTTGTTTCTCATGGTCTGAGAGTCTTTAGTTGCCTTTCGTCAAATTCCAAGTGGGCTATGTGCCTTTTACTGAGGAGTGGTTTCCATAAAGGCCTGATTGGTGGAGTGCTGCAGAGATGGTTGTCCTTCTGGATGGTTCTCCCATCTCCACAGAGGAACTCTGGCGCTCTGTCAGAGTGACTATCGGGTTCTGGGTCACTTCCCTGACCAAGGCCCTTCTCCCCTGATTGCTCAGCTCTAGGAAGAGTCTTTGTGGTTTCAAACTTCATCCATTTAGGAATGATGGAGGCCACTGTGTTCTTGGGGACCTTCAATTTTTTTTGTACCCTTCCCCAGATCTGTGCTTTGGCGCGATCTTGTCCCTGAGCTTTTTGGACAATTCCCTCGACCTCATGGCTTGGTTTTTGCTCTGACATGCACTGTCAACTGTGGGACCTTTTATATAGACAGGTGTGTGCCTTTCCAAATCATGTCCAATCAATTTAATTTACCACAGGTGGACTCCAATCAAGTTGTAGAAACATCTGAAGGATGATCAATGGAAACAGGATGCACCTGTGCTCAATTTCGAGTCTCATAACAAAGGGTCTGAACACTTAAATAAGGTATTTATGTTTTTCATGTTTAATAAATGTGCAAACTTTTCTAAAAACCTGTTTTCGCTTTGTCATTATGGGGTATTGAGTGTAGATTGTTGAGGAATTGTTTTTATTTGATCCATTTTAGAATAAGGCTGTAACGTAACAAAATGTGGAAAAAGTCAATGGGTTTGAATACTTTCTGAATGCACTGTATAGTCTAGACTGTCCTTCCAGTGCAGCCATCTGTTCAGACAGAATGTCTGTGTCACGACACTGTGTGGACAGGTCACAGTGCTGGAGGGTGTCCAGTCTACTGTGTCTCTGCCAGGTCTTTATAGAATTAATCAACACTTTGGACTCTCTTCCACATCGCAACACCCTGCCAAACTTACCCCCTTCATTTCTCCTTCCCTCCCTCGCCCCGTCTATCCTCCCCTCTTTCCTTCTTCTTTCCTTCCCTCCCTCCCTTCCATCCTATAAATGGGACTGGAGTGAGTTTCTGATCGCATAGAGCTGTTGGTGTGTTTAGGACTCAGATGTGTTTTGTGTTTGTCTCACTATTGTAGCTGAAACCCCCACAGCCCTTGCAAGGAGGGAGGGCCCACGCGCTCTGGAGACCCATGCGCCCACCATCATCTCACACTTATGTCTACATTTGATTAATTTCTTTAATAAATCATTTTGATGGTGGAATGATTGGATTATTTGGCATTAAAGGGGAACTGCCTTCTCGAACCAACTGCACTGGTTATAAAAGGCCTATGTGGCATCGATATGAGTCAGAAACATGAATTCTAGTGTCAAAATTGACTACAAAGTGTAAATAGGATAATCCAATTGCCCAGAGCTGCCATGTGTTGTGGACATGTTGTCAAGTCAGAAATGCACACACACTTGCCCAGCATAGGAGTGAAAATTTACTTAAAATAAAGTTGGTGCAAACTTCAAATGGCAAGGAATGGATTATAAACATTAAACATACGACATGATGGCTGTGACTGGTGTGTCGTGAGTATAGTTAGCTAATGCAATTTTTTACATCACGCTGTAACGTACAATTGACCTTATTTTAGCGCCCCAAAAATGTAATACTTCCAGGTCAACTGTAATATGAATACCATTGTAAAGCACAATTTCTCCCCTCTCTAGTAAAATCAATAACGAGACCTTCATGCTGCCCATCTTTGGGGTGGCAGGTAGCCTAGTTGGGCCAGTAACCGAAAGGTTGCTGGATCGAATCCCGGACCTGACAAGGTAAAAATCTGTCGTTCCGCCCCTGAACAAGGCAGATAACCCACTGATCCCCGGTAGGCCGTCATTGTAAATACGATTTAGTTCTTAACTGACTTGCCTAGTTAAATAAAGGTTGAGAAAATGCAATAAAAATCTCTGCATGATTGAAGAAGCTCTGTTGAGTCTTTTTTTAAATGTTGGGTGGGGAAGCGAAACCTACTGCGTGATGGGGAACTGCTTTTTTCACCGATCTGTCCAACTTATCACCTCTAAAATGTAAATAAAACACTATAAAGAGTTTATATAATGTGTCATTGCATGCTTATTTGAAGATTTGTGTCAAATTTGAATCGGGTTTTTAGGGCGGCTGTTACGTTCCCCAGTTTCTGTGTTGTGGGTTTGTGTGTGTATTTCAGGAAATGGCTTCCTGGATTCTAAGCAGCCGGTTGGTCGGCCCCATCGATGATTGGAGCTCTGAACCCTCCCTCTCGTCAGGGGAAACAGCTGTTTTCAATTACCAACTCCTTCTCCAGCTGGATAAAAGCCTGTGTTCCTTTGTCAGGAAGAGAGAGCTTCTTTGATGTCCTGTGTTGGTTGTTGCCTAGTAACAGTTTTGTTGAAAGTCTTTTGTAGCCACTACTTCTGAGGTGTCTGTATGCCAAAAGGACTCAGTGTTTTTGATTATTGAAATTGTTGACTTTGTTAGTAATTATTCTGTTTTTGTTCCCAGGGGGGAAAGGGAAGGCACCTTGGGAGTGCTTAGGCAAGAGGCCTGCGGGCATACATGACCCATAGTATTTACTGTCTATGCACACTAGTTAAGACCTGGGCGGACCACCCCCTGTATTTTGGTTAGTGCGCTAGGAGGTGGTAAACAGTGGGTAGGCAGGTAAGGTAGGAGAGGGGAATCTTAACTTTTACTTTCTTTGGCTTGTTTCCGTCCAGCCCCTTTTCCCCACATTACCGTATTGGGGAAATTAAATTCCCCGTAAATGGTAACATTCTCTGTCATCCTTACCCACACCTACAATCACATAACTGAGGTGAGTTGTAGCAGGGTGTTGCGTTCCCTCCAAGAGGCGTGTGTCACAGCTGCGCTAAAGTTGTCTTCAGAAGTAAACAGCAGCTGTCGCTGCTTTTGAGAGGCATGATGGCTTGCAGTGAAGACGCAAAAAATGAATGCATTCAGTTCTACAATTGACTAGGTATCCCCCCTTACCCCTTACCCTTTCTTGTTTTTAATATGCAAGAGGAGTGCTACACCTGGTGGAGAGAGGCTGTACAACACAGAATGAGTTGCGTTATGCATGCTGTACGTTATGTCATGACATGTCACAATTTAGCATACAGCGTCAGAGGGGTCTTTTTTTAATTTTTTTAACTTTCCTCCAATACTATTGGGTCATTACCATGTACAGTTGAAGTCGGAAGTTTACATTCACCTTAGCCAAATACATTTAAACTCGGTTTTTCACAATTCCTGACATTTAATCCTAGTAAAAATCCCTGTCTTAGGTCAGTTAGGATCACCACTTTATTTTAAGAATGTGAAATGTCAGAATAATAGTAGAGAATATCATTTATTTCCGCTTTTGTTTCTTTCATCACATTCCCAGTGGGTCAGAAGTTTACATACACTTAATTAGTATTTGGTAGCATTGCCTTTAAATTGTTTAACTTGGTTCAACATTTTGGGTAGCCTTCCACAAGCTTCCCACAATAAGTTGGGTGCATTTTGGCCCATTCCTCCTGACAGAGCTGGTGCAACTGAGTCAGGTTTGTAGGCCTCCTTGCTCGCACACGCTTTTTCAGTTCTGCCCACACATTTTCTATAGGTTTGAGGTCAGGGCTTTGGGATGGCCACTCCAATACCTTGACTTTGTTGTCCTTAAGCCATTTTGCCACAATTTGGGTTAACTGTATCTGGTTTCTGTGTTTTAACCTATAGAAAAGGGTGTGTGAACCTTTATAAAGCAAGCTCATGGTGTGTGTCTTTTCCACTCAGCCACACCCACACAGTTATCTATACTGTATTATTCATTGGGCTTTTTGTTATTCATTTGACTGTGGTTGAGCGGATGTCTATTCAAGGCAACAACAAGCGATACGATTGGACGTGCTCTGAGATAAAACACCTTCTGAATAACACAGCAGGGAGGAGGTCAAATGTTTAGGTAAACGACTGGATGATTGCTGCGAGAAATGCATTACACTGTATTTAAAGCTGGACACTTTACAAGCCTGCAGCTTGTTCCTGAAATGCATTGGCAATAAATATGATTGAAAGGAATAAAGCTGCCATGCTGACCCTTCCTTTATGATTTTAGTACAGTGACAAATCATTGAGTTAGTTTCTAAAAAAACTACACCAGAAACATTTGATCATGATCCACAAAGTGAGGAAGAGAGTCAGTATTTTCGTACAGGCAGTCGAGTTGCTAACTTGTTGACAACGCAGTGCGGATTACTTTCAAGAGGATTCTCTATGGACTATTTGAGAACAAAGGTATTATTTATGGCAGAGGACCCAAACAAGCACTCTCTGTACAATATAAATCCAAACGCTTGCGTAGTGTAGTACTTCTCTACTGTATATCAATCAACTAGCCTGCTGCATAGATACTTTTAGTGATGTTCAACGAGCAGGTGTCCACATACACTACATCTCATTCCAAAATCATGGGCATTAATATGGAGTTGGTCCCACCCTTTGCTTCTATAACAGCCTCAACTCTTCTGGGAAGGGTTTCCACTAGATGTTGGAAGATTACTGCGGGGAATTGCTTCCATTCAGCCACAAGAGCATTAGTGAGGTCGGGCACTGATGTTGTGTGATTAGGCCTGGCTTGCAGTCGGCGTTCCAATTCATCTCAAAGGTGTTCGATGGGATTGAGGTCAGGGCTCTGTGCAGTCCAGTTAAGTTCTTCCACAAAAGGAAGCATTCTCGACAAACCATTTCTGTATGGACCTCGCTTTGTGCACAGGGGCATTGTCATGCTGAAACAGGGAAAGGCCGTCCCCAAACAGTTGCCACAGATTTGGAAGCACAGTCATCTAGAATGTCATCGTATGCTGTAGCGTTAAGATTTCCCTTCACTGGAACTATAGGGCCTCGCCCAAACCATGAAAAACAGCTCCAGATCATTATTCCTCCTCCACCAAACATTACAGTTGGAACTATGCATTTGGGCTGGTAGCGTTCTCCTGGCCTCCGCCAAACCCAGAATTGTCTGCCAGATGGTGAAGCGTGATTCATCACTCCAAAGAACGTGTTTCTACTGCTCCAGAGTCCAATGGTGGTGAGCTTTACACAACTCCAGCTGACGCTTGGAATTGCGCATGGTGATCTTAGGCTTGTGTGCGGCTGCTCGGCCATGGAAACCCATTTCATGATGCTCCCGTCGAACAGTTTTTGTGCTAACTTTGCTTCCAGAGGCAGTTTGGAACTCGGTAGTGAGTGTTGCAAGCGAGGACAGAGGATTTTTACAGGCTATGTGCTTCAGCACTCGGCAGTCCCGTTAGTTGCGCTTGTGTGGCCCAGCACTTCGCAGGGGTGAGCCCTTGTTGCTCTTAGATGTTTCCACTTCACAACAGCACTTACAGCTGACCGGGGCAGTTCTAGCAGCGCTGAAATTTGACCAACTGATTTGTTGGAAAGGTGGCATCCTATGACGGTGCCACGTTGAAAGTCACTGAGCTTTTCAGTAAGGCCATTCTACTGCAAATGTGTGTCCATGGAGATTGCGTGGCTGTCAACAACAGGTGTGGCTGAAATAGCTGAATCCACTCATTTGAAGGGTGTCCACATACTTTTGTATATATTGTGTAGCACTTCACATCAACCCTGTCAGTCACATCTTCTATTCTAATCATCAGGGACTCACAACACAAGGGAGTCTATTTATTTAGAGAAATTACACTAAAGACGATTAATATAGCTTGAGTAAGCTTCACAGTCAAATACTTCAAAGAACTGATCTACTGTATGTTGGGTCAATGTTGTAAAAATATGGCTAGTTAGAAATACATGTCATCGTTAGCAGTCATAGAAGATGACTTCTTCTTAGAAGACAACAAAGGTAATTGTCCCCATAGAGGAACCCTTTTTGGTGCTAGGTAGAACACTAGGTAGAACCCTTGCAAAGTGATGTGTAATTCCTATTATACCATAGCATTGTTGAATACTCCTTTCTGATTTTCTTGAAGGGCATTCTAGAGCGTGCATTACTTCCCTATAACGCATGGAATATTTGCAGGTTAGAATTCAATGGCTATAGTTAATTTTTACATGTTTTGTTTGAGCTGCTTTTGAAAGGAAAAGTTGAAAACAGTATTGGTATTGTTGAATTCGATTTTCATAGTAGCAAACTAGGACAGATGGTTTGGTTAGTTGTTTGTTTGATTACCACGGTAACTACTGTAGCTATCTAGTAAACTTGCTAGCTACTTCAGTGGATGTTGAGCACATTTCTATGGTCAAATGTGTTAAATTATAGCCTTGGTATAAAAGGGATAATTAACTCGGACGCAATGCGTTCTCTGAAAAATAATGCAACTACGTGGAAGGTCAGTTCCACTCTGCTAGGCTTCGTGGAACACACCTTTCATGTTGTTCATTATTTTCCAAAGAACGCATAGCCTCTCCTTGATTGTCCCTTACTTGGAATCCAGACCGAGTGAAAATATCCAACAATTGGAACCCATAATCAACCGCATTCAGAGTGATAGCCAGGGTAGGGAATATTCATTAATGAGACTACCTAAATCATCTAAACTGGATCAACCATCTCAGTAATGCGTGCAATAAGTCCAACTACTAACACTTTGGATTAGTTTAGAAAAATGTATGTTATTGAAATGAAACGACGAGCCCCCAATGTAATGAAACAGCAGGGAGCAGGTCTCGAACCCTCGACCTTTGAGCCCGAGGTCCGACGCGCTATCGACTGTGCCGCAAAACCTTTTTATTTAACTAGTCAAGTCAGTTAAGAGCAAATTCTCATTTACAATGACGGCCAAACCCGGACAACACTGGGCCAGTTGTGTGCCCCTCTATGGGACTCCTGTCTGGTTGTGATACAGCCTGGATTTGAACCAGGGTGTCTGTAGTGATGCCTCTAGCACTGTGATGCAGGGCGCCCACTCGGGAGCCCTAAATGAAAGTAGTGAGAAAAAACACTGATTTTTGCTGTGGTCCTGGGCCTGTTAAGGTTCAAACCAACAGTGAGTGGGGTTCTTGTACACACCTGAGTGTTAAGTTAATTTAAATCCTGCATCAACACTTTTATTTTATTTTTATTTCACCTTTATTTAACCAGGTAGGCTAGTTGAGAACAAGTTCTCATTTGCAACTGCGACCTGGCCAAGATAAAGCATAGCAGTGTGAACAGACAACACAGAGTTACACATGGAGTAAACAATTAACAAGTCAATAACACAGTAGAAAAAAAGGAGAGTCTATATACATTGTGTGCAAAAGGCATGAGGAGGTAGGCGAATAATTACAATTTTGCAGATTAACACTGGAGTGATAAATGATCAGATGGTCATGTACAGGTAGAGATATTGGTGTGCAAAAGAGCAGACAAGTAAATAAATAAAAACAGTATGGGGATGAGGTAGGTAAAAATGGGTGGGCTATTTACCGATTGACTATGTACAGCTGCAGCGATTGGTTAGCTGCTCAGATAGCAGATGTTTGAAGTTGGTGAGGGAGATAAAAGTCTCCAACTTCAGCGATTTTTGCAATTCGTTCCAGTCACAGGCAGCAGAGAACTGGAACGAAAGGCGGCCAAATGAGGTGTTGGCTTTAGGGATGATCAGTGAGATACACCTGCTGGAGCGCGTGTTACGGGTGGGTGTTGCCATCGTGACCAGTGAACTGAGATAAGGTGGAGCTTTACCTAGCATGTTCTTGTAGATGACCTGGAGCCAGTGGGTCTGGCGACGAATATGCAGCGAGGGCCAGCCGACTAGAGCATACAGGTCGCAGTGGTGGGTGGTATAAGGTGCTTTAGTGACAAAACGGATGGCACTGTGATAAACTGCATCCAGTTTGCTGAGTAGAGTGTTGGAAGCAATTTTGTAGATGACATCGTCGAAGTCGAGGATCGGTAGGATAGTCAGTTTTACTAGGGTAAGTTTGGCGGCGTGAGTGAAGGAGGCTTTGTTGCGGAATAGAAAGCCAACTCTAGATTTGATTTTCGATTGGAGATGTTTGATATGAGTCTGGAAGGAGAGTTTACAGTCAGGCCAGACACCTAGGTACTTATAGATGTCCACATATTCATGGCAAAGATATCAACTATGTCAGTATTGTATATGTAAAATGATTAAGGGAATACCAGATATACAGTTACTTCAGAAAGTATTCATAACTCTTGACTCATTACATATTTTGTTGTGTTACAGCCTGAATTCAAAATGTATTAAATTCATTTTTTCTCACCCATCTACACACAATACCCCATATTGACAAATTGAAAACAGGTTTTCAGAAATGTTTGCAAATGTATTGAAAAATGAAATACAGAAATATCTAATTTACATAAGTATTCACATCCCTGGGTCAATACAATCAACTTTGGCAGCGGTTACAGCTGAGAGTCTTTCTGGGGAAGTCTATAAGAGCTTTGCACACCTGGATTGAAACTTTTTTTATTTTATTATTCAAGCTCTGTCAAGTAGGCGGTTTTCAAGGCTTACCATATATTTTGAAGGCGATTTAACTAGGCCATTCAATGTCATCTTGGTAAGCAACTCCAGTGTATATTTGGCCTTGTGTTTTAGGTTATTGTCCTGCTGAAAAATGAATGTCTCCCAGTGTCTTGGAAAGCAGTCTGAACCAGGTTTCCCTATAGGATTTTGCCTGTGCTTAGCTTTATTTGGTTTCTTTTTATTCTAACAAACTCCCTAGTCCTTGCTGATGCATAACATGATGCAGCCACCACAATGCTTGAAAATATGAAAAGTGGTACTCAGTGATGGGTTGTGTTGGATTGCCCCAAACATAATGCTTTGTGTTCAGGACACAGAGTTAATTTATTTTCCACATTCTTTGCTGTTTTACTTTAGTGTCTTATTGCAAACAGGATGCATGTTTTGGAATATTTGTATTCTGTATAGGCTTCCATTTTTTCACTACAATATTGTTGATCCATCCTCAGCTTTCTCCTATCATAGCTATTATTCTGTAAATGTTTTAAAGTCACCATTGGCCTCATGGTGAAATCCCTGAGTGGTTTCCTTCCTCTCCAACAACTGAGTTAGGAAGGACGCCTATATTGTTGTAGTGACTGGGTGTATTGATATACCATCCAAAGTGTAATTAATAACAACATCACCATGCTCAAATACATATTCATTGGCTGTTATTTAAAAAGTACCCATCTAGCAATATGTGCACCTCTTTGTGAGGCATTTGAAAACCTCCCTAGTCTTTGTGGTTGAATCTGTGTTTGAAATTCACTGCTTGACTGAGGGACCTTACAATGTACTTCCGGCCCCGACAGTGATGGCCGCCTCGCTTCGCGTTCCTAGAAAACTATGCAGTATTTTGTTTTTTTTACGTGTTATTTCTTACATTGGTACCCCAGGTAATCATAGGTTTTATTACATACAGTTGGGAGGAACTACTGGATATAAGAGCAACGTCAACTCACCATCATTACATCCTTCTGTTCACCTGACTTAGAATTCCTCACAATCAAATGTCGACCTCATTATCCACCAAGAGAATTCTCTTCGATTATAATCACAGCCGCATATATTCCCCCCAAGCAGACACATCGATGGCCCTGAACAAACTTTATTTGACTCTGTAAACTGGAAACCACATATCCTGAGGCTGCATTCATTGTAGCTGGGGATTTTAACAAGGCTAATCTGAAAACAAGACTCCCTAAATTCTATCAGCACATCGATTGTGCTACCAGGGCTGGTAAAACCCTGGATCATTGTTATTCTAACTTCCACAACGCATATGAGGCCCTCCCACGCCCTCCTTTCGGAAATGCTCCATTTTGTTGCTCCCTGCCTGTAGACAGAGACTAAAACAGGAAGCTCCCGCGCTCAGGTCTGTTCAACGCTGGTCCGACCAATCTGACTCCACACTTCAAGATTGCTTTGATCACGTGGACTGGAAAGAGACAAAGTAGAGTCGCAATTCAACGGCTCAGACACGAGAGGTATGTGGCAGGGTCTACAGTCAATCACGGATTACAAAAAGAAAACCAGCCCCCTTGCGGACCAGGATGTCTTGCTCCCAGACAGACTAAACAACTTCTGTGTTCGCTTTGAGGACAATACAGTACCAAAACCTGCGGACTCTCCTTCACTGCAGCCGACGTGAGTAAAACATTTCAACTTGCTAACCCTCGCAAGGCTGCAGGACCAGACGACATCCCCAGCCGCGTCCTCAAAGCATGCGCAGACCAGCTGGCTGGTGTGTTTACAGACATATTCAATCAATCCTTATCCCAGTCTGCTGTTCCCACATGCTTCAAGAGAGCCACTATTGTTCCTGTTCCCAAGAAAGCTAAGGTAACTTGAGCTAAACGACTACCGCCCCGTAGCACTCACTTCCGTCATCATGAAGTGCTTTGAGAGACTAGTCAAGGACCATATCACCTCCACCCTACCTGACACCCTAGACCTACTCCAACTTGCTTACCGCCCCAACAGGTCCACAGATGACGCAATCGCAACCACACTGCCCTAACCCATCTGGACAAGAGGAATACCTATGTGAGAATGCTGTTCATCGACTACAGCTCAGCATTTAACACCATAGTACCCTCCAAACTCATCATCAAGCTTGAGACCCTGGGTCTTGACCCCGCCCTGTGCAACTGGGTACTGGACTTCCTGACGGGCCGTCCCCAGGTGGTGAGGGTATGGTAACATCTCCACCTCGCTGATCCTCAACACTGGGGCCCCACAAGGCTGCATTCTGAGCCCTCTCCTGTACTCCCTGTTCACCCAAGACTGCATGGCCATGCACGCCTCCAACTCAATCATCAAGTTTTCAGACAACACTTCAGTGGTAGGCTTGATTACCAACAACTATGAGACGGCCTACAGGGAGGAGGTGAGGGCCCTCGGAGTGTGATGTCAGGAAAATAAACTCACACTCAACGTCAAACAAAACAAAGGAGATGATCGTTGACTTCAGGAAACAGCAGACGGAGCACCCCCCTATCCACATTGACAGGACAGTAGTGGAGAGGGTAGTAAGTTTTAAGTTCCTCGGCGTACACATCACGGACAAACTTAATTGGTCCACCCACACAGACAGCGTGGTGAAAAAGGCGCAGCAGCGCCTCTTCAACCTCAGGAGGCTGAAGAATTTCGGCTTGTCACCGAAAGCACTCACAAACCTTTACAGGTGCTCCGCCCACAACCGTAAGGCTCTCCAGAGGGTAGTGAGGTCTGCACAACGCATCACTGGGGGCAAACTACCTGCCCTCCAGGACACCTACACCACCCGATGTCACAGGAAGGCCATAAAGATCATCAAGGACAACAACCACCCGAGCCACTTCCTGTTCACCCCGCTATCATCCAGAAGGCGAGGTCAGAAACAGGTGCATCAAAGCAGGGACCGAGAGACTGAAAAACAGCTTCTATCTCAAGGCCATCAGACTGTTAAACAGCCACCACTAACATTGAGTGGCTGCTGCCAACATACTGACTCAACTCCAGCCATTTTAATAATGGAAAAATGGATGTAATAAATGTATCACTAGCCACTTTAAACAACGCCACTTAATATAATGTTTACATTACCCTACATTTCTCATCTCATATGTTTATACTGTACTCTATACCGTCTACTGCATCTTGCCATCTTTATGTAATACATGTATCACTAGCCACTTTAAACAATACCACTTTTATATGTTTACATACCCTACATTACTCATCTCATATGTACAGTATATACTGTACTCGATACCATCTACTGCATCTTGCATATGCCGTTCTGTACCATCACTCATTCATATATCTTTATGTACATATTCTTCATCCCTTTACACTTGTGTGTATAAGGTAGTTGTTGTGAAATTGTTATTATTGTTGTTATTTCTTTTTGGCGCTCTCTTTTGCCTGACCTTGGCTAGCGAGGTGCCTGAGAGCTGTGACTGTGCCAAGGGCTAAAATATTGTATGTTTCCTCTTCGTGTGCAGGGCAAATAAAAATAATCCAACCAGCAGACCTCCAGTTATGGCAGTGTCCTAATTAAAAGTACACAACGCAGAACGAACCATGATACATGTACTTTGTGCATTGAGTTGGTTGGAACCTCTCCAGCGCGCTTATAATAAACAATGATTAATTTAAGATTGACTTTGTGTCCCTGTTTAGAATTTCCACAACAATTTGGTATCAATGAGCAGGATGATTGATTCTGCCTGCAGAGCTTTCCAGTGGGGGTCTGAGAGAAAAACCGGTGGCGTATTTTATGAAGCGTGAGGGAAATTCCCATCTGACCAAAAGACCACGAGACCCGCCCAGACCAGACCCTTACGGTGACCTGCCCAGGAGGAGACACATCATCCACAAACAACTGAAGGATGCGGCGACTGAATCTCAGTAAGTCAATTTAAATGAATTTGTAGAAAAATAGAAAAATAATAATAAAACCAATATAACTAAACATAAAAATGGAGGAGGGTACCACTAGTCCTAAGTCAAGTAATAGCACAATGTGGATGGGAGTTGTGTGAGTGTAGTGAATATGGATGTGAGTTGTGTCGTGTGGAAAGTATTAAGCTGAAATAGAGATAATAACAGGATTGAAATTTGGCTATTAAGCTGATTGAAATTTGGTTAATACAATATTTGACATTTGGATATTAAGAAATGTTAATTAAGTTATTGAAATTTGGATAATAAGTACTGAGTGAATGTGTGAAAGTGTGTGTGTTATTCTATATGTATGCGGCAAGACTATAGAATCTATAGGGACCATAGAATTTATGACTACATAAACTTCTGAGACTATAGACACTGAGACACTATAGATACGCGAGACTATAGATACTATAACGAGTATAGATACTGTAGAGACTATAGAGGAACCACGGCAGTGAAACATATGACAGAAGAAGGCTATAGTGAGGGCAAGTAACGGTACCATGCCCCGCTGACAGCTGTCTGTATGCATTTATAAGAGAAGTGTCTACATGGTCTGCAACTACTGATAATAGCACAAGGTGCTATTCTATATGTATAGAAATATACATATAGTGCATAGGAATTAAAGACAGGAGATTCGTTGAAGATGCACCTGGTGTAATAATAGAGATTACCGAGTGTGTTTGGGAATAGTACTAAGTGAATGTGGATATGAGTGTGTGAAAGAGGTGTGTATCTGAATGGATACCCCAACCAGTTCTGTGAGCTGAGTTTTTTGATCTATAGCATTATCTAGGGTTATTATATATGTATAGGAAGTAGCGGCAAGCTAGTCTTAGAGACTGCTAGAGTGCGGACAGAGAGGCACCACTGACAAATGTCTGTAGGCATTTATAAGAGAAGTGTTTACATATGAATCTTAAAAATATATACATTTAATAAGCAGAAAGGGAATATCCAACAGACTGGTAATAAAAAATATATAGTGTAACATTGTTAGGGTTGACTAAAATTAAAACAATGCCGTCCAATATGGAGAAAGATATTTGTTTTGTTTTAAACCTTGCAATAGGGTGAAAAACAGAAAGATGTTTGAAAGTGATCCGTGTGTATTAGTCAGTGGTGGGCCGTCAGGGCCAGCAAGGTCTTCTCTGCTGGCCTAAACATCATCAGAATATATTTTTAAATATATTTTCCCACAAATATGTATTAAATTATTCCCCAGAGTAAGAGTTATACTCTTCATTTCATAGTTTTCCTCTTGGTTGCACTGCATCCAGCACCAGGTTGAGATTTGGAGGGCTGGTCTTTATGTTAGATCTTTTATCCAATCATATTCAGCCATCATGTGTTGCCAGTGGTCTAAAATCTGCCCTCAGGACTTCAGAATCAACAGTGCGGGCGCTTGTAGCTTAAAGTGAATGGAAATTAAAATTTAGTGTCAACCAATCAGCTTTAGAGTTGGCTATTGTACGCCTGCTGGCTCCAGTGTTACACAGGAGCCAGCTAGCAGGCGTAGTGCGTGCACGTCTTATGATTGGATTACCAATATTGAGAGGCATGTCCTATGGGCAGGTCTATGCAGAACCTCAGAACTAGGAAACTGAATTTGATAAACAAATTAATTTGCGTACTACTAAGCTGTTTTTTCAACCCACAATGGCGGAAGGAGGAGAAGATATTGATTTGGTCGAGGATATAATTATAACGCCATTCTCAAGACAAGTTAGACATTGTAAGGAGAGGTCGCCCGACGCAGACGCTACAAAGCCTGTCACAGGCAGGAAAGGGGTTAGTTCGCCACTTTCAAAGTTCCAACTACGAGCGCTATCAATGGCTCACAGGCTCCGAGAAGCACTGCAAACTGTATGTCGATAGAAAAGGACTTATTGGTGGAACTAAAACGCACAGATAGACTGTACAACAGAGTCATTGAAGTCTTCTTGAGGAAAGAAAGGAGGATGGATTTTCTGTTCAAATAATCAGTCTTTGGTGAGTAGGCATACAATGCATTAGATTTTTTATTAAATATGTATGTTTCACATTTTATTTCGTTAATATTAAATAGCCTATATATTAACAAAATAAAATGGCAAATAGCCTATATTGCAAATTATTTGTTTTCTTTTACTTATTTGTTTTCTTTTTGCTTTCTTTTATTTTCAGAGAATAGTTATGTGTCTTTATCATCATGGTGAAACTGCTTTGGGTGCGACGCAACGCCTGGTTATACTGCATTTCTGTCTAAATGTATAGTGTCCAGAGCCATAGCATCATAATGATGGTAATAAGAGGTGGATTAATTCGGGTGGGACTGTGTAGGGCCTCACTGAAGGCCCAGGTCCCAGGCCCACGGCACGCCACTGTTATTAGTAGTAGATTGAGGTCTTCCTATTGGGAAGAAGGGAGGCCTAGTTGAAGGATATAGATATGGAGACTAGTGAAAGTAACAAAGTGAATGGTAATTGGCTTTGAGATAGCACTCTAATAATGGAATATTTTTGTAATTTGAAGAAGTAAATGTTTCAATACAAAGTCACATGACAAACAGATGTTAAAATGATGTTAAGATGTTGAAATGGCAGCAGTTTTATGGGCGCCCAACCAATTGTGTTATTATGTGGGGTTTTTTGCGTTATTTTTAACTTATTTTGTACATAATGTTTCTGCAACTGTATCTTATGGCCAAAAAAAGCTTCTGGATATCAGGACAGCAATCACTCACCTTGGATTAGACAAAGATTTTTTCTTCAACAAGCAAGATGCACAGGACATTCTCCAAACACCCGACAGGGCCAACATCCCCGTTATTTGCAAGACGCAGGTACAGAGAAGGTACAGAGAACAAAGAGCCGGATGCTTGGTCAGGACTCGGAAAAGGTGAGTGGGAAAGCTGCCGTTACCGTCAATAGTACTCGCCAATGTGCAATCATTGGACAATAAACTAGACGAGGTACGATCACGAATATCCTACCAACGGGACATCAAAAACTGTAATATCCTATGTTTCACGAAATTGTGGAAGAATGACGACATGGATATTCAGCTAGCGGGATATACGCTGCACCGGCAAGAGAGAACAGCACACTCCGGTAAGATGAGGGGGGGCAGTCTGTGCATATTTGTAGTCTCTAGATTTTGCTCGCCTGAAGTAGAGTATATTGTGATAAATTGCAGGCCACACTACTTGCCTAGAGAGTTTTCAGCTATACTTTTCGTGGCTGTTTATTTACCACCACAGACAGATGCTGGCACTAAGACCGCACTCAGTTAGTTAGCTGTATAAGGAAATAAGCAATCAGGAAACCACTCACCCAGAGGCGGCACTGCTAGTGGTTGGAGACTTTAATGCAGGGAAACTTAAATCAGTTCTACCTCATTTCTATCAACATGTTAAATATTTAACCAGAGGAAAAACAATTATAGATCACCTGTACTCCACACACAGAGACGAGTACAAAGCTCTCCCTCGCCCTCCATTTGGTAAATCCGACCACAACTCTATCCTCCTGATTCCTGCTTACAAGCCAAAATTAAAGCAGGAAGCACCAGTGCCTCGGTCTATCAAAAAGTGGTTCCATGAAGCAGATGCTAAACTACAGGGCTGTTTTTCTATCACAGACTGGAACATGTTCCTGGATTCTTCCGATTGCGAGTACACCACATCAGTCACTGGCTTTATCAATAAGTGCATAGAGGACGTCGTCCCCAGTGACTGTACATACCCCAACCAGAAGCCATAGATTACAGGCAACATTCGCACTGAGCTAAAGGGTAGAGCTGCCGCTTTTAAGGTGCGGGACTCTAACCCGGAAGCTTACAAGAAATCCTGCTATGCCCTGTGACGAACCATCAAACAGGCAAAGCGTCAATGCAGGGCTAAGATTGAATCATACTACACCGGCTCCGACGCTCGTCGTATGTGGCAGGGCTTGCAAACTATTACAGACTACAAAGGGAAGTAGAGCCGTGAGCTGCCCAGTAACACGAGCCTACCAGATGAGCTAAATCACTTCTATGCTCACTTCGAGGCAAGCAACACTGAGGCATGCATGAGAGTATCAGTTGTTCCGCAAGACTGTGTGATCACACTCTCCGTAGACGATGTGAGTAAGACCTTTTAAACAGGTCAACATACACAAGGCTGCAGGGCCAGACGGATCACCAGGACGTGTGCTCCGGGCATGTGCTGACCAACTGGCAGGTGTCTTCACTGACATTTTCAACATGTCCCTGATTGAGTCTGTAATACCAACACGTTTCAAGCAGACCACCATAGTCCCTGTGCCCCAGAACACAAAGGCAACCTGCCTAAAAGACTACAGAGCCGTAGCACTCACGTCCGTAGCCATGAAGTGCTTTGAAAGGTTGGTAATGGCTCACATCAACACCATTATCCCAGAAACTCTAGACCCACTCCAATTTGCATAACACCCAAACAGATCCACAGATGATGCAATCTCTATTGCACTCCACATTGCTCTTTCCCACCTGGACAAAAATAACACTTATGTGAGAATGCTATTTATTGACTACAGCTCAGCATTCAACACCATAGTACCCTCAAAGCTCATCACTAAGCTAAGGTTCCTGGGACTAAACACCTCCGTCTGCAACTAGATCCTGGACTACCTGACGGGCCGCCCCCAGGTGGTGAGGGTAGGTAGCAACACATCTGCCACGCTGATCTTCAACACTGGAGCTCCCCAGGGGTGCGTGCTCAGTCCCCTCCTGTACTCCCTGTTCACCCATGACTGCATGGCCAGGCACGACTCCAACATCATCATTAAGTTTGCAGACGACACAGTGGTAGGCCTGATCACCGACAACGACGAGACAGCCTATAGGGAGGAGGTCACAGACCTAGCCGGGTGGTGCCAGAATAACAACCTATCCCTCAACATAACCAAGACTAAGGAGATGATTGTGGACTACAGGAAAAGGAGGACCGAGCACGCCCCCATTCTCATCGATGGGGCTGTGTGGAGCAGGTTGAGAGTTCCTTGGTGTCCACATCAACAACAAACTAGAATGGTCCAAACACACCAAGACAGTCGTGAAGAGGGCATGACAAAGCCTATTCCGTGTCAGGAAACTAAAAAGATTTGGCATGGGTCCTGAGATCCTCAAAAAGTTCTACAGCTGCAACATCGAGAGCATCCTGAACTGGTTGCATCACTGCCTGGTACGGCAATTGCTCGGCCTTTGACCGCAAGGCACTACAGAGGATAGTGCTCCCGCACATTGGCTAACCTGGCTGTCTGCATTGTGTCCCACCCACCACCCGCCAACCCCTCTTTTACGCTACTGCTACTCTCTGTTCATCGTCTATGCATAGTCCCTTTAGCCATATCTACATGTACATACCACCCCAATCAGCCTGACTAACCGGTGTCTGTATGTAGCCTTGCTACTTTTGTAGCCTCGCTACTGTATATAGCCTGTCTTTTTACTGTTGTTTTATTTCTTTACCTACCTATTGTTCACCTAATATCTTTTTGCACTATTGGTTACAGCCTGTAAGTAAGCATTTCACTGTAAGGTCCACCTACACCTGTTGTATTCGGCACACGTGACAAATAAACTTTGATTTGATTTATGAGGCCGCCATCTGGTGTAAGCTTCCTGTTGAACAATAGATAGCTACCAGTACACACTGAACTAAAAAAAACAGGCTGTGGGAGTAAGGGACACAGTGGGGAAATTTGGGACAGAGGTATGAAAATTATATGTTTTTTTTTACTATTTCTCAATTCTATAGTTTGGGTAGCACTAAAACAATAATCTGTTTCAATTATGTGGAACTGTGTCCAGAATGAAGTAGATCCATGTAAATGTTTTTAGTCCCGAATATTAAGCTGATAAGCCAGCACCAACTTTATGAAGGTCTTAGCTGATTTGTTAAACAACATGTTTCATATTTTGAATACTTTATGTCCCAGGGACAGCTTGTACAGAACTGTATGTCAACGCAACAGGTCAAAATAACAATGATTACAAGAGAGGGGCTCTGGGATTGTTTACTTTAGAAGGTGCCTATTCAGCTTGACGGGACACTATCATCTGATGTTTCTGAAGTATAATTCTGTATATGCATGGGTTTATCAAGACTTTCCGCCAAAGATGCAGAAAACCTGATTAAGACAAATAATTTTTTAGGACTGATCAAGATGTTCATTTTCTTTCTTACAGGCCTGATGGAATGTCTGCTAAGTTTTTTTTATGTTTGCCAATGGTTATTTGTCTTTCCCTTTGAGGGGCTTCCTGAGGCAGGTGCAGACTGTGCAGTGTAAAGGTGCCTGGATCCAGCTGTTGAGGGAGCTCCCAAATGAGGTAAGGCCTGGCCATTTGGTTTGTTTTTACCACACAAACGCCAGCACGCACACATAACCCACCTTGATAAGAAATGTACTGAAACACCCAATGTAAACCTGATACAAAAAATGCTTGAAATATCTTTAAATAATGCCCGAGGTACAGGGAAACAAACAGACTTAATGGGGTTGAATGACCTCTGACCACTGTTCTGACTTCCTGGAAAAGGCCTGATCACCCTCATTTGAAAGACTAGAAACATTGGGTGAGATTTAAATGGGCTATGTAAAAACTAGATCATTAGGAAGAAGTTTATAATTTATCAACAGTCCTATGTATGATTCAGAACAAGAGAAGGAGCAAGAGAGTGCGCTGCCCCTGAACGTTGTTCTTTTTTTGGGACCTATGACTCACGATGTGAGTCATGTGCCCAAAGGGGGAATTACTGGTCCCCTGGGGCCCTTTGGTAAATATGCAAATTGTTTTTCTTCACATTCCTGCCAGTAAAAGGAAAAAATATAAGTTGGTAATGTTTGACAGTTACTCCAAATGGATTGAAGTTTTCCCCACCTCTAGTTTATTCTAAAAAATTGTATTGCTGTTGTGTTGTTTGTTTTTTGTCTTTATTTTATTTCTTTTTTTAACCTTTTTATTTTTTTTAGGGGGTAGATCAGCTTTAATATTGCACATAGATTGTAGCTTCCTTCAATGTAATTGTCTGCATCACTTCCAATCCCCCATATATTATTTTGCAAATATATATACATATAAAGTTGAAGTTGGAAGTTTACATACACTTAGGTTGGAGTCATTAAAACTAGTTTTTCAACCACTCCACACATTTCTTGTTAACAAACTATAGTTTTGGCAAGTCGGTTAGAACATCTACTTTGTGCATGACACAAGTCATTTTTCCAACAATTGTTTACAGACAGATTATTTCACTTAGAATTCACTGTATCACAATTCCAGTGTGTCAGAAGTTTATATACACTAAGTTGACTGTGCCTTTAAACAGCTTGGAAAATTCCAGAAAATTATATCATGGCTTTAGAAGATTCTGATAGGCTAATTGATATCATTTGAGTCAATTGGAGGTGTACCTATGGATGTACTTCAAGGTGTACCTTCAAACTTAGTGCCTCTTTGTTTGACATCATGGGAATATCAAAAGAAATCAGCCAAGACCTCATAAAAAAAATTGTAGACCTCCACAAGTCTGGTTCATCCTTGGGAGCAATTTCTAAATGCCAAAAGCTACCACGTTCATCTGTACAAACAATAGTAAGCAAGTATAAACACTATGGGACCACACAGCCGTCATATCGCTCAGCAAGGAAGAAGCCACTGCTCCAAACCCGCCATAAAGCCAGACTACGGTTTGCAACTGCACATGGGGACAAAGATCGTACTTTTTGGAGTAATGTCCTCTGGTTTAATGAAACAAAAATAGAACTGTTTGGCCATAATGACCATCGTTATGTTTGGAAGAAAGATGGGGAGGATTGCAAGCCGAAGAACACCATCCCAACCTTGACGCACGGGGGTGGCAGCATCATGTTGTGGGGGTGCTTTGCTGCAGGAGGGACTGGTGCACTTCACAAAATAGATGGCATCATGAGACAGGAAAATTATGTGGATATATTGAAGCAACTTCTCAAGACATCAGTCAGGAAGTTAAAGCTTGGTCGCAAATGGGTCTTCCAAATGGAGAATGACCCCAAGCATACTTCCAAAGTTGTGGCAAAATGGCTTAAGGACAACAAAGTCAAGGTATTGGAGTGCCATCACAAAGCCCTGACGTCAATCCCATCGAAAAGTTGTGGGCAGAACTGAAAAAGCGTGTGCGAGCAAACCTGACTCAGTTACACCAGGTCTGTCAGGAGGAATGGGCCAACATTCAACCAACTTATTGTGGGAAGCTTGTGGAAGGCTACCCTAAAAGTTTGACCCAAGTTAAACCATTTAAAGGCAATGCTACCAAATACTAATTGAGTGTATGTAAACTTCTGACCCACTGGGAATGTGATGAAAGAAATAAAAGCTGAAATAAATAATTCTCTATACTATTATTCTGACATTTAACATTCTTAAAATAAAGTGGTGATTCTAACTGGCCTAAAACAGGGAATTTTAACTAGGATTAAATGTTAGGAATTGTGAAAAACTGAGCTTAAATGTATTTGGATAAGGTGTATGTAAACTTCCGACTTCAACTGTACATACATACATACATTCTTACATACACACACACACACACACACACACACACACACACACACACACACACGCGCGCATGCATGCATGCATGCATGCATGCATACATACATACATACAACCGTTCAAAAGTTTGGGGTCACTTAGAAATGTCCTTGTTGAAAGAAAAGCAAAAAAAAATGTCAATTTAAAATAACATATAATTTATCATAAATACAGTGTAGACATTGTTAATGTTGTAAATGACTATTGTAGCTGGAAACGGCAGATTTTTTTATGGAATATCTACATAGGTGTACGGAGGCCCATTATCAGCAGTCATCACTCCTGTGTTCCAAATGCACGTTGTGTTAGCTAATCTAAGTTTATCATTTTAAAATCTAGGTACTTAAAACAGTATTATAATCTTCCACCATAATAATAGAGTATTGTATTGCTTTCAGTGTTGATCATTTATTATATGTATTTTCAAAGAAGCGTGGATCATCATTATTTGGTCCGTAAAGGTTCATTAATGAGCGATATCTGTTTATGGTCCAATAACATATTTAAAATTATCCATCTACTTTGTGGATCTCTTTGGACAATTTGCACATTCAGATCAAAATTACTGTTAATATCATCACCCCTTCTGAGTTTCTTTGCCCATGGGAGAAGTATATATTTCATCCCCTCCAGACCATTTTCCACTCACCTTTTCATTCATTGTTGAATGAGTTTCCTGTAAACAATAAGGAATATAATATCTATCTTTGAACCAGGTAAATATTGTTATTTTTTCTTTCTTTTCTCTTTTTATGTGTTATTTCTTACATTGTTACCCCATGAAATATTAGGTTTTATTACATACAGTCGGGAGAAACTATTGGATATAAGAGGAACGTCAACTCACTAACATTACGACCAGGAATACGACTTTCCCGAAGTGGATCCCCTGTTTGGTCCACCACCCAGGACAATGGATCAGATCCCAGCCGGCGACCCAAAACAACGGCGCCGCAGAAGGGCGAAACTGAAAGCTTGAACCACTGCTTTTAATCAGGGCAAGGTGTCCGGAAACATGACCGAATACAAACAGTGTAGCTATTCCCTCCGCAAGGCAATCAAACAAGCTAAGCGTCAGTATAGAGACAAAGTAGAATCGCAATTCAACGGCTCAGACACGAGAGGTATGTGGCAGGGTCTACAGTCAATCACGGACTACAAAAGGAAAACCAGCCCCGTCACGGTCCACAATGTCTTGCTCCCAGACAAACTAAACAACTTCTTTGCTCGCTTTGAGGACAACACAGTGCCACTGACATGGCCCGCTTCCAAAACCTGCGGGCTCTCCTTCACTGCAGCCAACGTGAGTAAAACATTTAAACATGTTAACCCTCGCAAGGCTGCCGGCCCAGACGGCATCCCCAGCCTCGTCCTCAGAGCATGCGCAGACCAGCTGGCTGGTGTGTTTACGGACATATTCAATCAATACTTATCCCAGTCTGCTGTTCCCACATGCTTCAAGAGGGCCACAATTGTTCCTGTTCCCAAGAAAGCGAAGGTAACTGAGCTAAATTACTATCGCCCCGTAGCACTCACTTCCGTCATCATGAAGTGCTTTGAGAGACTAGTCAAGGACCATATAACCTCCATCCTACCTGGCACCCTAGACCCACTCCAATTTGCTCACCGCCCCAATAGGTCCACAGATGACGCAATCGCAATCACACTGCCCTAACCCATCTGGACAAGAGGAATACCTATTTAAGAATGCCGTTCATCGACTACAGCTCAACATTTAACACCATAGTACCCTCCAAACTCGTCATTAAAATCGAGACCCTGGATCTCGACCCCGCCCTGTGCAACTGGGTACTGGACTTACTGACGGGCCACCCCCAGGTGGTGAGGGCAGGTAACAACATCTCCACCCCGCTGATACTCAACACTGGGGCCCCACAATGGTGCGTTCTCAGCCCTCTTCTGTACTCCCTGTTCACCCATGACTGCGTGGCCATGCACGCCTCCAACTCAATCATCAAGTTTGCAGACGACACTACAGTGGTAGGCTTGATTACCAACAACGATGAGACGGCCTACATTGAGGAAGTGAGGGCCCTCGGAGTGTGGTGTCAGGAAAATAACCTCACACTCAATGTCAACTAAACAAAGGAGATGATTGTGGACTTCAGGAAACAGCAGAGGGAGCAGCCCCCTATCCACATCGACGGGACAGTAGTGGAGAAGGTGGAACGTTTTAAGTTCCTCGGCATACACATCACGGACAAACTGAAATGATCTACCCACACAGACAGCGTGGTGAAGAAGGCGCAGCAGCGCCTCTTAAACCTCAGGAGGCTGAATAAATTTGGCTTGTTACCAAAACCACTCACAAACTTTTACAGATGCACAATCGAGAGCATCCTGTCGGGCTGTATCACCGCCTGGTACGGCCACAACCGTATGGCTCTCCAGAGGGTAGTGAGGTCTGCACAAAGCATCACAGGGGGCAAACTACCTACCCTCCAGGACACCTACACCACCCAATGTCACAGGAAGGCTAAAAAGATCATCAAGAACAACAACCACCCGAGCCACTGCCTGTTCATCCCGCTATCATCCAGAAGGCGAGGTCGGTACAGGTGCATCAAAGCGGGGACTGAGAGACTGAAAAACAGCTTCTATCTCAAGGCCATCAGACTGTTAAACAGCCATCACTAACATTGAGTGGCTGCTGCCAACATACTGACTCATCTCTAGCCACTTTAATAATGAAAAAATTGATGTAATAAATGTATCACTAGCCACTTTAAGCAATGCCACTTTATATAATGTTTACATACCCTACATTACTCATCTCATATGTATATACTGTACTCTATACCATCTACTGCATCTTGCTATCTTGATGTAATAAATGTATCACTAGCCACTTTAAACAATGCCACTTTATATAATGTTTACATATCCAATATTACTCATCTCATATGTATATACTGTACTCTATACCATCTACTGCATCTTGTCTATGCCGTTCAGCCATCGCTCATTAATATATTTTTATGTACATATTCTTATTCATTCCTTTACACTTGTAGGTAGTTGTAAGGTAGTTGTTGTGAAATTGTTTGATTAATTGTTAGATATTACTGCATGGTCGGAACTAGAAGCACAAGCATTTCGCTACACTCTCATTAACATCTGCTAACCATGTTTATGTGACAAATAAAATTGGATTTGATTTGATGATTTATCTGCTAAGCCATTACCATTATAACTGGCTATACTTATCACACTATTTACCATAATGAGATACAAGTTTCAAATCTATTCATCATAATATATGTTTGTACATTTACCATTTAAAAAGTACCATAATGATTGAGTGTCCATACCATGATATTTGCATTGCTACTAAGTAACCCTCCAATTGTTCTCCACGACTCCACCCACCAAAGCCCCTCCCAAATTGGGTTGTCATCCCAGTGACCGGCAGACCACCCCCATGTTCCTAGGCCCCCCGAAAGGCCAAGACTCATCCTTCAAAAAGAGCACACAGTGCCACCCACAAAACAGAAGTAGATAAACCGCTAAAAGTTTTTCCAATGCTCTCACCTCAATTTGCTTTATAATATATTGCTATAAAAAATATATATATATATATATATCTTGCGTATCTTAATTTCCATCATGAACAATTAATATGCGTAATAATGTTGGCAGTTTGTGCAGTGGATTGTTACCTATAACCAGGACTGCCATTGCACTGAATTACATTTTTGTCAAGCAATTATTATTTATTATTATTATTAACCATTATTGTGATTATTCCTTTATTGTCCCTAACATCCAAACTCCCTTGCAACAGATGTGGGATACACACACACACACACACACACACACACACACACACACACACACACACACACTCAATCCCTTTATCCGACAATCAACCATGAGCTCAGATGCTCAACGGTTGTTTCTTTCCACGGCCCAACACAAGAAAGAGATTTATGAATGCATATAGTTGTGTCATGCACAAAGTAGATGTCCTAACCGACTTCCCAAAACTATAGTTTAACAAGAAATGTGTGGAGTGGTTGAAAAACTAGTTTTAATGACTCCAACCTAAGTGTATGTAAACTTCCGATTTCAACTGTATATCCCTCATCTGCACAAAATTGAAAGCGCTCTCTCTCTCTCAACCCCTGCTCACAGATACACATTGATTCTGGGATATGCAACCATTTCCTTTCTCACTCACTTAACACCAGAGTTTTCCAAACACCAAAAACACACACCACACCTTCCATCACACTACATCCACACATACCCACATACTGTGCCTTCTATGTCTTCTGTTTGCTGTGTTTTTTATCTCCACCATGTTGAATTAGTACTTTTGTGTTCCAATTAGTTATATTTCAAGATCATTTTGCTAGTTATCCTTTCTTCTAATGCTATCTTGTCCATTTGTAAAATACTATAAAAGGACAATTGAATACTAATTACTCTACAACATTCCCTATCTTGAAAGGTACAGTGTAGTTGTACTTTATTTATTTAAAAATAATTTTATTGCTTTTCTATCATTTTTTAAAATTATTATTACAAACCCTACCATGGCTAGTATTGGATGTTCCATTATTTGACTCCTCTATGAGAACTTGTCATTTTTAGAATAGCCATGGAGCCGTCTTTGTGTCTCAGAACATTTGGTTGTCAATATACAGTTTATCGACTACGAGAGCTACACGCCTCCCTTTTAATCTATTCTCCTTGAAGATCGGATACAGAACTTTGTGCCGTTCTGCAATCTCCCTCGGGAACTGATCATTCATGCCTATTTTCGTGCAAGCGAGTATTTTACTCAGGCTTTTAACCATTACTTTATCTTTAACAAATCCAAATTCACAAGGCGTGAGCACTAGGTCCAGACAAAAATTCTAAAAAGTTCTATTACAGTTCGTAGAAACATGTCAAACGATGTATAGAATCAATCTTTAGGATGTTTTATCATAAATCTTCAATAATATTCCAACCGGACAATTCCTTTGGCTTTAGAAATTAAAGGGAACGGAGCTCGCTCTCACAGCCGCACACATGACTTAGCTCATGGCATTCTGCCAGACCCCTGAGTCAAACAGCTCTTATTCGCTCCCCCTTCATAGTAGAAGCCTGAAACAAGGTTCTAAAGACTGTTGACATCTAATGGAAGTGTATATTGGATAGGCAATCACTTGGAAAAACTACAAACCTCAGATTTCCCACTTCCTGGTTGGATTTTTCTCAGGTTTTCGCCTGCCATATCTCAAGATATTCTGTTATACTCACAGACATCATTCAAACAGTTTTATAAACTTCAGAGTGTTTTCTATCCAAATCTACTAATGCATATCTTAGCTTCTGGGCCTGAGTAGCAGGCAGTTTACTCTGGGCACCTTATTCATCCAAGCTACTCAATACTGCCCCCCAGCCCAAAGAAGTTAACATGCCACTCGCGACAAAAGCTCCAGCTGAAATGTCATTCCCAGAATCCATAAATGAAATTGTGTAACGAAGCATATGTGTAACTGTATGAAGCAAAGGTCTTACTTAAGCCATGATTTTACAAGAAGGATTGTACAACCCAGAATGAAGTATTTGAAATTAAGTGTCTGGTTTTATGTGTTGATTTCCCTTACTTTTAATAGAAGTATAGAACCTTTTGATAGAAGCTATAACCTAATGTCTACCTTAAAATGTAACGATAATTATCACGGATTGGGTGATAAGATGAGGGAATGTGATTAAAATGTTATGTTTGTGCTTTTCTATTAACCAATTTCTGTGTTCTATGTCGTTGCTTTTCTAATAAGCAATTTCTGTGTTCATGCAAATAACTGATTGAACGAATCCTCACTATCAGTATCTGCAATTTGGCAGTACGCCCAGACCCTTGTTTTGAGAACGAAATATATCTGTTTTCAGGTCTCAGCTTAGAGAGAAGAAGCCTAATGAGGTATTGGTCGGTCACATGAATGAAGCAAATGTTAATGATGAATAAGCTAAATCATGCAAATATTACTTTCTGTCTAAGCAGTATATAAGATAACTAATGGGACTGCCCCGGCAGAGCTCCTATTTGACATGTATACTTTGTGCATTGAGTTGGTTGGAACCTCTCCAGTGCGCTGATAATAAAAACCTTTTTTTATTTAAGATTGACTTTGTAGAATTTCCACAACAACACTATTATTGCACACAGAGTGAGTCCATGCAACTTATTATGTGACTTAAGCAAATGTTTGCTGTAACTAAGGGGTGAAATACTTATTGACTCAAGACATTTCAGCTTTTCATTTTTAATTAATTTGTAAAAATGTCTAAAAATATTATTCCACTTTGACATTATGAGGTATCGTGTGTTAGGCTATTGACACAAAATCTGAATTTTAATATATTTAAAATTCAGGCTATAACACAACAAAATGTGGAAAAAGTCAAGGGGTGTGAATACTTTCTGAAGGCACTGCAGGTATAGTTTAAAACCTTCTCAAACCTATCTTTTTAAACTTATCAGATTACTCCTGATGTCAAAGTTTAAACTAATGCTCAGGGGGGTTGATGCTGACGAGTATTTTTCTCCACTCATACAGGAGTAATAAAGGCGTAGTTCACAAATTTCATCGATTTCTAATTTTTTAATAAAAAAATGTATAACCTTTTTTTAAATGTTGATTTGTCAGGTGGTGCTGCAGCACCTCAGTATCCCTACTTCCTAAGGCTATGGCTAGCAGTCACATGAGTGAGTGCTAGCTAGGTACCGACCGGAACATTAAGCTAGCCAAGACCAACAACACAATCAAACAGACTATACAGCTACAAGTATTGAATGGAGTAACAAACGGACTATTCTAAAGAAATTAATGTCTTACCTGTGATGAAATGTTTTCCACACACATCCGCGCTACATGTAGCGCACTTGGACACCTTGTCCCCACATTTCCCACTCTCCCACAACAAAAAGCCTGAAGCCATAGGGCTCTTCTTGCAGGCTCAATTTCCCTACGTGGTAGCATTGTGAAATGTAGGTCAGGATTTTTTACCTGGTTACATGTAAATTGAACAACCCAGTAGCTTTCCAGCATGTTTTGTTTTCTCCCATGTGTGGTCGTGGTCGAGGGGAATTCCTTCTTATGAGGTGAATATCTACTCGGAGTATGTTAAAGGGTCTAGAACCCTTTCCCTTAGAAAGAACCCTCCTCTTCCAAAAAGGGTTCTTCAGATGAAAAGGGTTCATGGTAGAACCCTATCCTTCCGCAAATAACCCTTTGGAACAGTTTTTTGTAAGTGTAGTCTTTTTAAGCAATGCGGCCAGAGGAGGTGTGGTATATGGCCAATATACCACGGCTAAGGGCTGTTCTTAAGCACGACACAACGCGGAATACCTGGACACAGACCTTAGCCGTGGTATATTGGCCATATGCCACAAACCCTGAGGTGCCTTATTGCTATTATAAACTGTCTACCAACGTAATTAGGTGCAGTAAAAATAAAGGTTTTGTCATACCCGTGGTATACGGTCTAATATACCACGGCTGTCAGCCAATCAGCATTCAGGGCTCGAACCACCCAATTTATAATAGTCATTATAGTAGGCCTACAGTCAGCACTCGGATTTAGATGCACAAATGTCTCAGAAATAATGACTAAATCAAATTGTACACCACTACCAAAATGCAGACGTCTTCACTTCTTCACTCATAAGGAAATGGCCATAAATTGAATTGGAGTCCAGTGTCAGAAAAGTGAAAAAGACAATTAAGACAGCATGGCAGGAAGTCGTTTTATTGAGATTCGCTAACAGCATGATATAATGTGTTGTGGTCCAGACTCAGCTAAAAGCCAGACTAATGCATTTCACCCAATCAATCACTGTGTGACTGTATGATTCTATGAAGACTTCAGACTGCGCTCATCAATTTGATTACTGCCTATGCATTCCAAATGGCACCCTATTCCCAAGTTAGTGCAATACTTTTAACCAGGGTCCATATGGCTCCGGTTAACAGTTGTACACAATATAGGGAATAGGGTGCCATTTGGGACGAAACCAATTATCTGTCTAGACGCTAGATTGAAACGAAAATTCCATTCACACTCTTTGTTCATGTCCATCATTTTGTCCTCTTTGTTCGAAACCATCTTAGTGACTCGACTGCAGGTACGTGAAAAAATCGTGTTAATTTGTATTTCGAGGAAACTACGGAAACCCGCAGATGACTTTAGTGATGACTAACCGAAAGATGACTACAGTGCTCTAGTTGTTCAGTGCCGAGCACCACAGATACATCTTTATAAGCTGGTGCAATGTCGTCGATTTGGAGAGGAGACGCCATAAATGAAAAAGCACTTAGGGAGGCCCCTCTCATAAAAGTCCTGCTCCAGAGGTGAACTAGATGATGGAGGAAAGGCCAGGTCACACTGGAGATTTGTCCGCTTACATAGGACCTTTAGTGGGCTAATGCAGTTTATCCACAATAGTGTGTCATGACAAACTTATTTTAGGGGAGGTGTCAAGTCTACACAATCTTATTGAGGAGTCCAGATGACATATACAAAAAATATATACAGTGCCTTGCGAAAGTATTCGGCCCCCTTGAACTTTGCGACCTTTTGCCACATTTCAGGCTTCAAACATAAAGATATAAAACTGTATTTTTTTGTGAAGAATCAACAACAAGTGGGACACAATCATGAAGTGGAACGACATTTATTGGATATTTCAAACTTTTTTAACAAATCAAAAACTGAAAAATTGGCCGTGCAAAATTATTCAGCCCCCTTAAGTTAATACTTTGTAGTGCCACCTTTTGCTGCGATTACAGCTGTAAGTCGCTTGGGGTATGTCTCTATCAGTTTTGCACATCGAGAGAATTCGAGAATGTGAATTTTTTCCCATTCCTCCTTGCAAAACAGCTCGAGCTCAGTGAGGTTGGATGGAGAGCATTTGTGAACAGCAGTTTTCAGTTCGTTCCACAGATTCTCGATTGGATTCAGGTCTGGACTTTGACTTGGCCATTCTAACACCTGGATATGTTTATTTTTGAACCATTCCATTGTAGATTTTGCTTTATGTTTTGGATCATTGTCTTGTTGGAAGACAAATCTCCGTCCCAGTCTCAGGTCTTTTGCAGACTCCATCAGGTTTTCTTCCAGAATGGTCCTGTATTTGGCTCCATCCATCTTCCCATCAATTTTAACCATCTTCCCTGTCCCTGCTGAAGAAAAGCAGGACCAAACCATGATGCTGCCACCACCATGTTTGACAGTGGGGATGGTGTGTTCAGAGTGATGAGCTGTGTTGCTTTTACGCCAAACATAACGTTTTGCATTGTTGCCAAAAAGTTCAATTTTGGTTTCTTCTGACCAGAGCACCTTCTTCCACATGTTTGGTGCGTCTCCCAGGTGGCTTGTGGCAAATTTTAAACAACACTTTTTATGGATATCTTTAAGAAATGGCTTTCTTCTTGCCACTCTTCCATAAAGGCCAGATTTGTGCAATATACGACTGATTGTTGTCCTATGGACAGAGTCTCCCACCTCAGCTGTAGATCTCTGCAGTTCATCCAGAGTGATCATGGGCCTCTTGGCTGCATCTCTGATCAGTCTTCTCCTTGTATGAGCTGAAAGTTTAGAGGGACGGCCAGGTCTTGGTAGATTTGCAGTGGTCTGATACTCCTTCCATTTCAATATTATCGCTTGCACAGTGCTCCTTGGGATGTTTAAAGCTTGGGAAATATTTTTGTATCCAAATCCGGCTTTAAACTTCTTCACAACAGTATCTCGGACCTGCCTGGTGTGTTCCTTGTTCTTCATGATGCTCTCTGCGCTTTTAACGGACCTCTGAGACTATCACAGTGCAGGTGCATTTATACGGAGACTTGATTACACACAGGTGGATTGTATTTATCATCATTAGTCATTTAGGTCAACATTGGATCATTCAGAGATCCTCACTGAACTTCTGGAGAGAGTTTGCTGCACTGAAAGTAAAGGGGCTGAATAATTTTGCACGGCCAATTTTTCAGTTTTTGATTTGTTAAAAAAGTTTGAAATATCCAATAAATGTCGTTCCACTTCATGATTGTGTCCCACTTGTTGTTGATTCTTGACAAAAAAATACAGTTTTATATCTTTATGTTTGAAGCCTGAAATGTGGCAAAAGGTCGCAAAGTTCAAGGGGGGCGAATACTTTCGCAAGGCACTGTATATTTGATGACAACGAGGGAGAGAAATAGATGCTTTAGTCGACGCTAATCGTTTCCTCGCTGAGTGAAGAACGCCCTGCCTGAACGGGGAAGCAATTCCTTTGATTACACCGCCTCCGCGGCTCAGCAGTCAGACTATGAGGGAAGAACTCTTTATTTGAAGTTCAGTAGAGGGGCACGCTTCGGGGGAGATGAGCGCCCTGACCATCCTAACCTCCTGAATTGTGGCTGAACTTGTCATTTGGAGCTGAGGAGGGCTTGAGAAATGCTCTCTGGAGAAATGGAAATGAGGAGCCTGCTTACCACAGGTTACCACAGTCCAATACCCCTCCATTCACACTCTGTCCAGTCAGCTTGGTCTGTACTCTATTCACTTCCATTTTAGTCAACATTTCCTTTAGTCTCCCATTGGTTATTAGGCCTGTAAGTTCCCCTCAGTTGGTATAGCCTACAATATCACTTCATTTAATGACATTGTTTTGTTTACCTTCATTTGCTTCCTCTGTAAATGCAGTCGGGGCTGTATGGTTGTCGCTGAGGATCATCAGTAACAGTTGATCATATTATATATTTTTTTAAATGACATGCAGGCTAATTAAATCGTTATGGAGCGGAGTGCAGACCAAGCCATAACAGTTTGTGGCCGATGCTTAATGCAGGCAAGTGCAGGCAATAGACAAGGGTATACTGATTCATCCTGAAAGTTGCCGTATTCAGTTCTTCAACACACGGTAATGTTGGAAGATTAGCATATATACAATTATAATAGGGAGAATCAACATGTGTAAAGGCTCTCCAAACGTCATGTTGTTTCCTAAGCCTAAATAATTTACAAGATCAGAGGATTTTTAAATCTACCAATTGGTGCTGAAACGGAGACGAATATGCATGTATTTATATGGCCCACTGGGCACACTGGTTGAATCCACATTGTTTCCACGTCATTTCAATGAAATTACACTGAACCAACCTGGAATAGACGTTGAATTGATGTCTGTGCCCAGTGGTGGCTTCTTTCATTGATCCCTAATATTCTGAACCTGACTATAGTGAGTCTGTCAACAAAATTGTAACTAAAAGGTACATGTACTGAAAACCCTATTGAATGAAAACGGCACAAGAAAATCTGTTCACCAGCAAGTGGGGGGGTTATCAGTGGTTTAAATAAATATATTCAGAGCGCGCAAGGTAGCCACATCTGCAGCGCGCAAGGTAGACGAGCAGTGTAGTATTACAATCTCACACACACCTATACAAACTGAGATAATAATTCTGTACATGCAGCATAACAGTTATCGCAAACAATTATCATAGGTTGGTTGAATGGAAATTTTGACTAGGAGGCTAGGAGGCAAATCCAACTGATTTGTTTGCGCTCAGTGTAGTGGAGGTGGTGGGGGCTGCCTGCTGTCAGAGCTACCTTCCAGAACTCAGCCAGTGAACTGGAGTGGGCAGGAGGGGCGAGGGGAGTGAAGATGAGAGGAGAGAGAAGGGGAGAGGAGAGGGCAGGGGAGGGGATGGGAGACTCTTGTGCTCAGACTGTGTTTGCATGCTGGCATCCTGATGTTCTATTCTCTCTCTGTGGGTGGCTTGTCCCAGACATCGCTGGTAACACTATGTGGCTAATAATAAGTCAGATCAGATGTTATGATCAAACTTGTCTCAAGGAGAGGCAGCATAAAGCATGTAGCCGGTGCATCTTTCTGTAAGCTACATTAAAAATGCTACATTCCTAGTGACAGGGTGAAAGACGACATATTTAGCAATTCCTGCACAGCACTTTAGAAACAATAATTATACTAGACAGGACACTTTTCTACTAGAGCATGTCAACAGAGCCATCAAACTGGCATCTCGACGTAACCATGCCAACTATTCCTGTTTGGCCTGGAGATTTTCTGACTGTCTAAATTATGAAATTAAGAACTGAGATATGAAAAATGTTGAAGGACTTTTATAATCTCCCGAAGTGAGTTGGCAACACAACCCTGACCTTGTATCTATTTGAAACTAGTGATAAAAAATAAATAATCTCAAGTTCATGATTACCCATGAGCTATTTTGATAGGACATACATATATATGAGACGTAAGGGAATCACTCTTGTCTCTTGAGGACCAATACCTTGAAGCTTTGACCTTCCTAGAAGTATGCGCTGACTCACTCAATACCCAGGGGTAGGAATATGTGTATGTCTCCTCTATCTGTCTCCTGTCAGCGTATTCAACACAAGTCTAGGTGTGTGAAGTCGTATACCAGTGTATATGTGTACGTGACCTGGCATCTAAAAAAAATTGAGATCCATCCTATGGCCTTAAAAGCCAAGCGCAGTCAAAAATGTGATTTTTCTGTGTTTTATATACATTTCCACATTATGAGGTTGGAATAATACTGTGAAATTGTGAAAATGAGGACAGTGCCATTTAAGAGCTGTTTGAACAGACCGCCTGAAATTAGTTTGTTTTAGTGGGATGGAGTTTTGGCCTAAAATGTAACATTTTAGATATGCATTAAACCTTCCGTAGTTTGCGTTGTTTTAATAGTATGTGCCCACAGGTAAGAATGACGGTGCCTGTAAGTGTATTTAGACACAGACTATTTAAAACTAGTTGTTGCTTTGGTTTTGTATAGAATTTTATTCAAATTATTCATTCTCTTTTTAGGCTTTTTCAAAAAGTTATTTCATCTTGCTTGCTTGACAACATTTGGCATGTCCATGCTCAGCCATAATGCAATTTACAGTTGGCCTAGCCCCTATATCATAGCCAATGTTATGTATATATTTGAACATCGAAGCCATGCAATTACATAGAATAATGTGGACTGCAAACAGGTTCAAGTTAACATATTTAGCAAAGACAGGATAGGTCTACATTTTTGTTATTTTGTTTCTGTAAGAAATATCACTAACTATAACGGACTAACCTTGGAATTGGAGTTGATTCCAAGGCAGTACAGAAAAGCAACCAAATATTTAGAAATGGATGACGTTCTGATTGGCCGGTGGGGGGCAAAACCTCGACACTCCCACAACTTGTTTATTCATCAAAAACCCAGCTCTTCGTTGCCAACCACAGCAACTGCTCCATTAATTGTGCCTGTGAAAATAGCTCAAATATTTCTGACAACCCCCCCCCGAACCTATAGCACTACCGCCCAGCCCTTAAATTGACCGTTAGGTTTGTTAAAGTAGAGCCCTAGGGGTGAAATGAATGGTGTTGCATGGTTACTGCCAAGCAACCGTTAGCCTCAGTCTTGAACTGTGTGGATTGAAAAGACTTCCGCCTTTGTGTGGGCTCACAAATCCCTAGATTGAGGTGGGCTGCAGTTCTAAACATCACTGAGTTTATTCTCAATGTATTGTTACAGAGACATTTTCTATCATACTCACTAACACAGGTATTCCCAAACTGGGGTACGGGCAATGCCATCGGGGGTACGCCAAATAAAAATGTGATTCACATTTTTTTTTTAAATGTTATTTATTTTTAACGTTTTTTTTTTTCTTCACATTTTCAAACAGTCCATTTATATTTTCCAGCGAGGCTATACATTTGGGTGAGGTTTTTTTCTCGCCTGAGTAGCCTCGTTTCACTGCCAAAAATAAATAACGAAATAGCGAAATAACAACACAATGTCAAATACATGTAGCCTAGTCCAATAGTTAACATCCAATCACATTAATCATTACCCTCTAACGCAAATTCCCCTAACGGTTCGTATGTAGCCAAATGTAGGTGCTGCTCATGTTGGTATCTGTACTGATGGCGCAAAAGCCATGACAGGGAGACATAGTGGAGTGGTAACGCGCGTGCAAGCAGTTGCTCCCAACGCCATTTAGGTACACTCCAGCATCCACCGAGAGGCTCTTGCTGCCAAGGGAATGCCTGATGGCTTGAAATACGTTTTGGACACTAGAGTGAAAATGGTTAACTTTGTTAAAGCAAAGCCCCTGAACATTTGTGTATTTTCTGCACTATGCAATGACATGGGCAGCGACCATGTAACGCTTTTACAACATACAGAAGTGCGCTGATTATCAAGGTGGCAAAGTATTGACACATTTCTTTTAAATTGAGAGGCGAGCTTAAAGTTTTCTTTACTGACCATAATTTTCACTTGTCTGATCGCTTGCATGATGATAAGTTTCTCACACAACTGGCCTATCTGGGTGATGTTTTTTCTTGCCTGAATGATCTAAATCTAGAATTACAGGGACTCTCTGCAACTATATTCAAAGTGCGGGACAGAATTGAGGCTATGATTAAGAAGTTGGAGATTTTTTCTGTCTGCATTAACATGAACAACATACAGGTCTTTCATCATTGTATGATTTTTTTGTGTGCAAATGAACTCAAGCTTATGGACAATATCAAATGTGATATAGCAAAGCACCTGAGTGAGTTGGGTGTGCAATCACACAGGTACTTTCCCGAAACGGATGACACAAACAACTGGATTCGTTATCCCTTTCATGCCCTGCCTCCAGTCCACTTACCAATATCTAAACAAGAGAGCCTCATCGAAATTGCAACAAGTGGTTCTGTGAAAATTGAATTTAATCAGAAGCCACTGACAGATTTCTGGATTGGGCTGCGCTCAGAGTATCCTGCCTTGGCAAATCGCGCTGTTACAGTTTTTGACAATTGCTTCCACATGATTTCTGAAACTATGGCTCCTTTTTCTCTAGACTCTACACACAAAACCCCAAAACACACACAACATGCAAAACGTCACACCTCTCTTGCAAAACCAAACACTTCATTATAAACTATTTGAACTCTTCTTGAAATTGTGTTTTTGCATAAAAACTCTACACACAAACCCTCAAATGATTAATTCTTATACACACCAACTACACACGGATGTGACAAATGTAAAACACTACTATCTTGTGTCTTTTGCATGTTCCCTGTGCAGTGGAGTCCACGGCAGTTTGTCATAGCACTCACACGTACATGTATGTGCACAAATATATATACAGTATGTATATTTAGTATATATTTACACTATAAACGGAAATTCAAGGGGGAAATAATCAAATGTATTTCTTTCTCAAAACATTGTATTTTCATCCAGATTTCGGGATGAACAGTAACAGACAAAACAAATACAGTAGAAGATAAACAAATAGGCTTGTCCTCGTCCTCCTTGTCCTCTTCCTCCTCCTCGTCGTCCTTGTCCTCGTCCTCCTTGTCCTCTTCCTCCTCCTCGTCGTCCTTGTCCTCGTCCCCCTCTTACTCTCACTCCTCTTCCTCTAACTCTCTCTCCAAAATTGGCCTCCATTGTTGTCCAAACCAAGAAAGCCAACCTGAAGCCTATTTCTAGTCTAGAAATGAGCTATAAGTGTTTTCACATGTGAGCACTGGGTGTAGCTAATCGGTAAATGAGGGTTTTCCAAACGAAACACAAGACCTGTTAGTTTTGAATGATGTGTCTAATGTAGAGAACTGTGTTTTAGTGTTTTGCAAAAAGTGTGTTTTACAATTGCAAACTGAGTGTAAAGCAGATAATGTGCTTGCCGTTTTGCAGACTTGGTCTGAAGATGAGGTACATGAGTTAATGGTTTCACTGAGTGTGCCTCAAGTACCACTTTTAGTGTGTAAGAGATTGTAAGACACTGTTGCCCTTTGCAACCACGTACCTATGTGAGTGTGGATTCTTGGCCCTCACTAGCATGAAAACAACTAAATACAGGCACAGACTGTGTGTGGGAAATGATTTAAGACAGAGACTTTCTCCAATACAATCCAACATTGCAGAGTTATGTGCATCCTTTCAAGCACGCCCTTCTCATTAACCTGTGGTGAGTTATTCACATTTTCCGATGAACAAATAAGGTTTTATATGTAATATGGTTAAATAAAGAGGAAAATTATTGATTATTATTATGTTATTATTTGTGCCCTGGTCCTATAAGAGCTCTATGTCACTTCCCACGAGCCGGGTTGTGACAAACTCACACTCAATCTTATGTTTAATTAATGTATCGTATAGTGTGTGTGGCAGGCTTACAATGATGGCAAAAAACAACATTTTAGAGTGCGCTGGCCCTGGTGCTACAGGGGGTATACAGCTGGAGGTTGAATGTTTGAAGGGGTACGGGACTATAAAAAGTTTGGGAACCACTGCACTAACAGAGAGACAGGCATTGAAGCGTTAACATGTCTTGTCAATGTGAGAGAACGGCATAACAATGACAAAAAATGATAATGGGAATGTCACTAGAGATATTTAAACAGGCTAGAATAAATACGCATTTCAATGTAGTTATTGTGTTGAAGAAGGGTGGCTGCAATGAAATGGCTCAGACAACCCCTGGGTAGGGGGAGGCTGCTGTTGGACCACCCCCGGTGAACATTAATTAAATCTTGCTGTTCAAATTAAGTTTAAGCTTGCTGTGACATGTTTTTGTTTAGACTCAAATAGGACACACTTCACGTCTCACACACCCATAGTCAAACTTAAGGGAGAGGATTCAATCTGTCGCAGAGAAAGAGGAAATATCTAGAGGTAGAGAGAGGTAGAGGTAGAGAGAGGTAGAGGTAGGTAGAGGTGTAGAAAGAGGCTGGGAAAGCTTTGATGCGATTGAATGTGCTTTACCCGCTACTGAAACCTCCTTCACTGCAGCCGATGTGAGTAAAACAATTAAACGTGTTAACCCTCGCAAGGCTGCCGGCCCAGACGGCATCCCTAGCCGTGTCCTCAGAGCATGCGCAGACCAGCTGGCTGGTGTGTTTACGGACATATTCAATCAATCCTTATCCCAGTCTGCTGTTCCCACATGCTTCAAGAGGGCCACCATTGTTCCTGTTCCCAAGAAAGCTAAGGTAACTGAGCTAAACGACTACCGCCCCGTAGCACTCACTTCCGTCATCATGAAGTGCTTTGAGAGACTGTAGTGTCGTCCGCAAACTTGATTTGTTTACATACCCTACATTACTCATCTCATATGTATATACTGTACTCGATACCATCTACTGCATCTTGCCTATGCCGTTCTGTACCATCACTCATTCATATATCTTTATGTACATATTCTTTATCCCTTTACACTTGTGTGTATAAGGTAGTAGTTGTGGAATTGTTAGGTTAGATTACTCGTTGGTTATTACTGCATTGTCGGAACTAGAAGCACAAACAAGCATTTCGCTACACTCGCATTAACATCTGCTAACCATGTGTATGTGACAAATACAATTTGATTTGATTTGACTTTGTCAGGCTCACCTCAACTGAGTGCAGCAATGCCCCATTGTTTAGAGTCTGTTTGAAAAGCACCAAGTTCTGAACAAAAGTCTGCCACGGTTTTTGGAGGGCCGTTGTTAGTTACCCGAGGTAGTCTTTCAGAAAGCAGGCAGACAATGAAATATAACAAAAATAAATTAATCTACCTTGAATAATTGCAATGTGTTTCTGAGATGCATAGTACAGTACATACAATTAATTCATAGTATATGGTCTGGATGAGGGCTGTTGATTAATGTGCTGTCAGTGTAAAATGAAGTGATCATTTGGAGGATATTCAGTAGCGTAGTAGATTCCTTTGCACAAGGTGTGTTCTGTGAGTTGCAAAAAATGTGAAATACTGTACTGAGAGAGTAGGCCTCAATTGGGGGGAATAGAGGGAAAAGAAAGTGTGAAAGTGAGAAAAGATAACAGAGTGGCACTTCAAATGCCAGTTAGATTATAAATACTGCACAGTGAAAAGTAGGATCTGTTTTCACAAGAAGCTCGGAAATTACGATTTGCATTGATTCAATTAAAGAGGACAGGGCCGTTTCTGGCTTTTTGGGGTGCCGAAGCCTGATTTAGTTCCCCCCCCCCCCCGCCCACCCACACACACACACACACACCTCGCAGGCAGGCAAAACATTTTAGTGGCCCTCTTGGCATCGTAGAGATAATGTTTCAGATTCAATGCACATTTTCTGC
Organism: Oncorhynchus clarkii lewisi; assembly: GCF_045791955.1. NCBI lineage: Eukaryota > Metazoa > Chordata > Actinopteri > Salmoniformes > Salmonidae > Oncorhynchus > Oncorhynchus clarkii. The sequence continues at coordinate 46,857,796 of NC_092147.1, forward strand.
AATCTTACTCATTTTGCAATGGGGCCGAGAGAAAACGATGCATGTTTTAAAGCTAATTTCCTGCAATGCTAAACATTTTGCCATGGAGTTAAGAGAAATATTTGCAGTATTAAAGCTAATTTCCTGCAGTTAAACACATTTTGCCATGACTTCTGCCATGTTCATATGATATCTGAGTAAGAGTGTCTTGCAAAATCAATAGGGGCCCCCTAGAGGTCAGGGCCCCTGGGCATGTGCCTTGCAAGCCAGATCAGTAATTCGGCCATGATTACTACAAGGCTTAGATAGCTGGCTAGACTAATTTAACGAGTACCATTTTTAAATTGCATGTTGTGTATTCTGCTATCCTGACCAACAGTTATTTGAGACAACGACTGACTTCCTAAAATATTGGTTGGGGGCCCCCTGGCGGCGCTTATTCCGCTTATGCCTACAAACGGCACTGGAAGAGGAACAATCATTTGAAACGGCATGTGAGTTATTATTACTCTCTGTAATATCATTTTGAACTTTCTTCCCTCCCTGAGAGCAGTGGAATCAATGATCTGCTAATCAATTAGAGTTTTGGGCTAGAGGATATCCAAGCTGGTCCAAGAACCCATCCATGTAGCCTAAGGCTATGGTAGATATATTGGATAATTCAACGTGTAATGACACAGTAACACCGTAACAGTCATTGAGAGTAGAATACAACTTTAAGCTCCAAACCATGAAGTTGACATAGATTGAAGAAGGTTAGTGGTAGTTAGACAATTAACTGAATTATTATTGGTTTGACTATGCATTTATAGAGTGATATTTCCCGCATGCCTGTGTAGAACCACCACACTAGCTGCGCTATTTTAAGAGGGTCAGAGGCTGAGGGAGGGTGGCCGGCTCAGGCTTGAGTCAACCTGCTGAATATTATATTGATCCCCCCCCTGGACCTTCTCATCACTGTCCCCTCCCCTCAGCCCCCCTCCTCTCCCTCCCTCCCCTCACCTCCCCTCTGCCCTCACCATATGGGCACGGAAGCCAAACAGATGCTCATAAATTTAGATTAGATGTTTTGGGGATGATATTTTGGATGGCCCGCACTGAGACAGTTGACTCAGCTATGAGAGAGAGGCCATACTGTACTGCCACTGGACTGGTTACGCTGTCTGATTAATGAGTAGTCACTGGCCTCCTTACCTAGTGCATGAGTCAGACAGCATAGGACTATAGTGGTGAAGGTCTGGGAAGGTCATTGAGGAGTGTTCTAATAAACTCTCTGAAGACAAGTAGCATCGAATAGCACCGAATAGCCCCCACGATATGCAACTTTTAGCCCCCACGATATGCAAGTTAGGAACCAATATACACAGTCAGTTAGGAAAGCAAAGTCTAGCTTCTTCTTCAAAAAAAATTGCATCCTGTAGCACAAATTCCCCCAAAATTTGGGACAATGTAAAGTCCATGGAGAATAAGAGCACCTCCTCCCAGCTGCCCACTGCACTGAGGCTAGGAAACACTGTCACCACCGATAAATCCACGATAATCGAGAATTTCAATGGGCCTTTTTCTACGGCTGGCCATGCATTCCACCTGGCTACTCTTACCCCGGCCAACAGCTCTACACCCCCCGCAGCAACTTGTCCAAGCGCCCCCCCCCCCCCCCCCCCCCCCCCCCCCTCCGCATCTCCTTCGCCCAAATCCAGATAGCTGATGTTCTGAAAGAGCTGCAAATGTGGACCCCTACAAATCAGCTGGGCTAGACAATCTGGACCCTCTCTTTCTAAAATTATCCGCCGCAATTGTTGCAACCCCTATTACTAGCCAACCTCCCTTTCGTATTGTCTGAGATCCCTAAAGATTGAAAGCTGCCGCGGTCATCCCCCTCTTCAAAGGTTGGAGACAATCTAAACCCAAACTGTTGTAGACCTATATCCATCCTGCCCTGCCTTTATAAAGTCTTTGAAAGCCAAGTTAACAAACAGATCACCGAACATTTCGAATCCCACCGCACCTTCTCCCTATGCAATCTGGTTTCCGATCTGGTCATGGGTACACCTCAGCCACGCTCAAGGTCCTAAACAAATATCCTAACTGCCATCAAGAAAAGGCAGTACTGTGCAGCCATCTTCATCGACCTGGCCAAGGCTTTCGACTCTGTCAATCACACCATTCTTATCGGCAGACTCAACAGCCTTGGTTTCTCAAATGACTGCCTCGCCTGGTTTACCAACTACTTCTCAGATAAAGTTCAGCGTGTCAAATCAGAGGGCCTGTTGTTCGGACCTCTGGCAATCTCTATGGGGGTGCCACAGGGTTCAATTCTTGGGCCGATTCTTTTCTCAGAAAATATCAATGATGTCGCTCTTGCTGCTGGTGATTGCTCTCTGATCCATCTCTACGCAGACTACACCATTCTGTATACTTCTTGCCCTTCTTTGGACACTGTGTTAACAGTGGCCTCCAACTGCTCTTAAATGCAAGTAAAACGAAATGCATGCTTTTCAACCGATCGCTGCCCGCACCCACCCGCCCGACGGTTTTGACTTAGAATATGTGGACAACTAAAAATACCTAGGTGTCTGGTTAGACTGTAAACTCTCCTTCCAGACTCACATTAAGCATCTCCAATTCAAAATTAAATCTAGAATCGGCTTCCTATTTCGCAACAAAGCCTCCTTCACTCCTGCTGCCAAACATACCCTCGTAAAACTGACTATTATGGTGAAAAATTGCAAGACTATGTTATAATACTTTTATTGCATCAAATGGTTGTTTTTATGCAACAGAATAGAGTATTCTTATAACTGTTGTGTGTGTGTTCTACTCAGGATGGGCCTCTGGGAGATGACAGGAGATTTACGATGTCTTTTTATGATAACACCTAAAGAGCAATCCAGAGCATGAGTTAATGTTTCTGATCTATATGGGGCCAGACACTGGTCTCTACACAATGAAAACTGTTGACACAGCAGATACTGTCTGCTATGTATTATAGGTATCTTTCATACAAATCTTAACCTTGTGACCCATTCTATATATCTGCTGTTCGTCATGTAGGTTGAAAAGGGTGTATCTTGGCTATAAAATACCTTTGTACTTTTGTTTCGGGGCTCTCAACGAATCATCTGAGCGTGAATCGTCGACCAGCCATGACCAGCCATCATTATCGTAGAGCACTCAATCGATTCACTTGATATGTGTGCGTGCGTTGTATTGACCTGCTCCCTTATTAATAAGTGATTAAAGATTAAGTATAACTCTGACTTGTGTGATAAGTTTGTCTCTCCTCATTTGATAGTAAAGAAATTAACCACCACACTATCCTACCGATCCTTGACTTCGTCAATGTCATTTACAAAATAGCCTATAACACTCTACTCAGCAAATTAGGTGTAGTCTATCAGAGTGCCATCCGTTTTGTCACCAAAGCCCCATATACTACCCACCACTGCGACCTGTATGCTCTCGTTGGCTGGCTCTCGCTTCATATTCATCGACAAACCCACTGGCTCCAGGGCATCTATACGTCTTTGCTAGGTAAAGCCCCGCCTTATCTCAGCTCACTGGTCACCATAGCAACACCCACCCGTAGCTCGTGCTCCAGCAAGTATACTTCACTGGTCATCTCCAAAGCCAACTCCTCCTTTGGCCGCCTTTCCATCCAGTTCTCTGCTGCCAATGACTGAAACGAATTGCAAAAATCACTGAAGCTGGAGACTTATATCTCCCTCACTAACTTTAAGCATCAGCTGTCAGAGCAGTTTACCTATCACTGCACCTGTACACAGCCCATCTGTAAATAGCCCACCCAACTACCTCATCCCCATATTATTATTTATTTTTGCTCTTTTGCACCCCAGTATCTCTACTTGCACATCATCATCTATCACTCCAGTGTTAATGCTAAATTGTAATTATTTCGCAACTATGGCCTATTTATTTCCTTACCTCCCTAATCTTACTACATTTGCACACACTGTTTTTTCGATGTTTCTATTGTGTTATTGACTGTACGTTTGTAATCCCATGTGTAACTCTGTGTTGTTTTTGTTGCACTGCTTTGCTTTGCTTTATCTTGGCCAGGTTGCAGTTGTAAATGAGAACTTGTTCTCAACTGGCCTACCTGATTAAATAAAGGTGAAATAAAAAAAATTAAAAAGTAGTTGTTTAGCTAAATCAACTAGTGGCATGCTAATCACTTAGTCGCAAACAAGTATATTTAGTCTGTCTCCAAGTTTGCTAACGTCTGGTTAATGTCGTGGCAGAATCAGAATTCTTTAGGTAACATTTATAAACATGTTTTATTCATTTTCATAAGCTTATGTGGGTAGAGTTACTTGGGCCCAGAGAGGGGAGAGGTCAGGTTTGTCTTATCTGGGAATGTGTCTAAACTATTCCTAAACCATGTGAAGGGATGGGGTGATTAATGGGGAACCAGTTAGGTTGGCTCCACAATGTCTGTGTGCCAGTCACGTCTCTCTGTAAGCTTGTCCAGGAGGGGGTGTATTTGATATATGCCATTGGATGAAGTAATGTTTTTGGTTCTAAGTGGTACCAAGAACGAGATAAGAGCTTTGGTTTAGGAGACCAAACTGAACGATAATGTATAGCTAATGCTATAAATTATGGGATACTCCTTTTTCTGGTAAAAGGTTATTTGTATAATGTTCCTAAGATCTGTTATTCGTCATGTGAGTTTTGATGGGTGTGTCTTGGCTATAAATGATACCAAGGACTGTTTTGTAAGCATTTATGACACTGAATTGATCTGAGAGTCACAGGGCTATGGTGAAGCTCATATAATTAAAGATGGACTTTATGATAACTCTGACTTGTGTGTGGTTTGCTCTCTCATGATTTGGTAATACAGGACATTTCCACAACAGTAATTTGATTTATTTATTTAGTATTTCATGAGGCAACAACAGAAGCATAACAACAATGGTACTGGAATCGCACTGTACTCTCACTTTGACAATTACACCCTCCCTCTATGTCAATTTCCTTACATGGGTTATAGAATTATTGAACGTCTGCATTTGTTTAATCTATTGCGTCCGTGAAGGATTCAAAAGGGGGAAACCATAGCAAATTTCAATAAAGACATCACAAACCAATTTCATGGCGTTATGTATTTCCTACTGATGGTTCTCAAATATAGGCAATTTAAACATGGATTCTGATATGTTTCTTCTTTTATGCCATTATATTGATCTGTGATGTGTAATTTACTAACTCGGTCATTTTCCAATGTATTTTTCTTTCACTGATCTGCTTTTCAGCTTTTTCTTGTCAACGAACACAGATATTATTATTCTATTCCACAAACGAGGTGTGCCATCTTAACCGCATGTATTTCAAACATATTCTCTTCATTACTGCACCAAATCCCAACAAATGAGAGGATAACTGCGAAGTCACGTAACTTAACAAGATACCAAAAGCACAACACTGAGCCAGATTCAATACCAAAGAGAGTTACAGTTGAAGTCGGAAGTTTACATACACCTTAGCCAAATACATTTAAACTCAGTTTTCACAATTCCTAACATAAAATCCTAGTAAAAATTCCCTGTCAGTTAGGATCACCACTTTATTTTTAGAATGTGAAATGTCAGAATAATAGTAGAGAGAATGATTTATTTCAGCTTTTATTTCTTTCATCACATAACCAGTGATAGAAACTAGAAACTCAATTAGTACTTGGTAGCATTGCCTTTAAATTGTTTAACTTGGGTCAAACGTTTCGGGTAGCCTTCCACAAGCTTCTCACAATAAGTTGGGTGAATTTTGGCCTATTCCTCCTGACAGAGCTGGTGTAACTGAGTCAGGTTTGTAGGCCTCCTTGCTCGCACACACTTTTTTAGTTCTGCCCACAAATTTTCTATAGGATTGAGGTCACGGCCTTGTGATGGCCACTCCAATACCTTGACGTTGTTGTCCGTAAGCCATTTTGCCACAACTTTGGAAGTATGCTTGGGGTCATTGTCCATTTGGAAGACCCATTTGGGTCCATTTGGAAGACCCAATAATCTGTCTGCAAACAATTGTTGGAAAAATGCACAAAGTAGATGTCCTAACCTACTTGCCAAAACTATAATTTGTTAACAAGAAATTTGTGGAGTGGTTGAAAAACAAGTTTTAATGACTCCAACCTAAGTGTATGTAAACTTCCGACTTCAACTGTATATCCACTCCGACTCTGTCTGGGTTCTACGTCACCCATCTGTGTCAGACAATAAGTAGAACAAATCAGTCCCAGAAATCTCAGCTGGCTCCCAGTAAGTGGCTGTTATTACTAGAGACGCTTTTGCCAAAGAGATCATAGCATCCACTTGTGATTACACAGCAGGGAATAGACATAGTACAGCACAGCAATATAGTAGAGCACAAAACTGATGAAATTTGAAATAGCTTATCTATCATGATCGCTCCGACAACGGTATTCCTATTGCGACAATGGTATTCCTATTGGCCAGAAGCTATCATTTACTGGACATTTATGATACCAAACATGCTTCCCAATGTATTTTCTGTTTCAGTTTGTATGCACACCCATCTTTTTTTTCCTGTGTTGATTGTTTGTGACACAAAAAACAACTAAACTCTAATGGCATGATCTAATCTGAGATCAGTAAAGCTATGTGGAGATACACCGATACCCGCATCACGCACCCTACACCTGTCTATGTCTACTTGTATTTGTCTCTACCATGCTCTCTTTCATTACTGCCTATACCAATAAACAAACTAACAAACACACGCGCACACACACATACACACCTTCACCTACATCCCCACTCACCCACAAAGTTACCTGGGGTCTTCTGTTGGAGCATGTCTGAGAGGTCCTGGAGGTGTACGAGGAGGAGTAAAGACCCGGCCCCCAAGAGCAGGAGGAACCAGAGGGAGCAGTAGAAGGAGCAGGGAAGCTTCATGATCGACACCCTCACCCTCCTCCTGCCACACAGAGCCTCCAGTAGCCTACTGGTACATCTACACTCCCCCAAGAGCATACCTGCTCAGCCTCGGCCCTACCACGGGAACCTGTGGCGGGGAGAGAGTAATAGTTACATTATTTGCGGCACATAGTTTTTAAAAAAGACATGGCAACAGCAGAAAAGCAAATAGGCTAGTCACAATGAATACGTAATAGGTAACAGCAAATGAATAACGCTGTGTATTCAAATTGCAAACGAGTGCAGTGAATTACACCAGATATGATCAGAGGCAACAGACTGTAAAATGACCATTGGTTTGTGAAAATAGATCAGGAGTGTAATTTGTAAAAACAAAGCATACAGTAAGGTTGTGGTCAAATAGACTGGAGATGCCCAATTAAAACACAATCTAGAGAGGCAATTATTTATTTGCGACAAGCAGATTGGCAGTGTGAATACTGTGAGTACTTTCACAGATTGGTGTTGGATGCAGTGAGAGTTGAGTCTGCAGGGAAAAGAGGTGGTTAGAGCCAAGAGTGAATATTGTTAGTAATACAGCACGTGTCAGTGTGGGTGGGTGTGTGTGTTTACTATCCAGGAACCTTGAAGAACGTCCTGCTGACTGCGGGTTTCTTATTCCCAAGAGGCCAGGTAGAGCACATCTGTCTCTCTGGCGCACACTCAAAGAATACTCAGCAGGTGTGACTAGCTTTACAAATCAGGTGTCCACAAACACCCACACACACACAGGTATGCATAGGCACACACATATGGACGTTCAACTACGGTAGGTGTGATTAGGATGTCTCCTGAAACGAGACAATTCTGGGTAAAAAAAAAAACATCCCTACACCTATCCCATGCTTCATCAGGTTTTTTTGTATTGGGTGTTGATTGCTTTTCCCTGGAATCCAACCACCCTCTTCCTCTAGTGGTGATTGCTTTTCCCTCTTGTGTAGCCCATAGATTAAAATGGATCAAATGGGCATTCCCATTCAAGTCAATGTTCCCTCCCGGGTGGATGGACAAGGAGCCATTTGGTGTTGGATTTGGCAATTATACTAATTAGCTCCATGTGGTTGTGCTTTGTTGATTTAAGCTCTATGGTTTAAGTCACTAGGAACATTTACATTTATACTTAGATAGAATTAGTATTTTGAATATTCGTTCACATGGTTATGGCTTGGCCCACATATTTTATCATTATATTTCATAATTTCCTTACAATACATCCAAGCTCTATACCAGTTATTTTGTTCATGCAAATTAAATGTGCAAGTGTGCACCCACCCTTCACAGTCATCGAGCAGAAGGCTTTGACAATGGAAATCAATCTCATCCTGCTAATTAAGTAGCACCTCTGAACCAACTATTTTATTCTTCTCAGCACAAGATTGAGTTCATTTTCAATAAGCAGGCAGCGCACTGAGCTCATAAAGAGCATATAATAAAATAATATAAATTGTAATTATACTGTCACGTGACTAAGTTGATACATAATACATGTTATTTTGATTGCATTATTTAATAATTATGATGATAATGAACTGTGATTAGAAACATTAGGAGGAGGCAGGGGGTGGGGGGGGGGGGGTCAGGTGATAAATGTCTAACAGGTAAGCATTACAAGACTGAATAGACAGTCTGACAATGTTAGAGTAATAACGTTCTCCTGAAGGAGAACTCCTGACAGACAGAGAAACACAATCCAGCCTGCATCTCCACACACACACACACACACACGCACATGCACGCACGCACACACACACACACACACACACACACACACACACAGAGTATGCTTTAGCCTGCCTGGAGTACCAGATGGGCAGGGTTTGTACATTGTTTTATTGGACTGTTATATTGGTTCCGGTGCACCAGCCAAGCTCAATTAAGCCCCGATAAAGTTTTTGAAATGATTTCAAATAGTTTTCGCACCAAGGTCTGGGGTTATCTGATGACATGACCTACAGACAACCACAGCTCAAGGATTACATCCATCCATCCATCACACAGCGGATCCCCGCACCATATATCCCAGAGATGGATCATCAGCACTCTGAAATAGGAAACGATTGGTCATATTGAACCACTCAGAACACGTTTGCTGTATCAATATTGTGACTCTCACTGTTATAATTTGAAGAAGAAAATGGGTGGGTCCGATGAGCGCAGCTTGTGCTGTCTGCTGCTGCAATACTACCAATGAGTTATTGGTTTGGATCCGTGTACAAAGCTCTATTGGAGGAAAAACAAGAGAAAATAAAAAAGACAAACTTGTGTGATTCGCCATCGTCAATTCATGACAAACTGCTCAACAGTAGTGGTTTGAAGCCTGTTTCTCTGCAAGAAGGCCTAGCCTATATCTCCCAGTGTAGTTTGTGGTTGGAGTTCCCCTTTAAGAGTTAACCAACCGGTGGTCGTGAAGGGCAAAAATAAAAAGTGATACAATTGCAGTTTAGATGCTTATTCACAGTTCTTACGTTCTGCTGTTCTTGGCCATAATGTACACTTTACCTCACCTCAGTTCATTTAGAGGTCAACAAACATATTGCTAGATAAACATGCACATAGAGGATACAGAGCACAATGTACTGTACTGTACTATCGCTTGCAGCTGGGCTCCACATCATGAAATGTAATATTATATGTTCAGAGAATGAAGATGGATTCATCATTTCCTTAGCTGACATTAGTGATGTGCAGTTGGCAAACAATTTGTTCTTTTTGAACGGCTCTTTTTACTGGCTTGATAGTCAAGTTTCTCTTCTCCGAGTGATTTGTTCATTTTAGTAGTTTGTTTGACCTTTGCTGGCCGCAATGAAAACAGCAGGATAAATATGCGTTCCAACCACCGACTGTCTATCATACAGTCTGCGCCAACAGTCTATCATAGAGTATGCACCAACTGTATATCATACAGTATGCACCAACTGTCTATCATACAGTATGCACCAATTGTCTATCATAGAGTATGCACCAACTGTCTATCATACAGTATGCACCAACTGTCTATCATAGAGTATGCGCCAACAGTCTATCATACAGGTCGCACCAACTGTCTATCATACAGTATGCACCAACTGTCTATCATAGAGTATGCACCAACTGTCTATCATACAGTATGCACCAACGGTCTATCATAGAGTATGCACCAACTGTCTATCATACAGTATGCACCAACTGTCTATCATAGAATATGCACCAACTGTCTATCATACAGTATGCACCAATTGTCTATCATAGAGTATGCACCAACTGTCTATCATACAGTCTGCTCCAACAGTCTATCATACAGGTCGCACCAACTATCTATCATACAGCATGCATCAACTGTCTATCATACAGTCTGCGCCAACTGTCTATCATACAGTATGTACCAACTGTCTAACATGCAGTATGCACCAACTATCTATCATAGGGTATGCACCAACTGTCTATCATACAGTATGCACCAACTGTCTATCATACAGTCTGCGCCAACAGTCTATCATAGAGTATGCACCAACTGTATATCATACAGTATGCACCAACTGTCTATCATACAGTATGCACCAATTGTCTATCATAGAGTATGCACCAACTGTCTATCATACAGTATGCACCAACTGTCTATCATAGAGTATGCGCCAACAGTCTATCATACAGGTCGCACCAACTGTCTATCATACAGTATGCACCAACTGTCTATCATAGAGTATGCACCAACTGTCTATCATACAGTATGCACCAACGGTCTATCATAGAGTATGCACCAACTGTCTATCATACAGTATGCACCAACTGTCTATCATAGAATATGCACCAACTGTCTATCATACAGTATGCACCAATTGTCTATCATAGAGTATGCACCAACTGTCTATCATACAGTCTGCTCCAACAGTCTATCATACAGGTCGCACCAACTATCTATCATACAGCATGCATCAACTGTCTATCATACAGTCTGCGCCAACTGTCTATCATACAGTATGTACCAACTGTCTAACATGCAGTATGCACCAACTATCTATCATAGGGTATGCACCAACTGTCTATCATACAGTATGCACCAACTGTCTATCATACAGTCTGCGCCAACTGTCTAACATACAGTATACACCAACTGTCTATCATACAGTATGCACCAACTGTCTATAATACAGTATGCACCAACTGTCTAACATACAGTCTGCGCCAACTGCCTATCATACAGTATGTACCAACTGTCTATCATAGAGTATGTGCGTGCAGGAAACTAGATCATGCTGCATGCAACATAGAAAAGAAAATCGATATGTTTGGAACTGATAATTCATCACATGGTGTCAGAATGAATGCAATTAATTGATTATTGAATGTCATCGATGGACATTCAGCCTGCCTCTGCTCAACAAACTTGAGTTTGAGAACTAATCGTTTGGGGGCCTTCTTGCAGTTTGCAAACGGCATTGTGCTAATCTCCCTCGCGGCAGTCAAGCGTTCCGCCAAGAGTCGTTCACAGCACTCGCAGCCCCCTGACGGCCAACGATAAACAAACAACTTGAAAGAATCATGATTATACAAGCCTCTCGTTCAACCATAGATCTATAAAAGTGTGCTTAAAACAATGTACATTTGTGATTGCTAGGCATATAAATAAGATTACTTCTTGATCTCTTAAAACAAGGTCTAGTTACAGCCGCAAAAGGACTAGATCTAGATCAAGAATTAACTTTATTTCTATGCCTTGCAATCACAAATGTACGTTGTTTTGAAGCACACTTTTATAAATCACAGTCACAAAAGACAGCTCCAATAAACCCTCTATGGTGAACGAGAAGTTTATAGAATAATTCTTATTTTGAGTTTTTGTTTAGTGTTCGCCGGTAGGCAGGGTTGGGGAGTAACGGATACAATCCGTTACATGTAAGGGATCACACGAAAAACTGTAACTGTAATCCGTTACTTTACGAGCAAAAAAAATGTGCAATCAGATTAGATACTTTTGAAAAACTAGTTCAAGGATTACTTTTACATTCAGAAAGAATGTTTGCGGTGAAAAAAAATATTTGACACACTGTTTTCTCAATGACATTCAAATCAGCATTGACTAAATTTGCAAGTTTAAATTTGTTCCACCTGAGCGAGTCTGACCACAAGTCATAGACCACTATCACGACACCAAATGTGTTTGATCGATCGTGGGAAAGCGCAGGAATAGGCTTTTGTAGGCTATGTCTTCCAATGGTGCAACTGCTGTCGGGGTCCAAAGATTATCCAATTTGAATAAACGCTTGGAGGTAAGGATGACCGCAGTGGCATAGCCTATGGCGATATGGATATCACTTATTATTGATATCTATTTAGCGCATTGATGTGAATCACATGCGGATTGTGATTGTTGTGGTTGTTGTGGGTGGCTGTTCACAAATCTAAATGTGTATTTGAAACCAATAATGAGTTAATTTAAGAAGATTAAACTGCCATTCAATCATTGTTTTTGAAACCAGAGGACAGCAAGTGAAAATGCGCTATTGCAACAGCTGCATTGTACAGATCCCAGCCAATGGATTAAAAGTGGGGGGTTTATTGCTCAATCTAATTCATGCTAATAAATAAAGAAATCCATAGGCCTAATGGACACATGCTCAAACTCACACCCTTTTGATAGACTTAAAGGGGCAATCTGTAGTTGCTACATCCATTTTTTGACTTGTAAATATATATATATATATATATATATATATATATATATATATATATATATACTTCCGTTCAAAAGTTTGGGTTTTGTTATCATGGAGGACTAATTGGGCTCATTGATTCGAGTTGAAAAATAAATGGAATGGCATGCTTTGATCGCTACTGAAAACTGCTGGAGAAATGTAACCACTCTCAGATTAATAGACAGAGCTATGGATGCAAGGACTGTCCATCCATGATATCAAAAGTATTGTTTTAACCATGTTATGAGGCTATACAGTGCTTGTTTACATTTACAATGTTTACAAACATTGGAGAAAAACAAGCTTATATTTTGGGTTCTCAAGGAGTGTGACAGTTGAACTAAGCTCATGAGGCATTTATAAATTATATTCTTCAAGAATCAATGCACTACCGATACTACCGAGTCTTTGTAAAAAAAAAAAAAATATATATATATATATATATATATGTGCGTCCTCAATTAAACCCTAATAACTCAAATTATATTTGCTCTAACAACTTGAAACTTGCACATTAGTGTTTTCAATTGTCATGCAACTGTCTCTTTCAGCTGTAATGGGTGCGTTTTGGTGGCAGGGAAGTCAGGCGCAGGACAACTAACTTGGTATAAACGGAGTCGTTTAATAAGTGCTCACAAAACCCCGAAAACCAAAATATACAAAATAATAAAAGTGGGTACAAAACCCGTCGCACACCAGAACATAACATACAATCAAACAATCACCGACAAGTACATGAGGAGAAACAGAGGGTTAAATACACAACATGTCATTGATGGGATTGGAACCAGATGTGAAGGAAGACAAGACCAATGGAAAATGAAAAATGGATCAGCGATGGCTAGAAGGTTGGTGACGTCGACCGCCGAACACCGCCCGAACAACGAGAGGGACCGACTTCGTGACAGTACCCCCCCCCCCCCCCCCCCTCCAGCCGACCTTGGTGACATCCCAGAGGGCGAGGCGCAGGGCGATCCGGATGGAGACGGTGGAACTCTCGCAGCATGGAAGGATCCAACACGTCCTCCCCCGGAACCCAGCATCTCTCCTCCGGACCATACCACTCCCAGTCCACAAGGTACTGAAGGCCCCTCGCCGGATGTCTCGAATCCAGTATGGAACGAACGGAGTACGCCGGGGCCCCCTCGATGTCCAGTAGGGTTGGCGGAACCTCCCGCACCTCAGACTCCTGGAGCGGGCCAGCCACCACCGTCCTGGAACGAGAGGTTAATGCGGTAATCGGGCGGAAGCTGTAACCTGTACAAACCTCGTTCACTCTCCTCAGGACTTTAAATGGCCCCACAAACTGCGGGCCCAGCTTCCGACAGGGCAGGCAGCACGGCGCGCTGAAGGTGGACATGGGCGGCGTCCCATGTTTCCTCCGTGCACCGGAACCAGTCGTCCACCGCAGGAGCCTCGGTCTGACTCTGATGCCAAGGAGCCAGAATGGGCTGATACCCCAGTACACACTGGAAGGGAGATAGATTAGTGGAGGAGTGGCGGAGCGAGTTCTGGGCCATCTCTGGCCAGGGCACGAACGCTGCACACTCCCGCGGCCGGTCCTGGCAATAAGAAAACTACCCACATCCTGGTTAACTTCTTGGTGACAGGGGGCAGTATTTTCACGTCCAGATGAAATGCATGCTCAAATTCAACTGCCTGCTTCTCATCCCCAGAAGATAAGATATGCATATTATTAGTAGATTTGGATAGAAACTCTGAAGTTTCTAAAACTGTTTGAATCATGTCTGTGAGTATAACATAACTTATTTAGCAGGCGAAACCGTGAGGACAAACCATTCAGATGTTTTTTTTTAGGTCACTCTCTTTTCAATGGGTTTTCATTAGGAATCCAGATTTCTAAGGGACTTTCTTGCAGTTCCTATCGCTTCCACTGGATGTCAACAGTCTTTAGAAATTGGTTGAGGTTTTTCCTTTGTGTAATGAAGAAGTACGGCCATCTTGAACGAGGGTAACTTGAAGTGTACTGTTAGATAGAGGTGCGTGACCAGCAAGCTAGCTACAGTTTGTTTTCCTCCTGTTCTGAACACAGATCATCCCGTCTTCAATTTGATCTATTATTTACGTTAAAAAATACCTAAAATTGTATTACAAAAGTAATTTGAAATGTTTTGGCAAAGTTTACAGGTAACTTTTAAGATATTATGTAGTCACAAGTTGGAACCAGTGTTTTTCTGGATCAAACGTGCCAAATAGATGGACATTTTGGATATATATCAACGGAATTAATCAAACAAAAGAACCATTTGTGATGTTTATGGGACATATTGGAGTGCCAACAAAAGAAGTTCGTCAAAGGTAAGGCATGAATTATATTTTTGTTTCTGCGTTTTGTGTCGCGCCTGCAGGGTCGAAATATGCTTCTCTCTCTTTGTTTACTATGGTGCTATCCTCAGATGATAGCATCATTTGCTTTCGCCGAAAAAGCCTTTTTGAAATCTGACATGTTGGCTGGATTCACAACAAGTGTAGCGCTAATTTGCTATCTTGATGTGTGATTTAATGATTTTTATTGTAATTTATTTGAATTTGGCGCTCTGCATTTTCACTGGCTTTTGGCCAGGTGGGACGTCCCACATATCCCAGAGAGGTTAATTCTCTCCACCTGCCCTTAACTCTCGGGGTGAAAACCTGAGGTAAGACTGACCGAGACCCCCAGACATTCCATGAACGCCCTCCAGACCCTCGACGTAAACTGGGGACCCCTATCAGACACTATATACTCAGGCACACCGTAGCGCCGGAAGACGTGTGTAAACAGGGCCTCCGCAGTCTGTAGGGCCGTAGGGAGACCGGGCAAAGGGAGGAGACGACGAGACGATCCACAACGACCAGGATCGTGGTGTTACCCTGTGAAGGAGGAAGATCGGTCAGGAAATCTACCGACAGGTGCGACCACGGCCGTTGTGGAACGGGTAAGGGTTGTAACTTACCTCTGTACAGGTGCCTAGGAGCCTTACACTGGGCGCACACCGAGCAGGAGGAAACATAAACCCTCACCTCCTTAGCCAAAGTGGGCCACCAGTACTTCCCACTAAGACAGAGCACCCTGTCCGACCGATGCCAGGATGACCAGAGGAGGGTGACGTGTGGGCCCAATAGATCAGCCGGTCGCGGACAGCAGATGGAACGTACAGACACCCAGCTGGACACTGGAGGGGAGCGGGCTCTGCACATAACGCCTGCTCAATGTCTGCGTCCAGCTCCCACACTACCGGCACCACCAGGCAAGAGGCGGGGAGTACGGGAGTACGGGAGTAGGATCCATGGGCCGCTGCTCTGTGTCATACAGCCGGGACTGTATGTCTGCCTTAACATTCTGGGAGCCTGGTCTGTAGGAAAGGGTAAACACAAAATGGGTGAAAAACACGGCCCACCTTGCCTGGCGAGGGTTCAGTCTCCTCACCACCCGAATGTACTCCAGATTGCGGTGGTCAGTCCAGATGAGAAAAGGGTGTCTAGCCCCCTCAAGCCAATGTCTCCACGCCTTCAAGCTCCCGGTCCCCCACATCATAGTTTCGCTCCGCCGGGCTGAGCATCTTCGAGAAGAAGGCACAGGGGCGGAGAATTGGTGGCGTACCCTAGCGCTGAGAGAGCACAGCTCCTATCCCAGCCTCAGACGCGTCCACCTCCACTCTGAACGCCAAAGAGGGATCCGGATGGGCCAACACGGGAGCCGAGGTAAACAGAGCCCTCAGGTGACTAAAAGCCCTGTCTGCCTCAGCTGATCTCTGCAAGCGCATCGGGCCCCCCTTCAGCAGTGAGGTAATGGGAGCCGCTACCTGACCAAAACCCCGGATAAACCTCCCGTAGTAGTTGGCAAACCCTAAGAACCGATGCACCTCCTTTACCGTGGTGGGAGTCGGCCAATTACGCACGGCTGCAATGTGGTCACTCTCCATCGCAACCCCTGTAGTGGAAATGCGATACCCTATGAAGGAGACGGACTGTTGGAAGAACAGGCATTTCTCAGCCTTGACGTACAGGTCATGCTCCAACAGGTGACCAAGCACTCTGCGCACCAGGGACACATGCTCAGCGCATGTAGCGAGTATATCAAAATGTCATCAATATACACCACTACACTCATAGTGACAAGGTACTCATAGTGCCCAGAGGTGGTACTGAAAGCCGCCTTCCACTCGTCTCCCTCTCGGATACGCACCAGGTTGTAAGCGCTCCTGAGATCTAATTTGGTGAAGAAGCACGTCCTGTGCATTGACTCTGTCGCTGTGGCTATGAGAGGTAGCGGGTAACTATACCTCACAGTGATCTGATTCAGACCCCGATAGTCAATACACGGGCGCAGACCTCCCTCCTTCTTCTTCACAGAAAATAAACTTGAGGAGGCAGGTGAAGTGGAGGACCGAATGTACCCCTGACGCAGGGATTCGGAGACATATGTTTCCATAGCCTCCGTCTCCACCTGTGAGAGGGGATACACGTGACTCCTGGGAAGTGGAGCGTCTACCAGGACATCAATCGCACAATCGCACCGTCGATGGAGTGGTAATTGAGTCGCCTTCTTCTTAGAGAAGGCGAGAGCCTGGTGGAGACCTGGTCTGGATTCTCCACCGTAGTAGCACCAACGGAACCCCTAAACACCTACCTGAGCACTCTCGCGACCACCCCGTGAGAGCCCTCTGTGGCCAAGAAACAGTGGGGTTATGACAAGCTAACCAGGGTAGGCCCAGCACCACGGGAAACGCAGGAGAGTCGATAAGGAAGAGACTAATTCTCTCCGTATGACCCCCCTGCGTCACCATGCCCAAAGGCGTGGTGACCTCCCTAATCAACCCTGACCCTAATGGTCGACTATCTAAGGCGTGAACGGGGAAGGGCACATCCACAGGAACGATGGGGATCCCTAAACTATAGGCTAAAGCTCTATCAATAAAATTCCCAGCCGCGCCTGAATCGACGAGCTCCTTATACTGGGAATGTGGGGAAAACTCAGGGAACGTGACAGACACAAACATATGTGCAACAGAGGGCTCTGGGTGAGAATAGTGCCGGCTCACCCTGCCTGCTGCCTCGATACCTAGAGGGACCAACCCGGCACCGATCGACAATGTGACCTCTGCGGCCACAGATGGTGCACGAGCGGGAACCCCCTCCGGTCTCCCTGCGCACCGCCCCTCCCAGCTCCATTGGTATCGGAGAGGGGGTGCGGGAGGATGGAACCACCAGACCCCGATCTGAACGTCCGCGAGTACCCAGCAGGTTGTCCAGCTGGATGGCAGGTCCACCAGCTGGTCAAACGTGAGGGTGGTGTCTCTGCAGGTCAGCTCCTGACGGACGTCCTCACGTAGACTGCAGCGGTAATGGTCGATCAGGGTCCTGTTGTTCCATCCCGGAAATGGATCAGTGATGGCTAGAAGGTCGGTGATGTCGAGCGCCGAACACCGCCCGAACAAGGAGAGGGGCCGACTTCGGCGGAAGTCGTGACATCAGCTTGCCCATCAGCCAGCTACAGGTTCAATGCTGCTTGCAGCTAGCTATATTATTCTTTCTATGGGCTCTCATATCATTTTTGCCATTTCATGTGATTTTGGATAACATTTAGCCATGCTAAATAAGGTTGGGGAATGAAAAAGGGAAATAAATCACTGTGAATTAGCCTTAGCGGAGTTGCAAACAACTGTAAGTTCCAGTTTTCAGGATGGAAGAGTGCCTGTTTCGAAGGCTACATTCCGTCTTAACTCCTCCTTCACATTTAATGGATTGGCTGAACAGTTCAGAAGGGAACCTCCCCTGACAGTTTTTTTCTCTCTTCTCGTCAAGACCAGAATGTCGGGGATCTAGTTTTAGGCGTTTCTTGTACGCCTGGCTACATTAGGTTAGTGTGAATTAACGTCATGTCATGCTCCCAAGGGAGCGCGGAAATTGAAAGCGGCACAGTTATCAAATTGCTTTGGAAAATACTATTTTAATATCACTTTTTCTTGCACTCAAGTTCCATACATGGTATAGCATCCTGATCTGAAAGAAGTTGTACTTGAACCCTTGTACCCAGCTTGTACCCTTTCGTGAACTCTGAAGAATGAATCATTTCAACCAAGCTATTTTCTTTTGTAAGATATATAGTGTATTCCAGTATGAGTCAATATGATACATTTTCCTGTAGTTTGGGCTTTATTGCTTTGTTGCCACCATATGAAAGCCCTTTATGGAAGAGAGGAGAAGAGAAAGACTGGATGCTGTTTCTTTTATCACAAAGCACCACAGCTCTTCCTAATCAACAGCTCTTCCTAATCAACAGCTCTTCCTAATAAATGTGTCAAGGTCAGACAAAGGTCCGTGATTAGAAAGCTTCTAATGTCATTTCACAGATTCATCCTCACGTCAAACTATGAGCTACTGAATAGAGTCAAATGATTCTAGCAACGAGGCAATCTTCCATTAACAATAGAGTTGAACGACAGAGTTAGGATTCAGCCTTGAGAAAAATGTAATAATGTTCTTGTATCAACAGAAAAATGTCAGCTCCTACTCAGTGGTATTTGTCAGATGGATTCTCAGATGAAAAGCAATTGACGCTGTCAATCAATAAAGTGTGTCCATGCCTGAAATGGAACCCAAGTGATTACACAACACGGCCTCACTATGATATCCCCACCTATGCATATTTACTATCAGTCACATGTATACTGTTCTAACTGAAATTACACAAAGCATAGAACTACACATACAGTGCCTTCAGAAAGTATTCACACCCCTTGACTTTTTCCACATTTTGTTGTGTCACTGGCCTACACACAATATCCCATGATGTCAAAGTGGAATTCTGTTTTAAGAAATGTTTACAAATGAATTTTTTTTTAAATGTAAAGCTGAAATGTCTTGAATCAATAAGTATTTAACCACTTTCGTATAGCAAGCCTAAATAAGTTCAGGAGTAAAAATGTGCTTAACAAGTCACATAATAAGTTGCATGATTTTTTACTGACTACCTAATTTCTGTACCTCACACATAAAATTACACTACATTACCAAAAGTATGTGGACACCTGCTTGTCAAACATCTCATTCCAAAACCATGGGCATTAATATGAAGTTGGTCCCCCCTTTGCTGCTATAACAGCCTACACTGTTCTGGGAAGGATTTCTACTAGATGTTGGAACATTGCTTCAGGGACTTGCTTCCATTCAGCCACAAGAGCATTAGTGAGGTCGGGCACTGATGTTGGGCGATAAGGCCTGGCTCGCAGTCGGTGTTCCAATTGATCCCAAAGGTGTCTGAAGGGGTTGAGGTCAGGGCTAGTCAAGTTCTTACACACGGATCGTAACAAACCATTTCTGTATGGACCTCGCTTTGTGCATGGGGGCATTGTCATGCACCAAACCTTACAGTTGGTACTATGCAGTTGGGCAGGAAGCGTTCTCCTGGCATCTGCCAAACTATGACAGTGCCACGTTGAAAAGTCACTGAGATTTTCAGTAAGGCCATTCTACTTCCAATGTTTGTCTATGGAGATTGCATGACAGTGTGCTTGATTTTATACACCTGTCAGCGACAGGTGTGACAGAAATAGCCAAATCCACTCATTTGAAGGGGTGTCCATATACTTTTGTATAAATAAATATAGTTTCTGTAAGGTCCCTCAGTCGAACAGTGAATTTGAAACACAGATTCAATCACTAAGACCAGGGAGGTTTTCCAAAGCCTCGCAAAGATGGGCACCTGTTGGTAGATGGGTAAAAAAAATAAAAAGCAGACATTGAATATCCCTTTGAGCATGGTGAAGTTATTAAATACACTTTTGATGGTGTATCAATACACCCAGTCACTACAAAGATACAAGTGTCCTTCCTAACTTAGTTGCTGGAGAGGAAGAAAACTACTCAAGGATTCCACCATGAGGCCAATGATGACTTTAAAACAGTCAGAGTTTAATGGCTGTGATAGGAGAAAACTGAGAATGGATAAACAACATTTTATTTACTCCACAATACTAACCTAACTGACAGAGTGAAAAGAAGAAAGACTGAACAGAATAAAAATGTTCCAAAACATGTATCCTGTTTGAAACAAGGAACTAAAGTAATAGTGCAAAAAATATGGCAAAACAATTAACTTTTCATCTTGAATACAAAATGTTATGTTTGGGGCAAAACCAATACAACACATTACTACCACTGTGTACCACTGTGTAACGTGTGCGCTGGGAGTCGGGAAGCAAGTTCAGGGAGTGCATAATTTAATAAACAAAACAAGAAACATGAACAATGCACAGACATGAAACGGAAACAGACGGAAACAGAAACAATGACACCTGGTGAAGGAACCTTATATAGTGACAGAATTAGGGCAGGTAATCAAGGAGGTGATGGAGTCCAAGTGAGTCTGATGACACGCAGGTGCACGTAATGATGGTGACAGGTGTGCACCATAACTAGCAACCTGGTAACCTAGAGGCTGGGGAGGGAGCACACATGACACACTGTTCATATTTTCAAGCATAGTGGTGGCTGCATCATGTTATGGGTATGCTTGTAATCATTAAGGGCGTAATAAACCAGACACTGGGAGATGAATTCACCTTTCAGCAGGACAACAACCTAAAACATATGGCCATGTTTTCAATTTGTCATTATGGGGTATTGTGTGTAGATGGGTGAGACTATATCTTTTTTTTAATTCATTTTGAATTCAGGCTGTAAGACAACAAAATGTGGAATAAGTCGATGGGCATGAATACTTTCTGGAGGCACTGTAAATCAGCTTCTTCCTTAGTCTCTAAAATATAATTCATTTTGGTTTCCGGAGCGCTTGGAACCCTTCAAAGGAATTCATAGGAACATAGTCAACCAAAACAAACACAGACAACTTGAGAGGAGAGGAGCTAAAGTAACTCCACTTCACATTAAAGCACTAGAAATGACTTGTTCTAAAACATCACAGCTCTCTGAGGACGCTTAGCATCTATTAGGATAGTGCTAAAATATGCATCAGGGATCCCTGGAGAGTCTTGATTCCTCCAAATGGGAGGAAGCCATTGAACACCTCACATTCCTAACCAAGATGCTGCGTCCCAAATGGCACCCTATATAGTGCACAACTTTTGACTAGGGTCGATTGCACCACGTTTGACGAGAGCCCTACGGGCCCTGGTCAAAAGTAGTGGACGACAAAAGGGAGCAGAGTGCCATTTGGTGACACACGCATGAATCCATCCGGATCACCTCTGTCCAGTCCCGTCCCAAGGCACCAAACAACCACAATCTAGTGACAGTAAAGGTCTTTGTGGGTTGACGCTGCTGCTACTCTCTGGGCCAGGTTATGTTGACTTGGAGAGACAACAAAACAAGCAGGTGCGTCACCTTTCTTTCTGCGTCTGACGTAAGGGGATCTTTTACAATGTATCATTAACGGATCTCAGTTCTTTGGGGGGATTATTTCACATCCCAGACGAACAATCAAGTCGTGTCGCTTTCCTCATTAGAGGAAGATGGAAGTATACATTTTCCTCTGTGAGAGGAGGTAATACATTAACCTTTTAAAGGTCTTTATGATAACTGAATCCTAATACAGATTTAGTGAACAGCACACTTCAAAGAAAGTGGGTTTTAAATTAAGCTTGGTATTTCCAGCTCATGTTGTGGTGCTATAGTTAATGTAATGCCATTTAGGAAGCTAAATGCTATCAGTAGTCTCTAAAATACTTGCCAGTAGATGTTATTAGGATGTTAAGGTACCATAACATATATCAGCTCATGACGAATTGGCTAATACTGTCATGATATATAACGTTTTCTGTGTAATTGTTAAGATTGGTCATCACTGTACAGACCGGCATAGTTCACTGCTCTTACAGTGTACCAACTGCAGTGTGTGTGTGTGTGTGTGTGTGTGTGTGTGTGTGTGTGTGTGTGTGTGTGTGTGTGTGTGTGTGTGTGTGTGTGTATTTGTTTGTGTTTGTGCAGATTCCACAGATGCACAGCCCTGACCGGAGTACACAGATTCCCAGGCCAGGGGCCATGAGGTGCCCACAGCACAGAGAGGATGAGACTATTTATAGCCAGGAGGAGAGAAATAATTCAGTGTGATCAGAGCGCAGGTCATTCACGTCTTCTTTTGACAGAGGAGACAGGAAGAAGTGAAAGGATGTATATCCCCTCTCTCGTTCCCTCTCTACCACTACTCTCCATTCACGACAGGGATGATATCTGTTTGTATCCCCTCTGTCTCCTTTCTCTACCACTACTCTCCATTCAGGACAGGTCATTCAAGTGTACTTTTCACAGAGGAGACGGGTGAAAGATGACTATCCCCTTTCCTCTCTCTCTCTACCACTCTCTCTCAGTCTTTATTCATGACAGTGGGGATAGGTCCTCTCTCTTTCTCTCTCTCTCTCCACCACTACTCTTCATTCATGACAGAGGGGATATGATATGTGTTAGATTCTTTATGGCTCAATCCCCAGTCCCTTCTGTGAGCTGTCAAAGAGAGACACTTTGGAGATATTGATGTATTCTTCCTCTGAATAGTGCCGCACAGCCAATGCCTGGCAAACAATCATGATATGATTTCTTAATCTAAACCTATGGCAATGAATGAAACTTGACATGGCTGTATATCCTTCAGCTTGCTAGGTTCACATATAAACTGGGTGTTTGCGTAACATGGGGACTGACTATCAGGAAGTCTTTCAAATTAATTTCAATGAAGGTATTTATTTAACATATCTCCCATATCTCCAGAGAACTTATGCACAATGCCATTCCACAGTGAAATGTCAAATGAAAAATCTGGAAAATGTGAACAAATAAAGCAGCCTACAAGTAGTTTTATCCTATAGAAGCCGTTACACAATGCAGTGTTTGGTATGCATGCAAAACATACAATTTCCTCTTTTGTTGAAATTATTTCGAAATACAAAACAATACAAAATAAAAGCTCATTATTTTCTCATTCAGATAGCCTGGTTTTCACATACAGTAGTTACCGAAAAATATACACGGACCATTTCAGCATACATAGGTAATTGGCCTATAACATTGTATATAACATTGTAATAACGTGGTAATAAGGTGTTATTTCCCAACTCACCTCGGTTGCAATCACCATCAGGCTTGGACGCTGAGAAGAGCTCGCGCGTGTCTGTAGAGTCAATTTCCTCCCGCTCGAGGTTGTTGATTTAGCATCACGACTGAAAACTCAGATTTCGCATATGTTTGCAAATACCATTTTCACCAAATGTACCTCATTGCTTCTCGCCATACCTTCCAGTAACTCAGTCACCTTTTTGGTTGTGTCTGCTGAAATCAATTATTAGTGCTAGTGAGGGCTGCAGAGTAGCTCGAGGGTGAGAGAAGTAGACTACAAGGGCATTTTGCCAAATGTGTGAGTGGCGCGCAGCGCTCGCCGCCCGCATCTCCTTGCTGCTATTTTTTGCTCTCCACGTCCCTGGCAGTCCCGTGGGAAAGCTATGCCGCTGATACTGCCGGCACTGCCAAGCAACCGCTACAATAATAGCCCGCACACGCGGCGAATCTACATGATTCGATTTTTTTTCCATCTGATATCTATCTACCTGCTGTCTAATGTAGCAGGCGGTCCATGACGAATGCATCAAGTGTACATTTTATAGGCGCATAATCATTTCAAATAGGCTATATGTATTTTTGAGTCTATCATATAAAATGTATTGTGGAAAGTACGGTAAAATAAGAAACTAGAACATTTCATTGTTGATCTTTCACCTTCACTTTTCTTTGGAATGGCCCAAAAAATAAAACTGTCTTGTGCGAATGAGTGCTGTGTCCTTTGCTTGAGATAAAGCTTTTTTTAAAACATGAAAACCACTGTCTGTCATCCCTTTTATTTACAAGATGAAGAGGGAGATGAACACCATGCTTAAATAAAATAGCATTTTGTGTCGAAACAGACCACACGGAAAACACCTAGTAAATGTCATAGAGCTACTGTGCGTGAAGAGGGCACAACAAAACCTATTCCCCCTCAGGAGACTGAAAAGATTTGGCATGGGTCCTCAGATCCTCAAAAGGTTCAGCTGCACCATCGAGAGCATCCTGGTTGGTTGCATCACTGCCTGGTATGGCAACTGCTCGGCCTCCAACCACAAGGCAGTACAGAGGATAATGCGAACAACCCAGTACATCACTGGGGCCAAGCTTAACGCCATCCAGGACCTCTATACCAGGCGGTGTCAAAGGAAGGCCCAAAGAATTGTCAAAGACTCCAGCCACCCTAGTCATAGACTGTTCTCTCTGCTACCGCATAGCAAGCAGTACCGGAGCGCCAAGTCTAGGTCCAAGAGGCTTCTGAATAGCTTTAATTTATTTCTGATTACTTTATTTCTTATTCTTATCCCGTTTTTTAAAACTGCTTTGTTGGTTAGGGGCTCGTAAGTAAGCATTTCACTCTAAGGTCTTACACCTGTTGTAGTCGGCGCATGTGACTAATAATATTTGATTTGATTTTATTAGTGACAAACACACCGTTACAGAGATTGACACAGACAACATACTGTATTTGATCACCCTCTGCTGGTTTAGTTGGGTACATTTTGAGCCTACAGTACACAAGCCTACACTCACTGACAGTTTGTCGATAACCTTTGTCCGTGGAGGTAGAGGTCTGCGCGGGACTGCATTTGATACCGCACCCGCTGGCTTTCTGTCCGACTCCCACCCGCTACAGCAAGAACTGGTCCAGTCCCGAACCCAATCACAGTCCAGCAATGTTATTTTAGGCGTAGCTCACTTGCCAGCCATGGTCCCAGCAATTTTGCGCCCTATAGGCAATATCAAAATGCAAAACATAACTTAATAAATGTGTTAAATTACCAGAGTGGCCCATTATATTAGGCTATCGGTATTACTAGTCTTAGTTTAAAGAGAGAAGAGTTAGAGACACTTGCACTTTCTCGATTTTCGGGAACAGGGAACAGAGACACATGGGTGATCAATATGTATTTGTAGGCCACGTAGTAAACTAGCCAAACCATATTTAGGGAGTAAATTTCCTTGGACAGATAAACTGCCCGTTTCTCTTTGCCCATGCAAAGGCTATAGCCTACGCTCTTTAATTGTGAACACAATCGGCACTTCTGCATGTAGGTTAAGAAGCCTCTATTAGGGTAAGTAACTACAAAGGAAAATAAATGGCTACAGTTGACAGATTCTTTGTTATTTAATCTAATGTATTTTTTATGAAAGGGGCTTTTTGCCCAGCTACCGGGGTAAGAGTTCAATAGTTTATTATTTGGCCTTACTGCTAGTGGCCAATACAAACGCATTGAATAACAATTTACTACATGGAAAAACAGATAGTCCCTCAAAAAATCAAAAGGAAGTTTGTTCTGAAGTGTCTGTACTAGATCTGCGGGATACTATATAAGAAAGATCAGGAAACATTATATATATTTTTTTACATATATTTAATTGCTTGTTTTTTTGCACTTAACAGTCTCCATATATACACTACCAGTCAAAAGACACACCTACTCATTGAAGGGTTTTTCTTTAGTTTAGCTATTTTTTCTATAGAATAATTGTGGACATTAAAACTATGAAATAACATATATGGAATCATGTTGTAACCAAAATAAATGTTAAACCAATCTAAATATAGATATAGACAGCTTTGCACACTCTTGGCATTCTCTCAACCAGCTTCACCTAGAATGATTTTCTTGAAGGAGTTCCCACATATGCTGAGCACCTGTTGGCTGTTTTTCCTTCACTGTGGTCCAACTCATCCCAAACCATCTCAATTGGGTTGAGGTCAGGTGATTGTGGAGTCCAGGTCATCTGATGCAGCACTCCATCACTTGGTCAAATAGCCCTTACTATAAGTGCACAAGGTGAGACCCATACGCAGACACAGGAGGTAGATGGTTTGAGTCTTTGATATTTATTATAATCCAAAAGGGTAGGCAAGAGAATGGTCGTGGACAGGCAAAATGTCAAAACCAGTTAAGAGTCCAGGAGGTACAGTGTGGCAGGCAGGCAGAATGGTCAGGCAGGTGAGTACAGGGTCCAGAAACAGGCAAGGATAAAAACTGGGAGGACTAGCAAAAAGAGAATAGAAAAAACAGGAGCACGGGAAAACACGCTGGTTGACTTGAAAATACAAGACGAACTGGCACAGAGAGACAGGAAACACAGGGATAAATACACTGGGGAAAATAAGCGACACCTGGAGGGGGTGGAGACAATCACAAGGAACAGGTCATTGGGTCATTGTCCTGTTGGAAAACAAATGATAGTCCCACTAAGCGCAAACCAGATGGGATGGCGTATTGCTGCAGAATGCTGTGGTAGCCATGCTGGTTAAGTGTGCCTTGAATTCTTAACAAATCACAGACAGTGTCAACAGCAAAGCACTACCACACCATCACACCTCCTCCTCCATGCTTTGCAGTAGGAACCCCACATGTAGGGATCATCCGTTCACCTACTCTACGTCTCACAAAGACACGGCGGTTGGAACCACGTGTTTGGAACCACGGCGGTTGGAACAAAAAATCTCAAATTTGGACGGATTTCCACTGGTTTAATGTCCATTGCTCGTGTTTCTAGGTCCAATCAAGTTTCTTCCTCTTATTGGTGTCCTTAAGTAGTAGTTTCTTTGCAGCAATTCAACGATGATGGCCTGATTCACGCAGTCTCGTCTGAACAGTTGACGTTCAGATGTGTCTGTTACTTGAACTCTGTGAAGCATTTATTTGGGCTGCAATCGGAGGTGCAGTTAACTCTAATGGACTTATCCTCAGCAGCAGAGGTAACTCTAGGTCTTCCTTTCCTGTGACGGTCCTCATGAGAGCCAGTTTCATCACAGCTCTTGATGGTTTTTGCGACTGCACTTGAAGAAACTTTCAAAGTTCTTGACATTTTCCGGATTGACTGACCTTCATGTCATAAAGTAATGACAGACTGTCATTTCTCTTTGCTTATTTCAGATGTTCTTGCAATAATATGGACTTGTTCTTTTACCAAATAGGGCCATCTTCTGTATACCACCCCTACCTTGTCACAACACAATTTATTGGCTCAAATGCAATCAGAAGGAAAGAAATTCCACAAATTAACTTTTAACAAGACACACCTGAACCTCTTCATCCTACCCCCTCCTTTTTCGAACATTCTGTTAAAAATCGCGCAACATTTCAGCGTCCTTCTACTCATGCCAGGAATATAGTATATGCATATGATTAGTATGTGTGGATAGAAAACACTCTGAAGTTTCTAAAACTGGTTAAATCACGGCTGTGACTATAACAGAGCGTGTGTTTCATCGAAAAGCGCAAGAAAAACTGGTCACTGAAAGCTGAAAAAAGTATCCATGCGCCCCTTTCATGTGTTGTTTAAAGGAAACCAAATTTAATATGGACACGGATGCAATTCCTACAGCTTCCACACGATGTCAAAAACGTCCTTTTCATTGACAAAAATCCTTTGAGACATTACCAATAGATCCGTCATTCCATCCAGCCTACAATAATCGATTTTGGAAGATTGAAAAATGGACATTGTTTTCTTGAGTAGCTGCTATTGAATACAGATCGCCCAGTGATCAATTTGATCGCTTATTAACGTTTACAAATACCTAAAGTTGGGTTACAAAAGTAGGTTGAAGTGTTTTGTCAAAGAATATAGGCAACTTATATAATTTTTAAAAATGACGCAACACGCAACGTGTTGGAAGAGAGCTTTTTTCCTGAAGCAGACAGGCTATACAAATGGATATTTTGGGCATTCATGGACGGATTTAATCGGGAAAAATACCAATTTGTGATGTTTATGGGACATATAGGAGTGCCAACAAAGAATATTATCAAAGGTAATGAATGTTTTATATTTTATTTCTGCGTTTTTGTGTAGCGCCGGCTACGCTAATTATTTTGTTTACGTCGCCTTCAGGCATTTTGGGGTGTTGCATGCTATCAGATAATAGCTTCTCATGCTTTCGCCGAAAAGCATTTTAAAAATCTGACTTGTTGGCTAGATTCACATTTAATTCAATACCCTGCATGTGTATTTTAATGAACGTTTGAGTTTTAACGAGTACATTTAGCATTTAGCGTAGCGCATTTGCATTTCCAGGTGCCTACTTGAGACGTCTGCGTCTCAAGTAGGATCAAGAAGTTAATTGAAATACATTCCAGGTGACCACCTCATGAAGCTGGTTGCGAGAATGCCAAGAGTGTGCAAAGCTGTCATCAAGGCAAAGGAGGCTACCTTGAAGAATCTAAAATATAAAATATGTTCAACACTTTTTTTGCTTACTACAGTGCCTTGCGAAAGTATTCGGCCCCCTTGAACTTTGCGACCTTTTGCCACATTTCAGGCTTCAAACATAAAGATATAAAACTGTATTTTTTTGTGAAGAATCAACAACAAGTGGGACACAATCATGAAGTGGAATGACATTTATTGGATATTTCAAACTTTTTTAACAAATCAAAAACTGAAAAATTGGGCGTGCAAAATTATTCAGCCCCCTTAAGTTAATACTTTGTAGCGCCACCTTTTGCTGCGATTACAGCTGTAAGTCGCTTGGGGTATGTCTCTATCAGTTTTGCACATCGAGAGACTGATATGTTTTCCCATTCCTCCTTGCAAAACAGCTCGAGCTCAGTGAGGTTGGATGGAGAGCATTTGTGAACAGCAGTTTTCAGTTCTTTCCACAGATTCTCGATTGGATTCAGGTCTGGACTTTGACTTGGCCATTCTAACACCTGGATATGTTTATTTTTGAACCATTCCATTGTAGATTTTGCTTTATGTTTTGGATCATTGTCTTGTTGGAAGACAAATCTCCGTCCCAGTCTCAGGTCTTTTGCAGACTCCATCAGGTTTTCTTCCAGAATGGTTCTGTATTTGGCTCCATCCATCTTCCCATCAATTTTAAACATCTTCCCTGTCCCTGCTGAAGAAAAGCTGGCCCAAACCATGATGCTGCCACCACCATGTTTGACAGTGGGGATGGTGTGTTCAGCTGTGTTGCTTTTACGCCAAACATAACGTTTTGCATTGTTGCCAAAAAGTTCAATTTTGGTTTCATCTGACCAGAGCACCTTCTTCCACATGTTTGGTGTGTCTCCCAGGTGGCTTGTGGCAAACTTTAAACAACACTTTTTATGGATATCTTTAAGAAATGGCTTTCTTCTTGCCACTCTTCCATAAAGGCCAGATTTGTGAAATATACGACAGATTGTTGTCCTATGGACAGAGTCACCCACCTCAGCTGTAGATCTCTGCAGTTCATCCAGAGTGATCATGGGCCTCTTGGCTGCATCTCTGATCAGTCTTCTCCTTGTATGAGCTGAAAGTTTAGAGGGACGGCCAGGTCTTGGTAGATTTACAGTGGTCTGATACTCCTTCCATTTCAATATTATCGCTTGCACAGTGCTCCTTGGGATGTTTAAAGCTTGGGAAATCTTTTTGTATCCAAATCCAGCTTTAAACTTCTTCACAACAGTATTTCGGACCTGCCTGGTGTGTTCCTTGTTCTTCATGATGCTCTCTGCGCTTTTAACGGACCTCTGAGACTATCACAGTGCAGGTGCATTTATACGGAGACTTGATTACACACAGGTGGATTGTATTTATCATCATTAGTCATTTAGGTCAACATTGGATCATTCAGAGATCCTCACTGAACTTCTGGAGAGAGTTTGCTGCACTGAAAGTAAAGGGGCTGAATAATTTTGCACGCCCAATTTTTCAGTTTTTGATTTGTTAAAAAAGTTTGAAATATCCAATAAATGTCGTTCCACTTCATGATTGTGTCCCACTTGTTGTTGATTCTTCACAAAAAAATACAGTTTTATATTTTTATGTTTGAAGCCTGAAATGTGGCAAAAGGTCGCAAAGTTCAAGGGGGCCGAATACTTTCGCAAGGCACTGTATATGATTCCATATGTGTTATTTCATAGTTTTGATATCTTAACTATTCTTCTACAATGTAGAAAATAGTAAAAATAAAGAAAAACCCTTGAATGAGTAGGTGTCTCCCAATTTTTGACTGGTTTTTGACTTGATATACATTAATTTTTTCAACTGGTTGCAGGGGACCTTCAGACAAGTCTTGTGAAGCCTGTGGGCTTCCTAGTGCAAAACAATGTACGTGTTCGTGAGAGTCTCACCTTTCCACAGAGGGGTCATATTTGTGTGTAACCCAAACTGTTTTGACGCTACAGACAGAAGTTGGCAGAAGTATGTATTATGCTAATCCGATTTCCGTAGGTGCACGGACATTAACTCTAGGGGTTAAAACATTTCATAACAATAACAATAACTTAACACAAAGGCATTTTCCCATAATGTTTTATTGACACAGAGGTCGCAAATGAATCCCACACCAGTTAAACTTGAGCATAGCTCGTGGATACATCTCGCACCGTGTCCAGTCCCCACCGGTAAAAGAGAAGAGCTCGTTACAGGACAAGCATTCTTCATTCCCTCCTTTTAGGGTGTTTGTTGTGGTTTTGGAAACTGGAACAACCTTTTTCAGTGGCGCCACAGCTTTATTCAGTGCCACAGGTTTCTTTCTCCCTTTGTTTCTTTCTCCGGGCACAATCGGACGACGCTGGGCCAATTTTGCACCGCCCTATGGGACTCCCAATCACTGCCGTTGGTGATACAGCCTAGATTCAAACTAGGGTGTCTGTAGTGACGCCTCTAGCACTGAGATGCAGTGCCTTAGACCGCTGTGCCATACAGATGGATAATTCTGGGTGACGCTTCATAAAGCCTTATAACCAGTCTATGCCATCCAACCGCCTTTCTTTATTAAATGTGTTTTGGATTCCCATCCTCATCCTCTCCGGTAAGTTTTCCAACATCTCATAATTTTTAGGATATGACTCACCAGGTCACATTCGAAAGAGCCAGTGGAAACTGTTTAGCCACCAAAATGGCTGTGGCTGTGCCCCAAACATACCAAACTAACAAATTACTACTTTACTCAAAAACAATCGAAAATTTTTATCTCCAAACAAGTGGATAATGTATCTTAAGATATGTATATTTAAAAAAAATTTTTTTAGATACATTTACCTCAAAATCATTTTGATGGAGTGACTTCAAAAATGTTGATGAAACAGAGGACATTTGTAGTTGATCAAGACTAGTGGCAGCCAGAAAATAACTTTCAAAAAGTGACAGTGACAACTTGTGGTGTTTGTGAGAATTACAGACAGGAGGGTGCCTTACCCCAGGGGGCGTCTCGCCCCATAGTACCCTTTGGCTACTGAACTTGAAGTCAGCAAGAATGATGACATCAGACACTTGCACTTTCGTTGAGCTACGTTTTGCATATAGGATCTAGTCTATCTTTTAGGAGGACGATTTTGGACCTTCCTAAGGCATCGAAATGAACACCCAGGTCTACTCGGTGTGCTCTGTCAGGTACTGAACAGATGAAGCTAAAGAGCAAATTGCAATGAACTTGTAAATAAATAATCATGCCATTCATTGGGAGCCTAGGACTGGACTTGTTCAGTTATTGCATCTGTACTTGTTGCGTTTTCCTTGTGCTTGTGCACACTTGGGCACACTCAAACATGATTTACAAACAAAGCACTTGTGTTTAGTGAGTCTGCCAGATCAGAGGCAGTAGGGATGACCAGTGATGTTCTCTTGATAAGTGTGTGAATTCAACCATGTTCCTGTTAAAATGTAAAGAGTACGTTTGGGTGTCAGGAAAAGGAGTAAAAAGCACATTATTTTCTTTAGGAGTGTAGCGAAGTAAAAGTAAAAGCTTGCGAAATTTAAATAGTAAAGTACAGAAGAACTACTTAAGTAGGACTTAAAAATATTTTGACTTAAGTACTTAACACCACTGGACTGAACTCCTCCCTCTGCAACTGGATCCAGGACTTCCTGTCGGCCTGCCCCCAGGTGGAGAGGGTAGACAACAACACATCCGCCACACTGACCCTCAACTCTGGGGCCCCTCAGGGGTGCGTGCTCAGTCCCGTACTGTATTCCCTGTTCACCCACGACTGTGTGGCCGTGTACGACTCTCAACACCATTATTACGCTTGCTGACAACACGATGGTGGTAGGCCTGATCACTGGCGACGATGAGACAGCCTATAAAGAGGTCAGTGACCTGGCACTGTGGTGCCAGGACAACAACCTCTCCCTCAACATCAGCAAGACAAAAGAGCTGATCATTGACTACAGGAAACAGAGGGCTGAGCACGCCACCATCCACATCACTAAGGAATTAACATAGTCCACACATACCAACACAGTCGTGAAGAGGGCCTGACAAATCCTCTTCCCCTTCAGGAGGCTGAAAAGATTTGCCATGGGCCCTCAGATCCTCAAAAGGTTCTACAGCTGTACCATTGAGAGCATCTTGACTGACTCCATCCCCGCTTGATATGGCAACTGGTTGGCATCCGACCGCAAGGCGCTACAGAGGGTAGTGCGTACAACCCAGTACATCACTGGGGCCGAGCTCCCTGCCATCCAGGACCTCTATACCAGGCGGTGTCAGAGGAAGGCCCTAAAACTCCAGCCACCCTAGTCACAGACTGTTCGCTCTGCTACCGCATGGCAAGCGGTACTGATGCACCAAGTCTGGAACCAACAGGACCCTGAATATTTTCTAGCCATAAGACTACTAAATAGTTAACCAAATTGCAAACCAAACTCTTTTGACTCATCACATACGCTGCTATTACTGTTTATTATCTATCCTGTTGCCTAGTCACTTTATCCCTACCTATATGTACGTAATTACATCGTACCCCTGCACATCATCTCAGTACTGGAACCCTGTGCATATAGCCAAGTTATCGTTACTCATTGTGTATTTATTCCTCGTGTTATCATTTTTTCACATTTTTTCTCTCTGCATTGTTGTTGTAAGTAAGCATTTCAGTGTTAGTCTACACCTGTTGTTTACAAAGCATGTGACAAATGCAATTGGATTTGATTTGATAGATAGTGTGCAGCTCTGTGGTGGCACATATTGATTGAGCTGTAGGGTCATTTGGCTGTTTTTGCTTTTCATAGTCTACTCTGTTTGAGGAAATTACACAAAAGTTCTGTCTGTCTGAATTATGCACTATGGTTTTATAGCCCGCTTATTCCTCATTCTTATGTGATTTTAGGATGAGACAGATGCATTTTGTTTGACATGATGCTGTTGTTGCGCTACTGCATTGCACAACACTAGAATTATTCTATGTCACCCCCATACATTCTAGAACATGCAAGCATTTGAATGTGTTTTTGTTTGTTAATTGAGAAAAAACAAGTGACTGACAATGCCACTGTCAAACAGTTGAAGCTCTTTTCACAGAAACATATCTCAAATGGATGAGGTAGGAAAACAAACGGTTCTGTTTTGATTGGTGTTTTGAAAGCAATTAGTCTCAAATAAGTGTCATTTGCTGCTGTGCATTTGAAACAGTTTTGATTGGTATGGTTTATATTGATATACTGCAATAAAAGCCTCTTACTAGCGTGTTATTGTAGTTAAATGCATTTCTCATTCCAAGTCAAATGCAAGTGATCAGATTATTTACCTTTAACATCTATTGGTATTGGACAGATTTAAATCATGCTTAATTGGCCTACACTTGTAGGCCCAGGCACAAAAAAAACCTACAAAAATCCATAATGGTTTATAAAGCCCTATGGATATCATAATCATACTGTATGTCTTATCACCATCTCTTAAACAGAAGCAGTCGCTGAGGTTAAGCCCGGGTTCAAACGGCACCCAGGTCAAAAAAGGCACTGCCACCCAGGCCAGGGGTGAGCAGTCGGGGCTGGGGGCTAGTGTTGGTGCCCAGTCAAGCCTGGCTCTGAATCCAAGCACCAGGAGACCAGAGGAGGCTGGAGACCAGGCTGCCACCCATCCCCAGAAACAGGTAAGCTACACTGCACTGCTATAGCTTGGTCTCAGATATTTCCGAGCTGTCTTGTGAACCATGGCCATTGTCATGCTGAAGTTGGCAAGAGAGCACAAAGAGATCTGAGACTAGGCTAGCACTGCTATAAACCCAATCAAAATAAAGGCATTTCATGATGCAAACTACTGTACTAGCCTGCTTCCAACTTTGCAAATGATGGAAATTCTTAGTAAATCTGTTCTAGGGGGATTGCAGTCAACCTTCTTTTGTCCTGACTGACAAACGGAATAGTAATCTGCTCTATTCCACCATCGTCTGTTCATATTCTGTCTGCTTTTCTGTTTGTACAGAAGTGTAAGAAGGAAAGATGCAAACCACGAAAGATGAAAAGAGGGGTATATTTAATGCCATTAAAGCAGTATAAAGCATATACCCCTGGATCCCAAAGGACATGCAGACCTCTTCTGCTATTCGAAGTGCGTAAAAGGCACAACACTAAGACAACCAAGCCAACCCTCCCAACCAAGCCAACCATCCGGCCTCTGCTCATCCATGGCCTGAGTGTCAATGAGTACCGGGCCATCTACAACACAGTGGTGGAGCCATTCGCAAGCACTGCTAGTACATTGTCATCAGATAGTCACCCCCAAGGCATACACTTAAAGGAGAGACTGTGGCTCACACTGGACAGACCGAAGCTTGAGGAGGTGGTCCACAAAGACGGTCGTGTGGAAGTCCTAGAAACGTTTATCTCCGTTTTTTAGCCATAGACATCAAGTCTGAAACAGCAGAGAGCTCAGGTTGGGCCCATACCCAAAGTGACTGTGTGTCTGGCTGTCCTCCCATCCCTTATCCACAATATGTGTGTTAAACAAAAACTCTATTTTGAAATATTAAACTGAATTCCCTTCTGTTGTGTGGGCTTTGTAATCATTACAATTCAATCGGATCAGGTAGTAACACTGATGCCCTGGGAAGATTTGAAGAGCCAGCAACTTGTTCCCACAATAAGAAATTGATTTCCTCTGGGTTAACATCTAATGATGATTCATACAGATAGGCCTATTGTGTGAGATAAAGTTATCTTGGTACAAAATTGTACATGTGGTGTTAACTCTACGGAGGTACTATACAGATAAAAAACACTCTGCTACGGCAGTAGTTATAAGGCAGGCAAATTAGTTCTTTTTTTTCCCATGAGTTGAGAGTGAAATGGCAGACCCAAATATTTATCTTTCCTAGGATATTTGCATGGTTCAGTTTCACACTGAATGGAAAACGATAAGAATGAGAGCTCCTCGGGTGCGTCACAAGAAAAGACTATGCAAACATTTCCATGGTCTGTTACCTCTGTTGACTCTGTGGGGTGAGAGCCAATAGGAAGTGGAGAGAGGGAGGTTGTGAGAGGCAGCAAAACCAAAAGAAAATAAGAAAAAAAGAGAGGCAACAAAACCACAATATCTGTTTTCATCATCTCTTTTTAATTAATTGGATGACATCTCTAAATAGAACATTCCATACCATGCGATGTCAAACTTCATATCATTAAATTGACAAATATATTAGCCTGCTCCCAGTTCTGTTTTAGCTATCATGTCAACTCCTCGTCATGTTGGCATGATGAGGAGGGGCATGATAGCACAAGCACACTGCCCATGGGCATACCACGTCATTTCAATGTGGATAAATCACTAATATTTGGGACGTTGATCAATGAAATTACAACCTATATTCACCCAATCAAAACATTTTGAAATGGGCTATCTCTATGCTTTCAACCATCTAAAAGCACAACCAAATTCCAATGGAAAAGCAACGTCTGCTTTTTGGTTTAGTTATCAACCAAATGTCTATCACTGCGTTTTAAGCCATTTAAAATCACAGCAAAGTTTTATATGGAAATACCAAATTACCTGGATTGCAGAACCAAATGACCTCAATTGCGGAACCAAATGACCTGGATTGCAGAACCAAATGACCTGGATTGCAGAACCAAATGACCTGGATTGCAGTTGAGATTCCCTTAAAAGTACATGATGTACAAAGTACAATGATCAATGACGTTTGAGATTCTGCGCATATTATTACAGCAATTGTGAAGATCTCCACAGACCTGCGAAGACGTACTGTATGCATGCTATCTTGAACATTATCTGACTACATAAGAATACATTTCTTTTTACAGTATCTTTCCAATGTGGCCATGGATGTGTTACTAATTTTAAGGTTAAACGTTGCATTAGTTTGTAAGAGAGCCTTAACTTTGGGCTATTTACTGTATTACAAAAGTAATATTAAATTGTGTTTGATTGACAAAGTAACCAAATATCAACATTTAAAGGAGATGTATCTACTGCTTAGATAGTTTCATCTGAGCCACTGGCTTAATCCCATTCTTTAACTTT
This sequence comes from Oncorhynchus clarkii lewisi, assembly GCF_045791955.1. Classification (NCBI taxonomy): domain Eukaryota; kingdom Metazoa; phylum Chordata; class Actinopteri; order Salmoniformes; family Salmonidae; genus Oncorhynchus; species Oncorhynchus clarkii. The sequence goes on from NC_092147.1 coordinate 46,894,677, forward strand.
GATTTTGGGTTGAGATGGAGACGTAAATCCAACATAATGTATAATTTGTTAACAAATTACAAGGCTATTTATTGTATTTTAAAAGTGATATTGAATTGTGTTTGGTTGTCAATGCATGCAAATATCAACATTTGAAGGAGATGTATCTTCTGCTTGGATAGTTCCATCTGTGCCACTGACTTTAATTCCAGTTTGTCTACAAATGAATAATTGACATGTTGGATTCACGTCTCCATCTCAACCAAAAAAGTTAAAGAATAGGACTAAATCAAAACAAATGTACTTTAAATAATGTTTGATTTGATTTTGTCCTATTCTTCCATTTAGATTTTTGGTTGAGATGGAGACGTGAATCCAAAATAGTCATTATCCAGACTAAGTCAGTGGCACAGATGGAGCTATACAAGCAGAAGAACCATCTCCTTCAAATGTTGATATTTGGTTGTCTATTCTGGGTTGAATTTAAACAGTAGTTGTTGATGACTTTGTAAATGTTATATAGGCCTAAATGCTGTAGCATCACTGATGATATATGACTTATAAAGTATGGTCACATTTCATTTACTCTATTAAACCTACACTTTGGAATGACTTCGATAGCAACAGTGAATCTATTTAGTAAGATCTCGCAACTATCATTTTCACAATATCACATTGGTAATAATCAGTGACAAATATCATAGCTGGGCTTGGTTTATACCCTGAATGGGAAACCAAAGAGTAGCTGTAGATATATACATTCTCCTGTAGGAGTTTCTGCCCAGCTTATAGTTTTTTTTCTGATAGTGGATATGACATTGAAGGTACAAATTCAACATATTTTATACAAGATTTTACTTTGTTGAAATGTGGTTACCATGATGACATAACCATGTGGATAACATTTCACCCTCAAAACAACAGTTTACATTGATTACTTTTTTCAAATCCAATGTATTTTCCACGTAGACTCCACATCACAATATATTAACAAATTATGTTGAAAGAATGTTGATTCAACCCGTTTGTGCCTAGTTGGTGTTGCCCAGGCTAGAAAAATATAAACACGATTCAAACATATTTAACTTGGTAACTGTCATAAATATACATTTCATACCGGATCACAGGGAGATTGAACTATTTCCTGTATATCTAAATACACCTGAGAGAGAGCCTATTCTGCCTGCGTCTTGGAGTCTGCTAGCACTTTATTATCCCCCTTCCTGCAGCAGGGGAGCAGCTGTCGGAAGCGGGACATGTAGAACAAGGGTCCAATGTACAGGCCGAAGTTGGGGACGGCCAGGAGCAACTGGAGGATGCAGCAGTGTATGCGGTTAGCCACTTGGTCCTCCTTCTCTGGGTGCCACACGGACATGAAGGGCACCAGGGCCACTAGAGGAGTGTAGGCCACCGCCGAGGGCACCAGGATGAGCAAGATGTTCTTCAGAGATCTCCTCAAAAGGTTCATGCTGCCCCCCGACCCCTCCCCAGAGCCCTCCCCAGTCCCACTCTGGCACAACGACCACATGATGCCCACCAGACACAGCAGCATGATCAGGAACAGGACTGAAATGGTGACGGCAAAGTACAGAGCTATGGAGAACACCCCCTGGAAGTAGGCCAGCAGCATCACCACCAGGGTGAGGAGCCAGGCCAGGGCGCACACCCCAGCGTGGTACTTCCACTTCCCCAGTCGCATGTAGGCCACGGGCCGCGCTGCCACTAGATAGTGCTCCACACACATGCAGGCCAGCAGGAGAGGACAGCCGAAGATGTTGAGGGCCGAGAGGGCTCTGGCCGCTGAGAGCATCTGTTTGGACGTGTCGTGGTGCATGGCAGTGTAGATGTCCACGGGCAGGCAGAGGCAGTACAGGATGTCCAGGATGGACAAGTTGAGGACCAGGACCTCGGAGGCTGATAGGGCCTTCTTGCTGCTCATCAACATCCACAGCAGGCCCAGGTTGGCTGGAAGACCCGTAAGCAGAATGAAGATCTTGATGCTCAACCAGACAGTGGAATTGCCAAGTATGCGACACTGGTGCATCACCTCGTCCATGCTCATGCTGAGGAATGACCAGAAAAACTCGCCAAATGGTAACATGCCCCAACTATTGGTGCCATTGGTGTTTTGGCCCCAGCAAAAGGAAGAGTTGTTGCATGCTGTACCCCCACCGGAGGACCAAGTGCTATTGTTGACCATGGTGTTTCTTCTGAGGAGAATGATCAGAATACCCTGTAGGGGACAAAGCAAATCCCTATTTACATATGCTGAATATGTATCAGGCAAAGTATCACCAACCATTCAAAGTGAATGGGGGATACATACGCTACAATGGGTTATCATTGAACTAGCTTCAAAATCACTGAATCTGAAGATATGAATCTGTAAGGTCTACTCATCAATAATTTTGACAAAATAAATACAACCACATATCACAGACAAATATAGAGGATATTAATATTCCATTGCAGCTAAACAATAGATATATAGTATAGCGTATTTCAACAAACCCATTTTAATACACATCTAAAATCTACAAATAAAAAAATCTTAGAACAGTAATATTTTACACACACATGAAGGTACCGTAAGCAATCATTTATTCTAAAAAATGTGAAGCATTTTGGAACTAAACTCTTAACCATCTAATTTCAAGGGCAACCTTCAAGCCATTTACCAATACAATTCCAAGGTTCTTGTCTTCTTGATGTCAAAGTAGTAATCTCTTCTTTGCAACACAATTACAAATTAAGGTCATAGAAATTAATACTTTATGTATCCCATTTGTTTGCACCAGCTAATCCATGCAACTTCCTTCCCCCTTTGGGGATTAATAAAGTACTATCTTATCTTGTAATTGAAATTAACAGTTTAAAATCAGTATAACTCTGTATAAACTCAGCGGTAGACAAATGAAAGCTGAAAGTGAACCAACCTGATCAGACAAACAGAGGAAGGTGTGGAGGACGATGATGACTCTGAGATGTAGCTACAGTGTTAGTCTGGTTCTACCCCTCCTCGCCCTATACATTTGTCAGAGAGGGGGGGGGGGGGGTAGAGCGAGAGAGAGATGGATGGATAATGATAACGAGAGAGAGAGAGATTCATGAGTTTGCATGTACCTGCGATGGTCCAGTGGGACTGGGAAGGTGCTATAGACCCAGGATGGGCCAGGGCAGGTATAGGGCTTTCCTTCCCTTCTGTTTTGTGTTCTGAGGCCGACTAAAACTACAACATGCAAATATTCCCGAAAAGCTATACAAACATGATGTTTGTTGGTCATTTCATACCATTTCTAAACAACTCTCGTTGTTCTTCCTTCGCCTTACTTTATCTGCCTTGTGGATTTTATCATAATATTCTGTTGTAACTGCAAGGGGACCAGAATAATACCACATAATACAAAGGGATGCTGGATATTGTATTGATCAACATCCCTGTCAAGCCCTGGCCTTAGTTATCTTTGTTTTCTTCATTATTTTGGTTAGGTCAGGGTGTGACATGGGGGATTGTCTTGTTTTTTCTTGTCTAGGGGTTTTTGTAGATTTATGGGGTTGTGTTCATTCTAGGTGTTTATGTAAGTCTATGGTTGCCTAGATTGGTTCTCAATCAGATGCAGGTGTTTATCGTTGTCTCTGATTGGGAACCATATTTAGGCAGCCATATTCTTTGGGTATTTTGTGGGTGATTGTTTCCTGTGTCAGTGTTTGTGCCACACGGGACTGTTTCGTTGCCAGTTCACGTTATTATTTTTGTATTTGTGTTCATGTTTCGGTTTTCTTATTAAAAACCATGGACACCTACCACGCTGCGTATTGGTCCGATCCTTGTTTCACCTCTTCAGAGGAAGAGGAGGAAATCTGCCTCTAATGTTTTGTATTATCGACAGTAAAATACTCTGGAAAATTTTACTGCAGCATACTGTAAATTATTGTGCATTGTGGGAAAATGTAATCATGTATGTTTTCAAAGGTATCTGTAATATGATGATTTTTTTTTGATGCTGTCAACGTAACTGCACCCCACAGATCCGTACCGTATCTTTGGAGCACCAAAAGTAGTGGGTGCATAGTAAGGTTGTTTCTGGCTCATGAACATATTTTGAGGCGTGCCTTGTACCCGTGGGCGAGAATGGACTCTCCGAAGCCGTCTGAGACAGTGGTTGGTGAATGCTTGTAATTTGTTCAGTATGTTAGTGGTGGTTCTCCATGTTACAGATCCGTATAGAAGAATGGATTTCACATTTGAGTTGAAGATTTTAAGTTTTGTCTTAAGTGAGATGTTCTTGATGTTATTTAGGGTGTTGAATGCTATTCTTGCTTTACCAAGTCTCGCTTTGGCATCTTCCTCAGTCCCTCAATCCACAGTTGTCACACTATCTAGTTAGGCCTTCAGAAAGTATTCATACCCCTTGACTTTTTAAAAAACATTTTGTGTAGAGTGCTTTGGTATTGTTCTGATGTTCCTATACCTGAAACTGGTATTCTTGCAGTGATTTAGTTTATGCTGGATCCTTGCTGTCATTAGGGGTGGCAGGTAGCCTAATGGTTAGAGCGTTGGACTTGTAAGATTGCAAGATCAAATCCCTGAGCTGACAAGGTAAAAAGAATCTGTCGCTCTGCCCCTGAACAAGGCAGAAAGCCCACAGCCGTCATTGAAAATAATAATTTGTTCTTAACTGACTTACCTAGTTAAATAAAGGTTGTTTTTTTAAAATTAGGTGGTGATCTGATCCAGGGTCCTCGTCACTCTGGCAGTGAGCGTCTAAACTTTTGGTTAATGCAGATTTGTTGTGTGGTTGGGTGACACCCATGTTGCATTGTGCATGTATTTGTGTGAGAGAACCAATCCTCCTGTGATCAAGTTGTAGTCTGTACAGACCACTGCAATCATGATGTCTTTTTCTTTTTTGGACTGGAGTATACAATATGTTGTTGGTTGGTTGTAAAACTTGTCCACGGTTTCTTCATCCCTTGGTGGGGTATAGCATTGTACTACTTGAAGGTTTATTTCTTTATGAGTGGTATGGAATGTTACTGTTATGATTCTAGAGTTGATGGATTCCCAGCTGATGAGGGCCCTCTGTCCTTCTTTGGATAACATGAAACCTACTCCCTCTGTATGTGATGATGTGTCTTCTGGGTGTCCGGAGTACAATATGGACTCTCCGCTGGCCAGTTTAGTTTCCCCTGCCTGGAGCCATCTTGTTGCACACAGCCCTGGATCACTGCTGTCTTTCCTCCATGCAAACATGGCTCTGACATTGAATGTCGGTAGATCGCCTAGGGGTAAGAAGATCTGAATGCATAGTCTCCTTGCGCTTTTCCATGTGCATCGTCATTTTCTGTTACAATGATTTTTTTTTTGCTTTTGATCAATGTTTTTATGGGATGGGGATGCTGGCCTTCTGCCATTTCTAGTTTTTTTTAGGGGGGGGTTGATTTGTTAGTCCCCTCCCCTAGCCTTTTGTACTCCTGGTAATGGATTACAGTCTTATGTCACGTGAGATCAGACAGGCCAATCCCTTGTAATTTACAGTAAAATACTGTGAAATACAAACCCCTTCCCTCAACGAATATCACTAATTCATCCATTAATTCATAACTTTTTCACAATAGTATAGTTCATTTTACAATATTGTACCGTGCACAGTACTTGCTTTGAGACCATATTTCTATAACAATAGGTGTACTGTAATATGAAATAGATCATTTTACTTTCCACTGAGCTGCCTGTAAGTTACTGACAAATTCACAGCAACCCTTTATACAGCGTAGGCTAGCCTGTCAGTTTTGAAATGAAACAGTGGAGGGAATTGCATCTATGATGTCATTTTTGGCTATCATGGACTGAATTCTTATTTGGAACTTTGGAAACATACTACTTGTCCTCTTGGGACGCCTGACCGCTGACCAAGTCCCCATCCCCATACACTCTATTCATTTTGATTGGGTATTTACGTGCAAAGGGCGTAAAGGTCATAGGGCATGGTCTTCAGCCACACTTACTGTAAAATTGATTCTTCAATGCCCTGCACAGATAGGTGTTTGATGACATTAAGCTACACAACAATGCTTGATTCAAAGGATGGTTCTGCAGATTTGATGCAGGAGCATGTGGGGGTCTTGCTGCAGGCTGAACTATGAGCTTGATTAAAACACACTTTAGAACTAGTTCTTATCACATACAGTAATAGCAACCCCTTTTCCTCTCACCAGACAAAAATATCTGCCTGCAAGTCCCGCTGACACCGCTTTCTTTCAACGTCCCGCACAAAACTCAACACAACACTCGAAAATGTAGGCCTGTTTCACTATGGCCATTTACTGGTGTACAACCTGCTGACAAACCAGACAAAGACAGCGGGGTGTCCCTCGCGCCTCCAATGGGCTGCTTTTATTTGGGAGAGGTGCAAGGCTCAGCAGGAGACTATCCACCTGCAGGGATTGTCTCCGACTCCCTCTTACCGGAGTGCGACCGTTTGTCTTCTCTGTACACTCATGATATCACACCCTGATCTGTTTCACCTGTCTTTGTGCTTGTCTCCACCCCCCTCCAGGTGTCGCCCATCTTCCCCATTATAGTTATACCTGTGTTCTCTTTTTGTCTGTCGCCAGTTCGTCTTGTCAAGCCTGCAAGCGTGTTTTTCCGTGCTCCTGTTTTTCCTAGTCTGTTTTCTAGCTATCCCGGTTCTGACCTGTTCTGCCTGCCCTGACACTGAGCCCGCCTGCCTGACCATTCAGCCTGTCCTGACCTTGAGCCTGCCTGCCCCCCTGTACCTTTCAGACTCTGACCTGGTTAATGAACTTCTGCCTGTCCTCAACCTGCCAATTGCCTGCCCCTTGTATTTTAATAAATATCAGAGACTCCAACCATCTGCCTCCTGTGTCTGCATCTGGGTCTCACCCTGTGTCGTTTTTTATACATGATTTGAGAGGTAGTGATGAGCACTGTCTGTGCAGCGGTTCAGAGGATTTTTTGTCCATCTGAATCTCTGGACTCCTTTCTGTCCCCTTGGAGTCCGAGTTGGGCGTCAGCCATCATGTCCTTGATTCATGGGTCAGGGTCATCACCAAACCTCCCGAGCTCCACACCTACCAGCAATCATAGTGATGGTAACGAGCAGATATCTGTGGAGTTCAAAGGGAAGCGCTACGTGTGGGTTCTGTCCCGGGTCAAACCTGGGAGGGATGAAGACGTGGAGGCCAGTTGGAGGGGGACCGACTTCCCGAAGCATAGGGAGCCGGTGTTCTCTCTGCGACTTGATTTCATGCAGCACCTGCCACCTGTACCCCGGTGGATGGAGGGCATATCAGAAGAGTACTGTTGATGGTGATGGGCTTGACAAGAACTGGGCAGTACATGTCCATTTTTTTCTGATCTGCCTCCAATGTTGGGGAACATCTGACCTAAGACCTACTGCCAAGTAAACAAACTCCAATTAAACCTACAAATGGTTTTGTTATTTATCAAAGCATTTAATGCAAGTGTCAGCATATAAAATAATATAATATAACTTTATTATCCAGCATTAGGCCTAAGGCTGCAATCATTGAATGTCAAGTTGAATTGACAGCCTTTACCTGACTCTTTCCTGTAGGCTACTCATTCCACTTTCTCAGAAAAAAACTAAAACCAAAGTTTTAAAATGGCAGTCGCTATACCCTAGTTCAGTAAAAACTATCCCCAACATTTTAAAAGTGGCACTCGCCATACCCTAGCTCAAGACCAAAAATATAAAACTAGGCTCCAATAATTTTTTCAACATTCGTTTTTTCACAATTTTACAAACACTCCAAAATAAGTATGTGTTTGGTGTAGGCTTACCTTGGCATGACGTTTTGACAACCACGGAATTCTCTCTCGGACAAGGTGAGTTTAATCAATATATTCGCCTCAATTTACTCAAAAAAAATTGAAGTGCTAATTAGCAACAGAGAAGACTGTAGCAAGACTACAAATTCCTGCCGGAAGCTCCTGCACATTAATCCATGATGAATTCATGGGCTGTATTGAAATTAATTGAATAAAGTGTAGAACTTCTTCCAACCGCTTTCTCCGTCTTAGCTAGCCACCGACTACACTTTAGCTAGCTAGTTAGCAGAGTAGTAGATCATAATTGTTTGTACAGTGTGTCGACGTTGGTGTCTATTTCAGACCTTATGGCATTTTTCAAGGATGAGCATAAGAGCAATAAAAGGGGAGAAGACCACTATAAGTCTGGCCATGTGGAGAAGTGCAGCTATAGTGAAGGGCAACTTACCGGTTTGGTCAGGGCCATCATGAGGGATAAAGTTTATCCCGTGTGGGCGAGTGTAGCTAGTAAGTTAAGTTTCAGCATCTTAGCAATACAATGTGTTCTATACAGCTGTCAACATTCTACAAGAGACACGTAATCAATTGTGCAATCATTAACCAGATGACCCCAAATACCTGACTTAGATGAGCGATAACTCCATTCTAGAATGTTGATATTGATGAGAATGAATCAAAAAATCCACTGACATTCAGGACTGACTTTGCTTAGACATCCAGTCTGTATTTTCATGACCAGAGACACATCTTCAAAGGCACAGTATTTATTTATTCAGAGTGGTACATGCATTCACACAGTTTTGATTTATAGGATCCTTCCCACTGTATGATTGATATACCTAAATGACAAGGGTTGGATTTGCACTAAACATTTGTATATGTCAGCACTTAAAAGGACTGTACACAATCAGGCATTTGGTTTGCCTCATTCACATTGTCTACTGGTATCATTTTAAATTGAGAACATATAGCTCAACATTTAAACAATTTGTGACTTCAGCTATTCTGTGCTTCAGATGACAGACGCCCATAAGGCGTCATTGGCAACACATGCCATATGATAGGCTGCAAAAATGGATTCAAATAGCTGATATACTGAGAGAGAGAAAGACAATCAAAAAAAAACATATTGGAGAACTTACAACTACACAAAAGGGAAATGTTCATTTGAGAATACAACACAGAAACACAGACCCTGAACCCCCTTCCCCTCTTTATTAAAGGATAATGACACGTAATTAATCAACAATGGCACTAGTTCAATTTGAATAATAGTTTAACAATTAAAACAAGTTTAAACACTTCAAAGAATCAACACTTCATCCCTTCAAAATGTACAAATAATATAACTCGTATGTAAAGATTAGATTAGTCTAAACAACAATAGATAATTGAGAAGTGCTCCACTGATCCCTGATCTACTGGGTGAGCAGACTTCTACTCCAGCCCATCAATAGCACACTCATTAGATTTGATAAATTGAATCAGGAGTGTTATTGCGGGACTGAAACAGAACCCTGCACATAATCTCTCTGTCCTCCCCCAAAGTTACCTGCCTAGGCTATCCCTTTGCTGACAACTGGAGCTGCAGTAGGCTCACTTGAGTTAGCCTACAAAGTGGCCTTCTGTCTGTAGCCAACTAGCTAATAACACATCAGGGTTTTTTGACAACAGAAACATTTATTTACTTACTGACTTGAATAGGTTCTTCCATTAACTCCGTTTTTTAGGTCCTTACAAAAACAATTGAAATGTAACATCCCATTAAAATCTTGCCTCTACTTCAATAAGGTTTAATGGGGGTTGGCATCCAGTAAATGTTGGATTACAGCCACCAACTAAACTGGAGCATAACTCCCTTATACTTTGCTTGAAAAAAAAATCAACAAATACCCTACCATCTAACTCTACACTCATTAAAAACCTATCTAGTCCTACCTCAGGCCAACAGCCTGAAAGGATGGGACACCACCACTGAACACACCCTGTAACTATTCTGATGTCAAATCTCATACACCAAAATACTTCTCTGCAGCTGCCACCACAACCTCTATTTTCCCGAGCCTTACATTCCATCCCTGCAGTACAGTTGATAACCATTGCTATGAACGGCAAAAAGCCAATCTTACTAAAGCATATATTTTTGCCAATCCCTGTACTGATACAGATCAACGACTCACACAGATCCTCTCAGGATCCCTCCCCCCATCTTCCTCAACTTTCTTCACTGCCTCAGCATACAACCGCCTCTGCTCGACTCTAATCCTGGTAAGCTCAACCTGCCTCTCTCGCACCAGACACTTCTGATCCCCAGCCCTACAGGCACCCCTAAAATAAACACATACCACTTCATTCCCCAATGCTACACATTCCTTTATCTAATGCCCTTCTGCCCACTTCTCACACCTAGGAAAACTCCCTTCTACACACTGCTGCCACATGCCCATAAGCTTGACATATTTAACAACGTAATGTGTTTGGCATACAAGCTCGTACGGGATAACTGAAACACCACTTTGTCGGGCAGAGACTCAACATCAAAACTGAAAAGAACAGACAAAGACTCTCTCTGCTGTCTGCGTCGCACCAAAAGACAAGCATCACAAACACCTGGAATCTTTCCCTTCAGTTGGTCCACTTTCACATTTCCACTACCCCAGTAATCACTCCTTTCAATGGTGCCCTTTTCTTGAGAGCAAAACAAGTCACATCTCTTATCCCAATTCATTTGGCGCGAAGCGCCTGCTCCTTCTGGCCAGCAGAAACACAAATCATTATCACAAGACCACTTTGGGTTCCCTTCATCGACACCTAACTCCGTTTTCACCCACCCTGAAACAAATGGATCAGCCAAAAGGCAGGGGTCCACCTTCTCCAAACATTTCACTCCCACCATCACATCTTTATCCTGACCATCGGTGTAAGCCTCGTGCTCCAAGGATTTCCCCAAACCTGCCACCTCTGATAATTCACCCTCACTCACTTCCGGGTCTCCTCCAAACCTTGATACAGCATGCAATTCGCTATGCTTACACTTTCTACCATTCTTCTTTGACAAACCATCTCCCTTTTTTCAACCATTTTTTATTTAACCAGGTAAGTTGACTGAGAACACATTCTCATTTACAGCAACAACCTGGGGAATAGTTATAGTGGAGATGAATGAACACATTCTAAGTTGGGGATGATTAGGTGACTGTAATGGTATGAGGGACAGATTGGGAATTTAGCCAGGACACCAGGGTTAACACCACTACTCTTACAATAAGTGCATTGAATCTATAGTGACCACAGAGAGTCAGGACACCCTTTTAACCTCACACCCGAAAGACGGCACCCTACACAGGGCAATGTCCCCAATCACTACCCTGGTGCATTGGGATATTTATTTTAAACCAGAGGAAAGGGTGCCTCCTACTAGACCTCCAACACCACTTCCAACAGCATCTGTGCTCACATCCAGGACCAACCCTGCTTAGCTTCAGAAGAAAGGCAGCAGTGGGATGCAGGGTGGTATGCTGCTTTACACCACTCAAGCTCACCCTCTTCCTCCCTCTCTCTCATTGACCTCCTCTGCCTCTTTTTCCCTCCACCCCTCCTCCATATTCCAAGTATATGTTGTGACAGGCCCTCCCTGCTCTGTCTACTGGGTTTTGCTTTGCTTACTTCCTACAGGAGATTGGTGGGCGGAACTGGGAGGTTCGTCACTGCTGATGGGGCACACCTATGAAAGCTCAGCTGTGGCCTAAAGCCACTGTTTCCCCATTCAGCAAGATATTCCTCTCTCCATGGTTGTTTTGTTGTGGCTTTGGCAATTGGCACCTAATTTACTGACCTTCATGCCTCATCTGATTATTGTTGTTTACTTTATTTCTGGAATCAATTACTTTAATTATTCCTTTACTCAGTGTGTGGTTTCCCATTGTTTGTTACAATCTTGAGCCAGGTTGTAACAATGTCTCCTTATGATAATGTTCTCCTATCATATATCTCGTTCTTGCTCTCTCAAGGGATGCCATTGTACTCCGTCTTCCAAAATCTTGCCTCTGGGAGCCAAAGGACCGTTCAAACCGTTTTTGGCATAACAACGATGTGGTTTGAGTTATGGCAATGGGAGAGTACTTTCATGTTGTCGGCATAGGCAGCACATCCAATAGGCATGGGGATCTTCACAACTGGCTACATGATTATTGCAGCTGAATGGGTGTATTTTTTGTTGACAATTTCAATACCTTTTTGGAAATACAACATGAGGATGAGATCCACCCAAATCATTTGGGATCCTTTCACAGCATTATAAGGCTGCATTGAAACAATGACATGAACCCAACTCAGTTAATCCCTACCATTGGATCGCTGAGTCATAATCTTTAGCAAATGTACATTATACCAAGGGCATTGGTAGACACAATGTAAGTAACCTAATGTATGTCCCTCTAACTGCCCTGAATGCCTCAGCTGATCCTACAGCTATTGTATGCAGTCATCATGTGTCTATGAACCAGATGTATGCTGTTAGCACTGAGGTGGTATGTCCTAGTAGGAAGTCCACTGTGTGCAGGTCACCCTGCACTAACATAAATAACATGAGAATATCTACTTTGGATAAGCTTCCCAGTAAAGCAATGAAAACAAGCAAGCATCCCAGAAAAGTGCACAAAATATCCCACATTAACATATGTAGCTTAAGAAACAAAGTTCAGGAAATTAACTCGCTAGTAAGAGATTACATTCATATTCTATCTCTGAAACTCACTTAAACAATACCTTTGATACAGTGGTAGCAATAGAAGGTTATAACATTTACAGAAAATACAGAAATGCAAGTGGTGGAGGTGTTGCTGTTAATATTCAGAAACGCATTCCTGTAAAAATTAGAGGATCTCATGTTAAATACTGTTGAAGTAATATCGCTACAGGTTCATCTGCCTCACCTATAGCCCATTCTTGTGGGGAGCTGCTATATGGTATTTTTATTTAACCTTTAACTAGGCAAGTCCGTTAAGATCAAATTCTTATTTACAATGACGGCCTACCAAAAGGCAAAAGGCCTCCTACGGGGATGGGGGCTGAGATTAAAAATAAATCAAATATAGGACAGACTATAGACCAACAAGTGCTAACAGTCGGTATCTGGATAACATGTGAAATGCTTGATAATGTACAGTACCAGTCAAAAGTGTGGACACACCTACTAAATGTAAAAATTAGAATAAAAGCGAACAAAGTTAATTTGAGTTGCCTCTTCGTTAATTCTCCTGCCCCAACAAAAAAATTGTCATGTGAAAAAGTAGATTTTCATCCTTAATATTCTAAGAGCTGATTTGGGCTGGCCCTGGTTTATGGTTTGCGCAACATTGTAACCGATGTTTGAGTCCAATGCGTGGCTGTGTGCGAAGCATGCCAGTATCTCTAACATAACTAGAATGAGATTCACTTTCTATGATTCTCTCGCTCTCTCTGCTCTGATAGACATGAGCCTGCAACTCTCATCTCGCCAGCGTTGCACTTCATTTATTTCTTTATAGAATCATAGCTGCGCAAAGGGTTCTGGAAGAACTGCAGCACCCCTGATAAATTGAAATACATTTGCCAAAGTCATAGAATTACTGCTGTCTGTTCAGAGATAAATGAAATCATTCAGAATAGCCTACTACACTAATTTAGCCACAGAGGATAAATAGCTTCTTTTTTTTTTAAATAGCCTAGCTTTGGATTGTACCCCAATAACGAGGAATAGCCTACAGTCAGGAACATGTGGTAAATCTGTCAGTGAAAAAACAGTAGGCAGACAAAACGGGCCTTTCACAATACTTGAAATACAATCAAGAGAAAACACAGATTGGAAAACAATGGCTCCTGCTATAAAGAGAAGGCTATGCTGTAGGCAACCAAAACATTTGATCAACTTCAAAATATTGCTTTACAAAAGAGAGAGGCTTTCGGGCAAGAGCGCATCGACAATCACCAGCGAGTGAGCTGTGCATCATTGAGTGAGCCAGTGAAACTGGAAAGCATTTTTAGGACTATAATTTCCTCCTCATATTGTAGCCTACAATATGTCTCCCCACACACCTAGCTAGGCCTAGGATATTGATGGATTCAAGACAACGTCGTTTTTATCGATTCTAAGTGTCTAAGCAGCCTGCCATTTAAATCATTGGTGCTGTATTAAAAAGGATTCTGCCTAAGTCTCCAGTCATCTAAAATGACATAGAATTAAATTAAATGTGTTTATAAAAGGCCTAAATTCCCGGATCCTAGGCTACTAAAAATGTTACCCATGTGTGCAACTTCTGTATGTGGCTCTACTCTGCTGCTCTATGCCACCGCAAATGCGATGATATGCATGCAATTTTCTATTTTAAAGGTGGTTTTTTTTCACGCATTCCGGGACCTCGGATATCTCCAGGTCACCTCCCTCTAGCGCTCACTTTTTGTTTCGGCACCTCCCAATTTACAAATTATGCACTGGGGGGTGGGGCACAAGTTACGCATGAACCTCTCTGGTACCAGTGGGACGGTAGCGTCCCACCTCGACAACAGCCAGTGAAATTGCAGGGCGCCAAATTCAAAACAACAGAAATTTCATAATTTCATAATTAAAATTCCACAAACATAACGTATTATACACCATTTTAAATAAACTTTTTGTAAATCCAACCACAGTGTCCGATTTTAAAAAGGCTTTCTATGGTGAAAGCACACCATGCGATTATATTAGGTCAGTGCCTAGTCACAGAAAACCATACAGCCATTTTCCAGCCAAGGAGAGGGCTCACAAAAGTCAGAAATGGCGATTACATTAATCACTCACCTTTGATGATCTTCATCTAGTGGCACTCTCAGGTCTCCATGTTAGACAATAAATATTTGTTTTGTTCGATAATGTTCCTTTTTATGTCCAAGAATCTCCCTTCGATTTGTTGGTGCGTTTAGTTCAGTAATCCAAAGGCACAAAGGCACAAAAATAAAAGTTTGTAGAAACATGTCAAACGATGTTTAAAATCAATCCTCAGGTTGTTTTTGTCATAAATAATCAATAATATTTCAACCGGACAAAAGCTTTGTCAATAGAAAAGGAGAAACAAGAAATGCGCGCTCCCGATCACGCGCTGGACTCATGTCTGGAAATTTCCACTGTCCACTCATTGAAAGTGCTGTAGCTCCCTCATTCTCAGAGTTAAAGCCTGAAACAATGCCTAAAGACTGGCCACATGTAGAAGAAGCCATAGAGATCGTGAACTGGGTCCTAAGTCTTTGTATGGTGGATAGGCTTTCAATGGAAAAACTGCCTTTCAAAATAATAGTACTTCCTGGATGGATTTTCCTCAGGTTTTCGCCTGCCATGTCAGTTCTGTTATACTCACAGACATTATTTTAACGGGTTTGAAAACGTTAGAGTGTTTTCTATCCAACTATATGCATATCCTAGTTTCTGAGTAGCAGGCAGTTTAATTTGGGCGTGATTTTCACTCAAAATTCCAAATGCTGCCCTCTACCCTAGTGAAGTTAATGGCCAATTAGCTGATATAGCTATTGAATCTGAAACAGGGGAATTACTATCAGAACCCAAATGAATCAAAGATTCTCTCACTTCTATAAACTGCACACCTCTGATTGTAGATCGACACCAAGCCAGTTTAAGTCCTTTCTGAAACAATTAAGAACTTCTCGTCTCAACAGAGGAAGCCACCTTGATGGGAGCCCAAATCTCTCTCAAAGAACTCAAAAGGGCATTGAATAGAATATAGGCACATCACCTGGATGGGACAGTATTCCTCCTGAGGTCTATTTAAAAGGTTGTAATCAATGAGGTTGACTTATTGCTCGAAATGATCAATAAAGCCGTTCACAAAAGGTTCATTTGGGAAAGGAGAATACAGCAGTAATTTTACTTTTATACAAAAAAGGTAAGAATGCCACCCAGTGTTCTCACTATCGGCAACTTTTTTTTAACGCATATTAAACTTTTCTAAAAAACAGACCAAAGCAGATTTGTTAAAAAGCGTTTATGCTCAGATAACATCCACCTATAAGATATTTTAGATGCTTCATCAGAAATAACAGGTCCTTGAGCTGTATTATCTCTCGATGCAGAAAAAGCTTTTGATAGACTAGAATAGTCATATCTCTGGTCTGTCTGGGAACATATGGGAATTGGCTCCAATTTCATTAATATGATTAAAATACTATATGCCAATCCCTCAGCCATTGTTATTAACAGGCAATATCTGCTCTTCTACATTCCGAAGCAGCAGACAAGGTGATCCATTTTCACCTTTGCTTTTATCCATGTAGCCAGCCCCTGGCCAAGGCAATTCATCAATCAAACTAAATAACACCCATTTCTAAAAAAGTATACTGATCACTTAATCTCATTATACGCAGATTATATTTTACTATATCTAGACAATGTATCTCAATCACTCTCAATCACTCCCAAATACATTGAACAATTCAGTTTCATCTCAAGCTATAACATTTATCTATAGGTATATGGTCCTGGATAACATTAACACATTTACAAAGAGGGAAGGATGTAGGACTATCAGTACCAATTTTTTTATTGTATTTCCTGGGGTTATCTTTGTATGGATTTATTTTGTACCTGTAACACCCCCTCAAATAAAGAAAACAAAACCAAATAAAAAGTTGGTCACCCAAAAAATAGTATGATTATTTGGCATAGACAACAGATCTTGATGAGATATACTTTTAAGTGATTGGAGCTCCCTTCGTGGTGCTGAAAGAACAGTGCCAGGATCGCACAATGATTAAGAAGTTGAACCAACCTGTGGTGCTGAAAGATAGCTCTGCAATTCAGCCAGATCAGGTACAAACAAACATTAAATTGCAGTAGGACTATAACCTAATAGGCCTACGACTATGTGGAATAGCCATTTGTAGGCTATAGCCTAATGTAAATAGAAAAACATTTTGCTTAGTATCATTGCACGGTTTGTGAGGAGAACTTTGTTGCGAGTAGGCATTTCATTGTATCGCGTAGCCTACATCAATAAATACACTTTGATTTAATTAGCTTGAACACATGGTTACAATATACCGTATTACAGAATAAAAGAAAACAGAGGTGAACTATCAATTCATATACTTTGTTTGCATAGATTAAACAGGCTATCAAGTAAATTGACCAAGTAGTGAACATAAATCATTACTACTTAGAATTGCAGGAAATTCACTTTAAAACAGCCATAAAAATCTAGCTTTTGGTATGGTGTATTCATGCATCTCAAGAAACTATAACCTAAATGCATTATCACATCCAAGTTGGCCCAATTCACATTTCCAATTGCCCACCATCAAATACCAAGCTAGAACGGGCCATGCGTCTCAACCAATAGCCAGTGTAGGCTAAATATACCAAGCAGGGCAACATCAACTTCCAGAGAGGGTCAGGCTCCTCTGGTTTGGGTTTCCTCGGCAGAACGGTGTCGCTGTAACCAAGTGGTACAATATCATTCTGGGTTCCATTGCGCAAGAGGGGGTCCGTGGAGTTTTATGAACATTAAGCCAGACACATGGTAAAAAATGTTTTAAAAAATCAACGCTCTGATTGGCCAAATTGGTCAAGCCTCCGACGGGCCTCTGCAGTGCACGCACACACGTACTGCCTATAGTTCTTCATCATTCTTGCCAATGTCAGAAAGAAGACGGGGAAGAAACCACCATTTACCTTCCTCTAGGCTGCTATACATATTTATTTGGTTTGTCATTCTATTTTTTCATGGAATTTTAGTGGTAATTAAATATTATTTATTTAGAATCTATCACAATACATTTTCCAAAAATAGTTTAACCAGCTCTGTGTTCTCAAATTGAATTAAGTGAGGGAGCGCCGCTCCTCCGCACTCTAGCAGCACAACACCCCTGCTCCTGTTATTGGTAATGGTGAGAGGTTAGCATGTCTTGAGGGTATGATCATTGTTTAGTGTTTAGAAACATGATATTCTCATTTATAATAAAAGTGACTACAAAATGACACACTACATTATTTACCATTCATTTCTATAGGGCACAAAATAATCTGAAACACAACCAAAACAAACTGCAAATGCATCCAACAAGTTTGGAAAGTCAGAAGCTTGTTGTAGGCATTGCAAACATGAATATGGGACCAAATACTGGCATTGACTACTTTATATACAGTTGTAGTCGGAAGTTTACATACACTTAGGATGGAGTCATTAAAACCTGTTTTTCAACCACTCCACAAATTTCTTGTTAACAAACTATAGTTTTGGCAAGTCGGTTAGGACATCTACTTTGTGCATGACACAAGTCATTTTTCCAACAATTGTTTACAGACAGATTATTTCACTTATAATTCACTGTACCACAATTCCAGTGGGTCAGAAGTTTACATACACTAAGTTGACTGTGCCTTTAAACAGCTTGGAAAATTCCAGAAAATTGTAGACCTCCACAAGTCTGGTTCATCCTTGGGAGCAATTTCCAAACGCCTGAAGGTACCACGTTCATCTGTACAAACAATAGTATGCAAGTATAAACACAATGGGACCACGCAGCCATCATACCGCTCAGGAAGGAGACGCGTTCTGTCTCCTAGAGATGAACGTACTTTGGTACGTACGAGTAAAACCTATATCGACATAACCTGAAAGGCCGCTCAGCTAGGAAGAAGCCACTGCTCTGAAACCACCATAAGAAAGCCTGACTACGGTTTGCAACTGCACATGGGGACAAAGATCGTACTTTTTGGAGAAATGTCCTCTGGTCTGATGAAACAAAAATAGAACTGTTTGGCCATTGTTATGTTTGGAGGAAAAAGGGGGAGGCTTGCAAGCCGAAGAACACCATCCCAACCGTGAAGCACGGGGGTGGCAGCATCATGTTGTGTGGGTGCTTTGCTGCAGGAGGGACTGGTGCACTTCACAAAATAGATGGCATCATGAGGAAGACATCAGTCAGGAAGTTAAAGCTTGGTCACAAATGGGCCTTCCAAATGGACAATGACCACAAGCATACTTCCAAAGTTGTTTCAAAATGTAAGTGGCCATCACAAAGCACTGACTTCAATCCTATAGAAAATTTGAAAAAGCATGTGCGAGCAAGGAGGAAATATATAATTCTCTCTACTATTATTCTGACATTTCACATTCTTAAAATAAAGTGGTGATCCTAATTGATATAAAACAGGAAATTTTAACTAGGAGTAAGTGCCCGGAATTGTGAAATTGAGTTTAAATGTACTTGGCTAAGTTTTATGTAAACTTCCGACTTCAACTGTATAATAATCTTTAGGGATGTCAATAGTTTTGACCCATACCCTTTTGAGAAAAAAATATTACTTGTTTAAAAACTTTTTTTTATTTTCTTCCTCTGAGCAATTGTATTAGTATAAAATAATCAAAATTTCCCCATTCTTTTGAGTATACAATATTTAATTATTTATTTTATACAGTCTAATCTTTATGAAGGTTGGCAATAATTTCAGGACCCTACTGTATGTCTATGCAGAGGTGAATGTGTAACTGTGAACAAAATAGACTGTTGCTTGTGTTCCGAAAAACTGTCAAACTGAAAGCCTACAACAGAAAGCCTGCTGGGCCTTACCTGTTTCTGCAGACCACTAGCTTTGGGGTGTGTTGAAGGAGAAGGACAGATTGCAATTTACTAGGGGGAGGGGTGGTCCAAATTACGAGAGGGTTGTGTGGTGTTTTATTGGGCATTGGGTAGTGCGTTTTATCCCTGGTTTACATTTGCTCTTCTGCAGGTTTTACTATAGAACTATAGTTTTATCCCTGTTTTGCATGTTATTTTGGCATTAAAACGTGTCACATTTGAGTTTGGAAACAATTAAAAAAAATATATATATCATTGCATTAATAAAGCTGCATACAAACATGGTCTCATTTTTTGTTTTCTTGAGTAAGGCAGTTTCAAAATGCAGGTGTTTGAGCCTAGCTCGGTGCTTTCTGTGGTAGTGGGGCAAGCCAGCAGAAAATATGGAGTGTTGCGCCGTGATTGGCTCAGTGTTCTGTCACTCATGGGGACACTACGTCACCGCCAATTCTAAGGGAAGACCTCAAAAGTTCTAGCCCTTTGGGTGCTGCCATAGAGTTACATTAGAAGTGCCCATCTAAGAAGGCTCAAGGTCATTGGTCACACATAAAATGACGTCAAATCATATGTACAGTAGCTTTGATTGGACTGATCATGTCAACATCATACTTTCAAAATCTTAGCTAGCAGTCATCATCGTGAATCAAGTCGACAATCTACTGGCAAATCCTTTTAATCTTTGTCATATGAAGAGAAATAATGAAGAGAAATTATAGATAAAACTTATTGGTGCTCATCGGCCACTGGACATTACAAAACAAGTTGGAAATTCAACAATGAGTGGTTTGGAAGGAGTCAGTGACAGTGGGTGTGTGGTCCCAAATCTGGGATTAAGGGGCTCTTTTACAAGTTTAAAATTATAAACATTCACCATTGGCCATGCTGTCAATGAAGCATGATTTGTGCTGCGTTCAAAATAACTACTCGGAACTGCGAAAACTTGACTTCACCGAGTTCAAGACAACTGAGAAGTCTGGAATAAACAAGCTCTGACTAGGAAAATACGTTTTGAATGTTCATCCAACTCAAAATTGTAAATACGGCCTCTTTCTAGAGCTACCAGCTGAAGATAAATGACGTCATCATGATTGAACCTTGTCTTCTTTCTGAGTTCCCAGTTGTTTTGAAAGCACCATAAATCAAGAGAATGCCATACTTTGATGACAAAATTTTCCCACGAAGGAACACTGTGCCACCTTCCTGTTCAAGTGAGCACAGCACAAGGTGAGTCCAAAATGTATGCTGCTGCATAAATGATGTAATATGCCAGGGAGATATGTATACTATAGCTAAGAAAGTAATACTAAGTGTATGTTGTGTAGTAAGATGCTAGTAGCCCATGTGCCTCAACCTTCTAATTTAGTCTATTTACCCCTCTTATGTAGCCTATAACCTGTTTTAGAGAAATGTAATCATAAAATATTGTAAGAGCTTTCATTGTCTGCTTATACGCCCCCTTTATTTATACTACGGTTCTGACTTGGTGTACAGGGAGAGCACTGTAAGACTGTCCCATGTTCTGAATTCTGTCGCTGTACATTTCAAAAGTGCTAAACAAATAGTTATATTGAATACATCCGTCGTTGCTCGCTCATTAATGTCTTAATCGAAATTACGGATTGCCTTTAATCTGCTTGTTGTCCCCTTATGCCATAGTTTGTACATCTCAATTTTCATTAGAAACCACATTTGTTTAAGTAAGTCAGCCATATCAGCTGTTTTTTTAAAAGGCAGTAAATAAGGCTGAATTAACTGTTTCGCTGCCAGACAAGGCTCAGCTGAAAGCCAGGTGTAGCAATGTAGCAGTGTTGGGACTGCTGTTCCTTTCAATAAATATCGATGGTCTTATTCTAGCGACCTGTTTGACCGATGTTTGGCTGCCATTTGACAAATAAAAATAATCTTCCACTTTTGTCCATATGAATCTCATCATGTAGTAGGCTATACCTACACTGTATCTGCAAGCTGTTGGCTACAGTGCACGTGCCAGTACCAGAGTAGGCACATTCACTGTAACTACACAACATTTACTATGACTAAACCATCAGTACGCCTAGAGTTGAAAATGTGATGGAAACCGATTTAACTTGTATTTATTATTCGGTACATCAGAAGGTATTTTTATGTGCACTACATATTTACGCACAGACCTTTAACTGCAACACCTGGACAAAAGGAACACCTATATGAGAATGCTATTCATTGACTACAGCTCAGCATTCAACACCATAGTGCCCTCAAAGCTCATCAATAAGCTAAGGGCCCTGGGAGTAAACACCTCCCTCTGCAACTGGATCCTGGACTCCCTGACGGGCCACCCCCAGGATGTAAGGGTAGGTAACAACACATCTGCCACGCTGATCCTCAATACAGGGGCCCCTCAGGGGTGCGTGCTCAGTCCCCTCCTTTACTCCCTGTTCACTCATGACTGCACGGCCAGGCACGACTCCAATACCATCATTAAGTTTGCCGATGATAGGCCTGATCAACGACGAGACAGCCTTTTGGGAGGAAGTCAGAGACCTGGCCATGTGGTGCTAGGACAACAACCTCTCCCTCAACTTGATCAAGACAAAAGAGATGATTGTGGACTACAGGAAAAGGAGAACCGAGCACACCCCATTCTCTTCGACGGGGCTGTAGTGGAGTAGGTTGAGAGCTTCAAGTTCCTTGCCGTCCAGATCACCAACAAACTAACATGGTCCAAGCACACCAAGACACAACCTATTCCCCCTCAGGAGACTGAGAAGATTTGCTATGGGTTCCCAGATCCTCCAAAGGTTCTACAGCTGCACCATGAAGAGCATCCTGACTGATTGCATCACTGCCTGGTATGACAACTGCTCGGCCTCCGACCGCATGGCACTACAGAGGGTAGTGCGTACAGCCCAGTACATCACTGGGGCCAAGCTTCCTGCCATTCAGGACCTCGATACCAGGCGGTGTCAGAGGAAGGCCCTAAAAATTGTCAAAGACTCCAGCCACCCTAGTCATAGACTGTTCTCTCTGCTACCGCACGGCATGCAGTACCGGAGCGCCAAGTCTAGGTCCAAGAGGCTTCTAAACAGGCTTCTACCCCCAAGCCACAAGACTCCTGAACATCCAGTCAAATGGCTACCCAGACTATTTGCATTGCCCCCCACCCTCTTTTACACCACTGCTACTCTGTTATTATCTATGCAGTCACTTTAATAACTCTCCCTACATGTACATATTACCTCAACTAACCAGTGCCCCCCCCCCCGCACATTGACTCTGTACCGATACCCCCTGTACATAGTCTCACTATTATTATTTTACTGCTGCTCTTTAATTACTTGTTACTTTTATTTCTTATTCATATTTTTTAAACTGCATTGTTGGTTAGGGGCTTGTAAGTAAGCACTTCACTGTAAGGTCTACTCCACCTGTTGTAATGGGCACATGTGACTAATACAATTTGATTTGAACAAATACATTTGATGGAAACACAACTCTCATGGATAATGCCCCAGGGTTTCCCTTAGCTGGTAATTGCTGGCATGTGGCTGATAAAAAATGAAAAGCCAATAAATAAAATTACAGCAGCCCAAACTGTCCAGGAGAGGCTGTCTATCATAGCCTGCACCCCGAATTCACGCTTCAGCACCATTCCCTCACGCCTTGCGTGCACGTGCTCCTGCTGCAGAGAGCAACAGCGGAACTTTGGCCTAGGCTACTGTCGATTGCTAAGACAGAGGCATTTTTCATGGAAGTAAAACAAAAGTTAGACGAAAAAGTGAAAAGCCAACAAGGGGAATTTAATATAAGTTTTAACATTGTTAGTGGACTAAGATGAGAAGGATGCAATTTTGGAACTTACATTTATTTATAATCTGTTTCACCATTATTATTATTATTGTACATCATTACTATTGTAAGCCTGTGTCTTAATCGAAACCAGTTCTTTAAATATTTAAAACCGGTTTTGTTTCATTTTGTTTTCATTTTCATTGGCTAAATTAAACTTGATCTGTCTTTTTAATTGTGTGCTCCATTTATAGTTTAAGTTAGGTTATAAGTAGATCTGTTGTAAAATGAATAACATTAGCCTTTTTCTGTAACTTATTGGATATGGTAGGCACTTGCCTTTGTTGATAACTGCTGCGATGTAGCCTGTTAAAAAAAAATTTGGGAGCGTTTAAACCAGCTCGCAACAGTTTCGTTTGGTCAAATTAAAACTGTAATCCTGTGTTTGCCACAATATAATAGCCTGCTTCTTTTTCTCTATAAAACAATGGTTCAAATGTTTATATTACCCTAATAAAGTTTAGAAACTTTTGTGAAGGTTTGGTGTGGCTATTGTAAAGAATTAGCTACTGCAAGCCTATGATATGCAGTATAAACCGGCACTCCAACTGACTCCAACAGTTTGGAGTCAGTTGTTTCAGGCCTACCAGAGATTAAGATAAGCATAGTAAGGTGCTTACCAGACTATTTCTATACTTGGCCTACTGC
Organism: Oncorhynchus clarkii lewisi; assembly: GCF_045791955.1. NCBI lineage: Eukaryota > Metazoa > Chordata > Actinopteri > Salmoniformes > Salmonidae > Oncorhynchus > Oncorhynchus clarkii. Next base: position 46,918,555 of record NC_092147.1, read on the forward strand.
CACAATCAGTTAAATATCCTATTATTAGTGTGCATGTAAACATACTCAGCTAGATAAGAGATTAATACCCACCTGAAAGAGCCGTAGGGCTTTGCCCGGGCAGCCCATCTCTTAATTCAGAGAGAAAACAACAGCAGTTGTCCCTGACTCCCTGATCACTTTTTTTCCAGTCAGGTTCTCAACACAAACACACACCTGCAGTAGTGTACAGATGTCTAGAGGTAATCCAATTTGACTTTGCTCCACAAGTGATAACACAACCCTTGAGGTCTAAGACAAGGTTACTCATTTTTCTTGATTTACCATACCATCTTCAGTATTAACCTCTTTCCCAAGCCTACATATAGAAAACTCCTTACAGGTCTCATCCAATGCCTTAAACAATCAGTTCGACTTCAACTTGCCTTCTTTGCTTTCACATGACCAGAGCGATGAGATAGCTAGCCATTACACCAGATAATAAAATGAGGATTTCCTGGCCCGTTTTGAGTGATGGCTACTAAGATATGGAAGCCTAGAAAACTCTTTAAAGAGATTCTACGGTAATTTTGTATACTTTTTAGCTAGTAGTTCTGAAAGTTGCACTCACAAGCAAAAAATGATTCCTGAAAATGGCATACTACTTGACATATATGCTGAGTGTACAAAACATTAGAAACACCTTCCTAATATTGAGTTGCACCCCCTTTTGCCCTCAGAACAGTCTTAATTCATCAGGACATGGACTACAAGGTGTCGAAAGCATTCTCACAGGGATGCAGGCCCATGTTGACTCCGATTTTTCCCATAGTTGTGTCAAATTGGCTGGATATCCTTTGGGTGGTGGACCATTCTTGATACACAAAGGAAACTGTTAACTTCTTTGGGATCGGTGTCCCTTCCACAGGACGGTTGAGCTAGCATAGGCTAATGCGATTTGCATGAGGTTGTAAGTAACAAGAACATTTACCAGCAAATAGACATATCTGATATTGTCAGAAAGCTTAAATTCTTGTTAATCTAACTGCACTGTCCAATTTACAGTAACTATTACAGTAAAATAATACCATGCTATTGTTTGAGGAGAGTGCACAATATTGAACATAAAGTTATTAATACACAAATTAGGCACATTTGGGCAGTCTTGATACAAAATGTTGAACAGAAATGCAATGGGTCATTGGATCAGTCTAAAACTTTGCACATACATGGATGACATCTAGTGGCCAAAATCTAAATTGCACCTGGGCTGGAATAATACATTATGGCCTTTCTGTTGCATTTCAAAGATGGCACAAAAAAATAACGTTTGTTTTTTTCTTTGTTATGATCTTTTACCAGATCTATTGTGTTATATTCTACTACATTCCTTTCACATTTCCATGAACTTCAGTGTTTCCTTTCAAATGGGCAGCTAGATTTGGATGTGTCATTTTGGGCGAAAATTTATAAAAAGGGGCTAATCCTTAATTAATCGTGAAAAGCCCAGTAGCATTGCAGTTATTGATGGTGCGCCTGGCACCTACTACCAAACCCTGTTCAAAGGCACTTACATCTATTGTCTTGCCCTTTCACCCTCTGTATAGCACACATACACAATCAATGTATCAATCGTCTCAAGGCTTAAAAATCATTCTTTAACCTGTCTCCTCCCCATCTACACTGATTGAAGTGGATTTAACACAAATAAGGAATTATAGCTTTCAACTGGATATACAGTACCAGTTAAAAGTTTGGACACACCTACTCATTCAAGGGTTTTTCTTTATTTTTTTAAATTGTAGAATAATAATGAAAACATCAAAACTATGAAATAACACATGGAATCGTATAATAACGAAAAAAAAGTGTTAATCTAATCAATATATACACTCCTCAAAAAAATAAAGGGAACACTAAAATAACACATCCTAGCTCTGAATGAATGAAATATTCTTATTAAATATTTTTTTTTCTTTACATAGTTGAATGTGCTGACAACAAAATCACACAACAATTATCAATGGAAATCAAATTTATCAACCCATGGAGGTCTGGATTTGGAGTCACACTCAAAATTAAAGTGGAAAACCACACTACAGGCTGATCCAACTTTGATGTAATGTCCTCCTCCGACAAGTCAAAATGAGGCTCAGTAGTGTGTGTGGCCTCCTGTATGACCTCCCTACAACGCCTGGGCATGCTCCTGATGAGGTGGCGGATGGTCTCCTGAGGGATCTCCTCCCAGACCTGAACTAAAGCATCCGCCAACTCCTGGACAGTCTGTGGTGCAATGGAGCGAGACATGATGTCCCAGATGTGCTCAATTGGATTCAGGTCTGGGGAACGGGCGGGACAGTCCATAGCATCAATGTCTTCCTCTTGCAGGAACTGCTGACACACTCCAGCCACATGAGGTCTAACATTGTCTTGCATTAGGAGGAATCCAGGGCCAACCGCACCAGCATATGGTCTCACAAGGGGTCTGAGGATCTCATCTTGGTACCTAATGGCAGTCAGGCTACCTTTGGTGAGCACATGAAGGGCTGTGCGGCCCCCCAAAGAAATGCCACCCCACACCATGACTGACCCACCGCCAAACCGGTCATGCTGGAGGATGTTGCAGGCAGCAGAAAGTTCTCCACGGCGTCTCCAGACTCTGTCACGTGCTCAGTGTGAATCTGCTTTCATCTGTGAAGAGCACAGGGTGCCAGTGGCGAATATGCCAATCTTGGTGTTCTCTGGCAAATGCCAAACGTCCTGCACGATGTTGGGCTGTAAGCACAACCCCCACCTGTGGACGTCGGGCCCTCATACCACCCTCATGGAGTCTGTTTCTGACCGTTTGAGCAGACACATGCACATTTGTGGCTTGCTGGAGGTCATTTTGCAGGGCTCTGGCAGTGCTCCTCCTGCTCCTCCTTGCACAAAGGCTGAGGTAGCGGTCCTGCTGCTGGGTTGTTGCCCTCCTCCACATCTCCTGATGTACTGGCCTGTCTCCTGGTAGCGCCTCCATGCTCTGGTCACAACGCTGACAAACACAGCAAACCTTTTTGCCACAGCTCGCATTGATGTTCCATCCTGGATGAGATGCACTACCTGAGCCACTTGTGTGGGTTGTAGACTCCGTCTCATGCTACCACTAGAGTGAAAGCACCGCCAGCATTCAAAAGTGACCAAAACATCAGCCAAGGAAGCATAGGAACTGAGAAGTGGTCTGTGGTTACCACCTGCTGAACCACTCCTTTATTGGGGGTGTCTTGCTAATTGCCTATAATTTCCACCTGTTGTCTATTCCATTTGCACAACAGCATGTGGCATTTATTGTCGATCAGTGTTGCTTCCTAAGTGGACAGTTTCATTTCACAGAAGTGTGATTGACTTGGGGTTACATTGTGTTGTTTAAATGTTCCTTTTATTTTTTGAGCAGTGTATTTTAGACTATAGATTTTTCAAAGTAGCCATCCTTTGCCTTGACAGCTTTGCACACTCTTGGCATTCTCTCAACCAGCTTCACCTGGAATGCTTTTCCAACAGTCTTGAAGGACTTCCCACGTATGCTGAACACTTGTTGGCTGCTTTTCCTTCACTCTGCGGTCCAACTCATCTCAACCCATCTCAATTGGGTTGAGGTCGGGTGATTGTGGAGGCCAGGTCATCTGACGCTGCACTCCATCACACTCCTTCTTGGGCAAATAGCCCTGACACAGCCTGGAGGTGTGTTGGGTCATTGTCCTGTTGAAAAACAAATGATAGTCCCACTAAGGTACAAACCAGATGGGATGGCGTATCGCTGCAGAATGCTGTGGTACCATGCTGGTTAAGTGTGCATTGAATTCCAAATAAATCACAGTGTCAACAGCAAAGCACGCCCACACCATCACAACTTCTCCTCCATGCTTCTCACAAAGACACAGCGGTTGGAACCAAAAATCTAACATTTGGACTCATCAGACCAGGTATTCCTAAACTGCGGTATGCACAATGCCGTCGGGGGGTACACCAAATAAAAATGTGCTTCACTTATATATACACATATACAATATATTTTAAACAATATTTTTTTCCTTCACATTTTCAAACAGTCCACTTACTTTTTTCCAACGGGGCTATACTTTTGTTTTTTTTCTCTCCCGATTGGCCTCGTTTCACTGGCAAATAAAAAAAATCAAACATTCTAGTGTTCAGCGAAATAACAACACAATGTCAAATACAGGTAGCCTTGTCAAATAATTAACATCCAATCACATTGATCGTTACTCTCTCGCGGGAATTCCCCTAACAGTACATATGTAGCTGCTGCTCATGTTGGTATCACCACTGATGGTGCAAAAGCCATGACAGGGAGACATAGTGGAGTGGCAACGCACGTGCAAGCAGATACTCCCGACGCCTCTTGGGTACACTACAGCATCCACCGAGAGGCTCGTTGCCAAGGGAATGCCTGCAGTGTATGTGCAAAGTTTGACAGATAACTTGAAGAATGAGCAAGCTACATGACATTTAGTGTGAAGTCACCCAGGTACATTTGGGCAAATCGTGAAGGAGACATTTACATGACATTTTTCTGCAAGAAAATCTGTATACTTGGACTTTGAGTCAACTCTTCCAGTATCAGTAGCCATATTGTAAGTTCAACATTTGCAAAACATCTAGTTTTCATAACTTCATATTTTTGTAATAGCGTTTCAAACTAAGGATTTCATGGCTAATTGAGGTAAGAATAATTCTGATCATAGATTATGCATTTATGAACTACACATTGACACATCCAGCCCAAAGCTGGAGGTTTAAAAATGTGGTCGCCAAAGTTACGGAGCATGTCTTTAAGTGTGCATCACTCAGAAAAGACCATAGCAACATAGTCTAAATGGAACATGTAGGTCATGCGGTTATCAAGAGCCTCAAAGCTAAATCAACTCACCACAATCAATGAACCCATCCATCAAGTCATCCATGCATCACAGATGGCTTGAATTAACCAATCAATCAACCACCCAACCCATCTATTGCAGAGGACAGTAGATCCCATTCCATGCAGCCCTTCACTCACCCATAGCTCCGCATTGTTACAACATTTGGGAGGTGTACGGCGATGCAGTACGGAGCTCGATTTTGCCTCCGCAAGAGCCTCCGCAATTGCTTCCAACCCTCCATACGGAGCCTCAAGATCACACTGCCAGAGCAAGCAAAATTGGCTTTAATACTTCACACAGCAGTGAAATAACAAAATGTGTGACATTTCTGGACAACTTAATGATTGGGGGGAGTCATTTGAAGACCAAAGGGTGTTTACCATGTAAACATTGGAGACAAAGACCAATGCAGGTTGTTGACATTATGGAAGAGTGCTTGAAATCCAATAGGTTGAGGTATTCTGGCAACACACCAAGAACACAACAGCTATGTCCCCATGTGAATTAGGACAGGGGACTAATGTCTAAAGTGACATGAAACAGGTCTTGTAAATAGAAAGGGTATAGAAAACTTATCAGTGCCTGAACACAACTGTACTTTCTTCCAATTAAACTAGTCATTTCCAAGCAACTGCAAAAGGAAAGATGGTGATGTATTCTTAATCCAAGGTTGAGTGCATTTTCAAACAATGAGATGGGAAGGTGTATCCAAATGAAAAAAAAATATGTATTTCAACTGTTGTTTTACACCATAATGAAAACAACAGTATAAATACTGTTGCGAAATGACAACACATGTAACAGTGTAAACCATATACAAGACCGGATGAGTGAAAGAGTTGATTTCCGAAAGTGGCCATTTCACTAAATGGGCCGCAACTCACGGTGTAGTTTCCTTCCTGGGCCAGATAGACCGTGCACAATTCAATATGTTGGAAAGCAAGCAAAATATTGTATTAAATAAACAGTCACCCAAATTGAAATATCATTGATATTTGAGGAAAAATAACATTGACATCTTGTTTTTGCCAAAACGGTGAAAGGAAGTGTTACACGACAGTGCATGAGTAAAAGTTACACATTACACTCCAGTACTGAGTACATCATTAAAGGCTTTATTTTTATTTTTTTATTCAGGGAGATGTTTGAGCTTTCTTTTTCACATTTTCAATTTGAAAAGGGTATTATTGTGACAGAGCATTAAGACAAAACATTTTACAGCACTTTTGTAATTTACTACCAAATTGATATCTGGCTTGATCTTGATAAAAGTAATTGTTTGTTTTTAAAACATAAATCAATCAAACAAACAATTAATACTTGTGTCCGTGATTCAGGAAAAGGTTATAGCTGAAATAAAAACAGCATATTATTACTTTACAAATTAAACTCACCTTGCCAGTCTTTACAAAAAAAACCTTAGCAAGGAGGAATGACTTATTTAAATGAAAGACAATATGGTACAAGAAATTACAAAAATAATAACTTTAAATCCTTTTTACATTATTTTCTCTTCATATAAGGGCTTTGATAAGCTTGCTTCAGTTAACAAATTATCCAATAACTGAATCCAAAATACTCATTCTGGTATGTGGACATCGCAAAGTCTGTGTGAATGATATTGTTCACTATGATATGAAAGTGACCTTGCAGCCGTTTTGAAGGGGTTCTCTGTAATGTCCATTGTGACCATTAGAGAATACCTCCTGTCTCTGTGTGGGTCTGGGGGACTGAGGAGAATCAAGAGTCCCAAACTCCCGCCCTTCTAATCTGGGAAGTTCGCTTTCTGTGTTGAATCCCAGGATCTCAATTATTGAATGAGGCAAATCCTGAAAGGAAAGAAAATAAAGAAATATGTAGATTATATACAACCAAGACGTAACCAATATGTAAATCTGGACCTGCATAGTTTATTTCAATGGACTCTTATGGACTTTCAATTGAATGTACAAATTACATCCTTGACCATACCTTACAACTTCTGATCTGCATACAAATAGCCTCTGATTTGTGAAGGATTTCTTCAATGTCCAGTTTCATTGAGAGTTCATTGATGTGCTGGATTAACATACAAAACAATGACATTTAAAACTAATTCACCTGGAAAACACTACCAACAACCTTTCTTGAACGTTTTTCAACTGACAAATCAGTCCATCTGCAAATGACTGCTGTTACCTTGAGTATCTCATTGAAGCCAAAGTTTTCCTCCATGATTTTCCATTTCTCTGAGTCTAGGATGGCACAGCAGACCAGCAAATGGAAGTTTTGGCAAGGCAAGCCAGTCCACATGACCTAAGCAGAACCAGGAAGTCTTATTAACAAGACCTATCAGAATACGAAGACAAATCATGAACTCAAAAAGAAAAAGTGATAAAATCATCAACTTGAATCATTAATCAAATCTCATAGGCGAAAGGCTGACATTGATTTCCCCCTAAATTATGAGACACTTACGCTAACAGGTCAATGGTTTATGGAGAGAACAGAACTCACCTCCCACATACGAAGAACATCTGGATAACTGAGCTCCCTCTTGAAGCGGATCAGTAACCACCGGAAACAGAAATACATGTAACCTGAATCCTGCGACTCTGGAGGAACCAAAACACACAAGGAGAATTCAGAGGAAACCAAGGATGAAAGGAACATTGTTGAACTTGAATTTACAGTGCCTTCAGAAAGTATTCACACACCTTGATTTTTTCACATTTTGTGTTACAGCCTGGATTTAAAATGGAATAAATTTAGATTTTTTTTGACACAGGCCTAAACAATGTCAAAGTGGAATTATGTTCATCAACATTTTTCCAAATTCATTAAAAGTGAAAAGCTGAAATGTTTTGAGTCAATAAATATTCAACCCCTTTATGGCAAGCCTAAATAAGTTCAGAAGTAAAAATGTGCTTAACAAGTCACATAAGTTGCATAGACTCACTGTACAATAATGTTTAACATAATTCGGAATGACTACCTCATCTCTGTACCCCACACAAAATGATCTGTAAGGTCCCTCAGTTGAGCAGTGGATTTCAAACACAGATGAAATCACAAAGACCAGGGAGGTTTTCTAATTCCTCAAAAGAAGGCCACCTATTGGTAGATGGGTACATTTGTAAAATAAAAGCAGACATTGAATATCCCTTTGAACACCCAGTCACTACAAAGATACAGGTGTCCTTCCTAGCTCAGTTGCCGGTTAGGAAGGAAACCACTCAGGGATTTCACCATGAGGTCAATGGTGACTTTAAAATAGTTAGAGTTTAATGGCTGTGATAGGAGAAAACTGAGGATGGATCAACAACATTGTAGTTACTTCACAATACTAACCTAATTGACAGAGTGAAAAGGAAGCCTGTACAGAATACAAATACTCCAAAACATGCATCCTGTTCAGCGCCAAAAATGGACTTTTTGATCCATCAGCCACTGTGGCAGGTAGATTACAAAATCTATCATCCACGCAGAATTTTACCAGCCAAAATATTCTCTAACTAAAAAAAAAAAAAAAAAACAGATCAGCATGCTTTGTATAATGTTTCTAAAACAACACATGTATTACTCGTAAGCAGTAATATATGTTATATTGTTTAATTAAAAATGTTTGTGACCCAAGTCTTTTAACCAAAATATCACAGATGAGACACATTTTCTCCTGCCCCTTTAAGGGTGGGATGTTGCCGTGGTAACATGACTTTAGTGCCTGTGAGATTGAGTCGGAATTCTCTTCCATAGCAGTTGAAACTCAAACATTGAAAACAACCTAGCTTGTGAACAAAACAAAATAAATAGCCGAGAAACAAGGAAAAAGTCTAACTTCAGTAGACTTTAGTTTCAAGTTAATTAGACCAACTTTTATGCCTGTGTGCAGCACTTCTAACAATTAATCTTTCACTCAGCTCTTCACGTGCGCACGGCCCCCAGCCAGGCAGCACGAGATGGGATAGGCTATATAGGAAATGTAGTTCTTTTGACTTTGTGCAAATATTTTTACAGCTATGAAACCAAAACAGCAGAAATACTTTGAAAACATCCACAGCAACATTTATTTGACTATAAAATGTGCTCATACTTGACTATTTCTAGTCACAAATGCGAGTGAAATACTCACACTGTGGAGTCCTGACCACCCACCAACGTGGCTGGTGAAATAGACATCTTACCCATCAATGCCAAAATCGACCCGCATTTGGCAGGTGACAGGTGTTAATTTTAGATCCTGATCCTGTTTGCAACAAACCACTAAAGTAATACTGCAAAAAAATTGGCAAAGCAATTCACTTTTGGTCCTGAATACAGTGTTATGTTTGGGGTAAATCCAATACAACACATTACTAAGTACCACTCTCCACATTTTCAAGCATAGTGGTGGCTGCATTATGTTATGGGTATGCTTGCAATTGTCAAGTACTGGGGAGTTTCGGATAAAAAGAAAAAAAGAAAAAGGGAGCTAAGCACAAGCACAATCCTAGAGGAGAACCTGGTTCAGTCTGCTATCCATCAGACACTGGGAAACAAATTCAACTTTCAGCAGGACAACCTTTCACAAGGCCAAACCTACATTGGAGTTTCTTAACAAGAGAGTGAATGTTCCTGAGTGGCCGAGTTACAGTTTTGACTTAAATCTACTTGAAAATTTATGCCGAGACCTGAAAATGGTTGTCTAACAATGATCAACAACCAACTGGACAGAGCTTGAAGAATGTAAAAAAAATTAATGGGTAAATGTTGCACAATCCAGGTGTGGAAAGCTCTGACACTTACTCAGAAAGACTCACAGCTGTAATCACTGCCAAAGGTGCTTCTACAAAGTACTGACTCAGGGGTGTGAATAGTTACGTAAATTAGATTTCTGTATTTCATATTATATATCTATATATTTTATTTGCCCCCTTTTTTGTGATTACGATCTTGTCTCATCTCTCCCAACATGCTCAGGAGAGGCGAAGGTCGAGTCATGCATCCTCTGAAACATGACCCGCAAAACCATGCATCTTATCACCTGCTCGCTTAACCCGGAAGCCAGCCGCACCAATGTGTCCAAGGAAACACCGTTCAACTGATGACCGAAGTCCTCCTGCTGGTGCCCGGCCCGCCACAAGGAGTCGCAAGAGCCAAGTAAAGCCCCCCAGCCAAACCTTCCCCTAACCTGCTGGGCCAATTATGTTCCACCCTATGGGACTCCCGGTCACGGCCGGTAATGACACAGCCTGGGATCGAGCCCAAGGCTGTAGCGATGCCGCAACACTGAGATGCAGTGAATCTATTTTGAATTCAGGCTGTAACAAATTGTGGAAAAAGGGGTATGAATACTTTCTGAAGGCACTGTATACGCAAGACTGCTGTATTGATTGATAATCTGTTTAACATGACATTTAATTTACTTCTCAGGACTTGCCTCAATCTTTACAGCTTAGTACGCAAATGATAATGATGGGGGAAAAAAATATGCTTTTTCGAAGCTGAACATGAAGAGGTGAATGATAGAGGGACGGCAGGTGGTGTTGCGTACCAAGGTAGTTCCAGAAGGCCAGGTCCAGCAGCCTCAACAGAGTACTGAGCTGGATCAGTTGTGTCTTCATGCCCTGCATCTGCTCCTCAAAGTTCTGGTGCTGCACACGCGCAAAACACCACATACACACGGAGACAGACGCACAAGTTGGGTCATTAAAACAGCACACTCGGGCATATCAAAGTAAACAAGTCAAAACACACACAAAAACAGCACTAGACAAAACAATGCTACATTTCTTACCATATGATCCATGAAGGAGACAAAACACCAGAAGGCATCCACCTCATTCTCCATCACATAGAGGATCGGGGAGAGGAGGTCACTCATTCCCTGGACATACCCTGGAGACGAGTACAATTCCCATAACATGAATTAAAGGTGAACATTACAAATCCCACTGATATGCAGTTTTCAGCCGTGATTGCTGAATTAGCTATGTTACTACGGGTGAACAGCAACAATTTATTAATTATCATCATCAATAAGAAACTTCAATAGAATCTATGCCAATCAGATATAAATGAGGATATCTCCTGTACGACTTGGCAATAATGCTATCACTTACCCAGATCAAAATCATACATGCAATACGTCATCAGAATGTCGTGGAGTAACACCAGGCCTGGGTTGTCTATGCCCTCATAGAACCTGTTGGTTCGGTCTGTTCTGTTCACATCCTTCTCTGAGAAGACAAGCACATTCATAGATGATAAATAAACAACCATATATAGCCTAGTTCAGAAAGGATACACCATACTAATGGAGGCATTTCAGATGCTTCTTCAAAGCAGAATTCTCAAATCATACTACAGTAAATTCAATGCAGTAAGAGTTAAAACAAACATACGGCAATACATAAATCACCATTATTGTTAAAACAGGATTAACATGTAATCAGGGTTCTAAATTAACTATTTTCATTGGTAGCACGTGCTCAGATCTTAAAGGATGACCAGAAAAAAAGTGTTCATTTTTTACTGTAAATGACTGTCCTAGCGTTCTTAACGTCATTGGTATAGGGGGCAGCATTTTAACTTTTGGATGAAAAGCGTGCCCAGAGTAAACTGCCTGTTACTCAGTCCCAGATGCAAATATATGCATATTATTAGTACTATTGGATAGAAAACACTGAAGTTTCTAAAACTGTTTGAATGATGTCTGAGTATAACAGAACTCATATGGCAGGCAAAGACCTGAGAAAAAAATCAAACAAGGAAGTGGGAAATCTGAGGTTTGTTGTTTTTCAACTCAGCCCCTATTGAAGATAGTGGGATATTGGTCACATTGCACTTCCTAAGGCTTCCACTAGATGTCAACCATCTTCAGAAACTTGTTTGAGGCTTCTACTGTAAAGGAGGGGCTCATAAGGGCGGTTTGAGTCAGTGGTCTGGCAGAGTGCCACTAGCTTGTGACGCGCGCTTCCATTGCTTTTCTACAGACAAAGGAATTCTCCGGTTGGGACATTAGAAGATTTCTGATAAAAACATCCTAAAGATTGATTCTATACTTCGTTTGATATTTTTCTATGACCAGTAATATAACTTTTTGGAATTTTTATCCGGCCTTTCCGCTGGACTTGCACGCGTGTTTAGATTTGTTTACCACACCCTAACAAAAGGAGGTATATGGACATAAATGATCAACTATCAAACAAATCAAACATTTATTGTGGAACTGGGATTCCTGGGAATGCATTCTGATGAAGATCAAAAAGGTAAGTGAATATTTATAATGCTATTTCTGACTATTGCTGATTACACAATATATTTTTGGCTGCTTTGGTCTCTGAGCGCTGTACTCAGATTATTGCATGGTGTGCTTTTTCCATAAAGTTTTATTGAAATCTGACACAGCGGTTGCATTAAGGAGAAGTTTATCTAAAGTTCCATGTATAACAGTTGTATCTATTATCAATGTTTATGATGTGCATTTCTGTAAATTGATGTGGCTCTCTGCATAATCACTGCATGTTTTGGAACTACTGAACATAACACGCCAATGTAAAATGCGATTTTTGGATATAAATATGCACTTTATCGAACAAAACATACATGTAATTGTGTAACATGAAGTCCTATGAATGAACGAGAATTTTATCTTTAAAATGGTGCCTAATACTTGTGTGTTTGAGAAATTTGATTTAAGAGATTTGTTTGAATTTGGCGCCCTGCAATTTCACTGGCTGTTGGCAAGGGGTTCAGCTATTGTCATCAGTTGTTACCTTGATGATGTAGAATGCATCACTAGAGAGTGGGCAAGACATAATGAAACAACTTTTAAAAATTGTATTCAAAGTGAAACTGCAAACATATCAAGGCATCATGCTGTGAAGATGTTTCTCAGCAGCAGGGACAGGGAGAACAGTCAGGATCGAGGGAAGATGAACAGAGCAAAGTACAAAGAGATCCTTTATGAAAACTTGCTCCAGAGCGCTCAGGACCTCAGACTGGGGTGAAGGTTCACCTTCCAACAGGACAACAACCCTAAGCACACAGCCAAGACAAAGCAGGAGTGGCTTTGGCACAAGTCTCTGAATGTCCTCTGCCCAGCCAGAGCCCGGACTTGAACCCGATCTAACATCTCTGGAGAGACTTGAAAATAGCTATGTAGCGACGCTCACCATCCAACCCGACAGAGCTTGAGAGGATCTGCAGAGAAGAATGGGAGAAACACCCCAAAACCAGGTGTGCCAAGCTTCTAGCGTCATACCCAAAAAGACTCAAAGCTGAAATTGCTGCAAAAGGTGCTTCAACAAAGTACTGAGTAAAGGGTCTGAATACTTGTGTAAATGTGATATTCCGGAATTTGCTAAAATGTATAAAAACCTGTTTTTGCTTTGTTGTTATGGGGCATTGTGTAAATTGATGAGGGGGGAAAAAAGTTTAATCTATTTTAAAATTGTATTAAAATTGTATTAAAAAATGCAACAGGTAGGTGATCAACAACCTTCATTGTATTTAAAAGTGCAACTGCAAACTAAACTGTTATCCATTACAGTATTCAGCTAACAGATAGCTTTTTAAAAATTATGTAGGTAATATTGTTTTAACAAGGCAACATGCTGACTATGAACTTATACTTGGATATTTAAATAAATGTTTAGTCTCCTCTCACAATATCTAGTCAATTTCTTTCCTCTAGAATCTAGCTAATAAAATCAACTTGCTGTTAAGGTTTAGAGTAGGAACTCCGGATAGCTTCTGCAATGGTGCCAATAATGATTGCGCAGGACACTGTTTCCATATGTCAGGTTGATTTGTAATCCATTATTTTTCTGGGTACGAAGCATGGTCTGGATTTGGTAAAAACATGGTAGTAGACGTAGTGATGTTGCTCCTGCCATGATGCCCTTATCCCGGGCAATTGATGTGCTTTTGGCTTGTTTTTTTCAGGCTGGTGGACCCAGGAGCAAAATAAGTCTTCCCTGCTGCTACTTTCGACAGTACTCAGAACATTTTTCTGCTAGTTTTCTCCATAAAATCACTTGAAATCGTGAAGAAACCCCTCAAACATGAACACTGAACAAAAAATATAAATGCAACCTGAGTCAAGATCACTTTGAGTCAAAATGCAAGCTGGGATCCATCGCTCAGATTTTTTATTTTTTACTTAACTATACAAAATATAAGCCTACGCAACATTAACTAATTAAAAACCATTCTGTAGCAATGAGGTTTGTGCAGTAGGCTACAGGCCCAATACATCATCACTGCATATTGGCATTTCTTATATTGCCGTGCCAATGTAGCTCTTCAGATCATTTTGAAATTATATTTAACATTTAGGTTTCTGATCCCACTGGTAACAGATACTTTGCTGTATTACTTGTGAGGCACAGCTAAGTGAGCATAATATTTTTTTACTTTATTTTTTTTTATTGGACCGATGTCCTGCATCTGATGGTCAGTCTGGGGGGAGGGAGGGAGCAGCAGTGAGGCTGTCCCTCATCCGACTAACCGTGATTCACCCTCCGCTGAGAAAAAAGTACAGTCTTCCAGCTTATGGAGAAACTCAAGTCGCACTGCATTATTTCTGCCTCATGTACTAATTAATGTTGTTACTCCTATGACCTGAGAAAGTGAGATATTATGAAAAAAAGACAAGCCGCTAATAATAACTCAAACTTATCAGAACACTTTGCTATATTCATTCATTGCAGCTGCAGTGCTGGTTGCTAATATGGCTTGTGAAGGTGTTGAACAAAGTGTTGACAGTTGTGAATTACCACTTAAACATGAACTTGCACATAAAATCGGAAGCTTTTTGCTGTAGTTGAGTCTAGTTATGGTTTTAAAAGTTTCGCAATCTCACAGTATCAACTTCGCTGTGTGTTCGATGCTTCTTCTTACAGCCTATAGCTCAAGGAAACGGTTCTCCCTTCAGAAACATGAAATTGTTCAAAATGGGAGGGGGGAGAAGAAAAAAAAGCCTTCCCAGCGCTAGTTCTGCTGAAACACGTGTACATCCCACCAACAGCGAAAACATGTATAGGAACAAGGCTTTATCGTTGTTGTGTTGAAAAAAAAAATGTTTACAGTCAAAAGTTTGGACACCTACTCATTCAATGTTTTTTCTTTATTTTCACAATCTACATCGAATTGCTGCAAAGAAACCACTACTAAAGGACACCAATAAGAAGAAGAGACTTGCTTGGGCCAAGAAACACGAGAAATGGATATTAGACCAGAGGAAATCTGTCCTTTGGTTTGACGAATCCAAATTTGAGATATTTGAGATATTTGGTTCCAACTGGTGTCTTTGTGAGACGCAGAGTGGGTGAACGGATGATCTCCGCATGCCTGGTTCCCACCGTGAAGCGAGGAGGTGGTATGATGGTGCTTAGCTAATGACACTGATTTATTTCAAATTCAAGGCACATTTAACCAGCATGGCTACCACAGCATTCCGCAGCAATATGCCATACCATCTGGTTCTCTGCTTAGTGGGAGTATCATTTGTATTTCAACAGGACAATGACCCAACACACCTCCAGGCTGTGTAAGGGCTATTTGACCAAGAAGGAGTGCAAAATCAGATCTGGCCTCCACAATCATCCGACCCAACCCCAATTGAGATGGTTTGGACCGCAGAGTGAAGGAAAAGCAGCCAACAGGTGCTCAGCAAATGTGGGAACTCCTTCAAGACGGTTGGAAAATCAATCCAGGTGAAGCTGGTTGAGAGAATGCCAAGAGTGTGCAAAGCTGTCAAGGCAAAGGTTGACTACTTTGAAGAATATATCTTGAATTGTTTAAACACTTTTTTGGTTACTACATGATTCCTTTCCATATGTGTTATTTCAGTGTTGATGTCTACAGTATTATTCTACAATGTAGAAAATATTAAAAAATCAATAAAAACCCCGAATGAGTTGGTGTATCGAAACCTTTGACTGGTACTGTAAATGTTTGGTGATGGACAAGATCGACCAGTGGATTGGTTGGTGACCACTTACATAAAGTGTTGGTTCAATGTTTCATGAGCTGAAATAAATATACCTAAAAGCGCTCTCCCCAATTTTGTGCACAAATTTGTTTACATCCCTGTTAGTGAGCATTTCTCTTTTTCTAAGACAATCCATCCACCTGACAAGTGTGGCATATGAAAAAGCTGATTAAACAGCATGATCATTACACAAGTTCACCTTGTGCTGGGGACAATAAAAGGCCACTAAAATGTGCAGTTGTGTTACAACACCATGCCACAGATGTCACAAGTTGAGGGAGTGTGCAATTGGCATGCTGACTTCAGGAATGTCCACCTCAGCTGTTAACAGAAAATTGAATGTTAATTTCTCTACCATAAGCCGCTTCGTGTTATTTTATAGAATTTTGCAGTAAGTCCAACCCGGCATCAACTGCAGACCATGTGCAACCACACCAGCACAGGACCTCCACATCCGGCTTCTTCACCTGCGGGATCGTCTGAGACCAGTCACCCAGGCTGATGAAACTGTTGGTTTGCACAACTGAAAAGTTATTCACAAACTGTCAGAAAGCATCTGTGTGCTCATCGTCCTCACGAGGGTCTTGACCAGACTTCAGTTTGGTGTCACAGCTGACTTCAATGGGCAAATGCTCATCTTCGATTGCCACATGCACACTCTTCACGGATAGCCACTTGTGCTCTTCACGGATTAATCCCGGTTTCAACAGTAGCGGGCAGATGGCAGACAGCGTGTATGGCGTCGTGTGGGCGAGCGGTTTGCTGATGTCAAACAGTGCCCCAAGGAGGCGGTGGGGTTTTGGTATGGGCAGGCATAAGCTACGGACAACGAACACAATTGCATTTCATCGATGGCAATTTGAATGCACAGAGATCCCGTGGCGAGATCCTGAGGCCCATTGTTGTACCATTAATCTGCCGACATCACCTCATGTTTCTGCATGATAATGCAGAGCCCCATGTCACAAGGATCTGTACACAATTCCTGGATGCTGAAAATGTCCCAGTTCTTCCATTGCCTGCATACTCATATATATCCAGCATTTTTGCACAGCCATTGAAGAGTGCGACAACATTCCACAGGCCACAATCAATATCCTGATCAACTCTATGCTAAGGAGATTTGTCGCACGGCATGAGGCAAATGGTGGTCACACCAGATAGTGACTGGTTTTCTGATCAGATTCATATCTGTATTCCCAGTCATGTGAATTCCATAGATTAGGGCCTAATGAATTTATTTAAATTGACTGATTTCCTTACATGAACTGTAACCACTTGAAATGGTTGCATTTAGATTTTTGTTCAGTGTGGATCTTTTTCAGAGGTCGATCGGTAGCAGCATTTCCTATAGCATCATCTTCTTCCGGTTGGTAATTTTCATCATTCGTTTTTTGTTAGAGAAAGCTTAAAATTCCGCTGCGTTTCATTGTTGTTGCAAAGCTTGCTAGCCAATGCCATTATTTAGCTGACAAAAGGGGCGGCACAGTTTTGGAGGGAAAGTTTGCGTAAAAAAGGATTGGTTGTGCCTGGCTTGTGATTGGTTTAATTAGCTACGTTTTAAGAATTTGTAGCATTATGATTGGTCATGATTTGTAAACAATGTATCAGCCTGTCTTGTTTGAGCAGTGAAGAGAATTGTGGCGAAATATTGTTATGAATTTAGTTTTTTTTATTAGATAATTATTTTGTGGTACAGTGCTACCAAAATAAAAGTACTGGTCACACAGCAAAAATGTTTAGTCAAGTGCAACCAATTTGGTAATGTGTGTACTGTTGTCTCCAGCTGATAACAGCCTGATAAGACAGCAGGGTGAATGGGATCGACATTTACCTATCAGGCTCCTGAAGTCTCTTAACCTGGAGTTCTTCCTCTCCTGCTCCTCACTCACCGACTTCCACTGGAGCTTCATCCTGAAGTACTCATCCCTTATTCACCAGGGAGAAAACAAAAAGGAAACACCTCACTCGGACACTTGACTCATTTCACTCACATAGCCTATGCTGGTTAACAAAGGAAAATATCAACAAAGGCTGATCATCACTGTAAGACCACATTGGCCACTTTGATTAGTGGTGATAATACATTTGTTATAATAAAACAGCCGTTTCAAATATGTCTGTCTATCTTGGTAAAGCACACATACGTTTTCCTCCTCTGTAGGCCTTTCCTCTCCTCGTAGGTGCTGTCCCAGGGGTAATACCCCAGCAGAAACTTCCAGGCCTCTTTCCTCACCGCATGGCACAAGCCCTGCAGGATCAAGACATCATTTAGAATAATTACTTCTTTTTTTTACCCAGAAATGAAAGTTACCACAAACTAATATAGAGGGCCAGTTTCCCAGACACAGATGATAAGAAGCCTAGTCCGGGACTAAAAAGCATGTCAGTTCAATAGAGATTCTCCATTGAAAGGTCATTTTAGTCCAGAACTAGGCTTAATCTCTGTCGGGGAAACCAGCCCAGAGAGTTTCACTGGAGAAGGTGCTTTACCAGGTCCTCTTAATCTCCCCATAAATTCAACATACCCCTTTGAATATTATTTTCTTGAGGTGAGGGACATTTTTCATCCTTCCTCCCTTCTCCTGGTGCTCAGCCCAGTCCTCTGCAGACAGTGGCTGCCTCCTCGTCACCTCTGGCCTTGCTCCCAGGTCGATCTGAGACAAACAAATCCCTAAACAATAAGATCAGGCACTCTTCTGCACTGTAAGGATGTTCAAAGAGAAACTCCAGTTGAAGACAGACAGAACCGATACCACTGTCAAATAATCCATTCATAGGCACTGGACCAGGGTTGGCCAAGCCTCCTCCTGAAGAGTTACTGGGTGCCCAGACTTGATTTAACTCTGCTCTAACTAGGCTGGACAATAGAACGAGTCAAAACTCACCCAAGGCTGAAAAAATAACATTGGCTGGAGTGACAAACATAGGCTAGAAAGAACACTAGCGCAATGCCATAGCAAATTAATTGAAAGGAACTGTCACTGAGCACCTTCTGACTGGAGTGACAAACATTTTAACCTTTTTATTTTACCACTACAATCTGTTTTTAGGACAAAACTGAAAAATAACAACTCATGTAGGAAGTAAACATCCGCTCATCGATAGTGTCAAGTGTGCTTATGTCTTTTTCCACATTTTGTTACACTATCGCCTTATTCTAAAATGTATGATTGATGAGGGAACAAAACTATCTACACACAATACCCCATAATGACAAAGAAAAAACAGGTTTACACACATTTTTGGTAATTTAATAAAAAATTCTCATTTAACTGAGCTAAAAATAAAAACATGTAATATCACATTTACATAAGTATTCAGACCCTTTACTCAGTACTCAGTACTGAAGCACTTTTGGCAGCGATTACAGCATCGAGTCTCCTTGGGTATAACGCTACAACCTTGGCACACCTGGTTTTGGGGAGTTTATCCCATTCTTCTCTGCAGATCCTCTCAATCTCTGTCAGGTTGGATGGGGAGCATTGCTGCACAGCTATTTTCAGGTCTCTCCAGAGATGTTCGATCGAGTTCAAGTCCGGGCCACTCAAGGACATTCAGAGACTTGTGCCAAAGCCACTCCTGCTTTGTCATGGCTGTGTGTTTAGGGTTGTTGTCCTGTTAGAAGGTAAACCTTCACCGCAGTCTGAGGTCCTGAGCAGGTTTTCATTAAGGATCTCTGTACTTTGCTCCGTTCAGCTTTCCCTCGATCCTGACAAGTCTCCCAGTCCCTGTCGCTGAAAAATATCCTCACAGCATGATGCTGCCACCACCATGCTTCACCGTAGGCAAGTTGGTGACATCGTGCTAAATAGAACTAATAGGAGCTGGCAGGGAGAAAAATGCCCTAAAATAAAGGACAGTTTATTCACGACAACTTAAAAAAACTACAGCAAGCAGCTGGGATATATGGTAATATTATGAAACTGGGCTCCATAGCAGATGCAATGAACTAGTTATCAGAAAAGGGGCATTTTGTCCCAGCCTAGTCTAACACACCTCACAACAACAGCCCTACATCTGGAACAAAGCCTGCACACTCAGTAGCTGTCCATGTTGGACGGTTGGCCTGTTTCTTCCCTTTCGGACCCACACAGCATCTTGGGGTGCCAGGGCTCATGGCCAGAGGTGCTGTTATGTCACACTCTCCATCCACTCACCCTGGTGATGACCTCGAAGCCCGGCTCCTCCTGCTGGTTGATCTCTAGGCCAGGGATGACCTCTCCCAGTCCCAGGATGTCCAGGTCAACCATCTCCTCCGGGGGACGCTGCTGCTGCTCCAGCTCTGGGCCACGGAACGCATCGAAGATGTAGTTGGTGACCTTGGAGAAGCCCCCCAGGGTCGTCACGTACGGATCATTCTTGAGCTTCTGTAAGGGAAAACATGTCTTATGACGGCAAAAATATGCTTTTATTCCTCCCTTGTAGATGTACGTGCTAGTTTTACTTCATGGTAAGCACTGCAGTCATTCTGGTTAACCAGGCTAGGTAAGTGCCGTATGTTTGACTATGACAACCATTTGTACTATAGTCGCCTCTTACAGTAACAAGGCCGTAGTTGTTGTCATCCAGAAGGTTCTCGAAGGACTGAGACAGAGCTCTGTTGGGAGTGCTGACCAGCAGGCAGGTTTCATCATCGGGGGCCCTGAAAACATACGAGGAAATAATGTATATCCATTCTCGACATCAACCTAAAGTTAGAGATCCGGAACCTATGAGTGAGCATGCATTTTAGACAAAGGTGTTCATATCAAGGCTGTATGAGGGGAAGAGACCCAACAAGACAATAATAAGGCATAATCCTCAGAAACATTCAAGTGTGCTCTATCCTTCATGCAAAGCAGGTAAAGCACCCTGATAGCCTCAATATCCAAACTCATTCATATTTTTTAAAGGGTTAACAGTTAGTCACAAAAATACAATATTTATTGGAAGACATGGTACAGGGTGAGATATCATTCATTGCCAATTCTCTGTTCTAACCAGATGACTGGCTGAAAATGGACGGCCGGCACTTAAAGGTGGGTGTGTACTTTGCAGAAATTGCTCCGCCATTTCCTGGTTGCAAAAATTTGAATAATTCACCTGATTTCAGTTTGTGACAAAACAATGTATAGTGTAGATAATCATTTTACCATCTAAATCTCTGTTTAATATATTTTCCATAAGCAAAAATATTGTATTTTCAGCTGGTGTACAAAATTGAAAGTAAAAGACGCAAAAACAGAACTTAAGAATGGGAAGCATAGAAATAGCACATACAGAGCAGAGCTACCAACTTGCTTTCAGTCAGGACAGATATATAACTATCATTTGTGTGAATTTTATTGGGTTGCCTAAAAAGTTACATATTGCAGCTTTAATTGAAAATAGTCATTTTGAAAGGCCTTGATAAGAATTTCAACAGCTATATGCGCTGACAGAAAGAGGAGCACAGTGCCTCTATAGGGGGAATTATATGATGTGATATTTGGCTCAAACAGAAAGCCTGGCTTTTCAAATCAACATTATTTTAATGTCCAGTAGCCAAAGGCACAATCGTGGTCATATCCGTAAGCCATGCTAGTTCATGCATCTTTATATCTCCCCTAACTAATATTTTAATCTCGTGCACCAATCGCGCATGCGGTGTGCTTTTGAGAATGGTGTTATCCCGTTAAATGCATTATGGAACATTGCGTGTAGCCTAAAGCCATGTGCGCATTGCTAAACTAAAAATATGAAGAAATAAAATCTTCATCAACATCTTAAGCTAAAAAGTCCAATCTGTTGCATCAGCCTCATTGCTTTTTAAAAAAAAGTTTGATGTGCAGTGATTTAATTAATTTTGGATCTGTCTTATGCATCTTTTTTATTATTGTCCCAGAGAGGACGGGACGCCATTAATTTTGAGCCCTGGAGGGAAATATTTTATACAGACAAAAAAGTTTTTGGTTGTAATTGTAACGTTTCAATAGATTTTACAGGTTACTAAGGGTGGCCCACCTTCCGCCACAAAAGCTTAAAAGCCTATTCAAGCCAAAGGGCAGAGTGCAGCCTACATTTGTGTCTGATTCTCTATGATAAAAAAAGATAGTAATGCATTTTATTTTGTCAGGTGGTTTCTTGCATCATACAGTGATGTAAAAATGGTGTTAGACCTTTTTATTTTTGGACAAGTGATTTGAGCTTTCGGACAAGTACAACTTTTTTTTTTTAACTGTACTACTTGTCCGAAAGACAAGAGCCAAAAAAAAGTTAATGTCAAGCTGTATACACTCAGTGTTTTTAATTTTGAGTCATTGTCCACTGTTGCACCATTCACTGGCCTTTGGAAGAACATACAGTAGTAATCATCAAAATAATCATCCTGTGATTCAAATGGGCTCAGAGGATCCCTCTGCTGGTGATTCACCACACTGTACTCACTACAGTCACATTACCAGGCCTACATAACATTGTCAGAGGTTGTTTGGCGTCCACGATTGCACTTAGAAACTAAAATGTAATCATGCAATAACCATGGTATCGAATGGAATCAGAATATATTAATGTCTGATCCTGGTTCCTTTAAGTTTTTTACTAGCCACTTTTTCCTGAAAACTTCTGCTGGCTCTTTGGTTTCTACTGTAAAGCACTTGACCACTGCAGATGTGAAAAGGGCTTCATAAATCAATTGGATTGGTTGATCAATCGTTAAATAACAACTTTTTTCCCAGAACCAGTTGGACAAGTTTAGCAGACCAGAATGCTGAAGCACTCACTCAGTGATCAACGCATATCTCCTCAAGCAGTCCAGGAAGTCTTCACTACCCCCTTGGTGGAAGTGGAGAACTGGCAGGGAGGTGGGGGACTCCTTCAGTCTGAACATCAGGCGGGACGAGCCCTCCTCCTTCACTGTGATAGACCTCAGGTCCCACACACTGAAGGTGAAGGCCCACTTGCTTTTCTCATGCGTGTGGTTCAATGCACCTGGAAGAAAGCAAAGAAATTAATCCAATTTCATTCTGACCTCAACATACAATTCAAACTATGTTCAGTCCTTAATAAACCATAGTGGAGATTTACAAAAGGAAAGCCCAAACCTTGGCAAGAGATTCTCATTTCAAACCCACTTCACACAATTTAGTAAACTTCTGCTGTAAGTGAACTTGTGTGTTAAGGGAACCCATCTGAACAAAGCTCATGTTACATCTTTTGGTATCACCCGGCATCGGGTGAGTTACAACAAATCCACCCAATTGTCTACCCACCCTCTCCGTTGGAGCAGGGTTTCCTCTTAGGAAAGGAGACTGCGTTGATCATGTCCCAATCAGTCTCGTAGCTCTGCTGCTGCTCTACCACCGCCTGCTGAGGAGTCAACCTCTCCTCCCCGGGACACTGGGCCCACTCCATCACCGAGCTGGAATCCTGGGGGAATAGAATGGATTCACCTCGTAAATAACATGATGAAATCAAGTCTTTACACATCATCATCATCATTCAAATTCTAAAAGCTTAAAACAGATGTGTGAATGGTGTTGCTAAATACTGGAATACTTGAATTAGCTGAATCATATAGAATGTTTATGGAATGTTGGTTCATGGAAGAGTTATTGGAAGGCGGCTGTTTGAAGAGACTATCCCGATCTGCCACGGTTAACAATTTTGACAAATACACACAAATCTTCAGTAAAGTTCTGTCTGATAATATCCTTAGTTAAATGCATTACCGGTTTTCTTTGCAATTTACATAGCGATATAATGCACAAAGTTACTGAACAATTGGTTGGCATTTTGGTGAATTAAACATTACAAAAGAAATGTCAAACCTTGCCAGCACACAACATGTTGGATGGATCAACAGTGTCCTCCAAAGGTTTGTATTCCACGATAGTTTCACCATCCTGGTAATCATTAAAAACACAATAAGCATACAGACAAGGTCCTGGAATTCAATAACTGAAATGCAGTCAACAACAACTCATGAACAGATATCAACCTTATCAATGAGCCGTAGGAACCCAGAAACAAGGAGATCTGGCTCTTCGCCGTCTTCGTTCCAGTGTATGAAAACACCTTCATGTTCAAATAAAACCTGAAGAAAAACACAATACAGCAGGAAAATCAGCTATGGTACCAATGGGTGAATTTATTTTACATTCTACCTAAAAATCTCTCTCAATACACTAGCCAACAACAGTATTTAGCTGTATAGTAACGTTAAATCCATGAGTACTGGCCACAAAAAAAAGAGAGACCACCAGACAGCTAGCTAGGGAATCCAGAGAATGTAACTAACTGGTCAGCTAGCGGGTGAGCAAGTGAGGTAGCAACTAGACCTGCAACGAGCTAACGTTAGATGCTAACTGAGCAGTCACTTGGCCGATGTATGATTGTTTTTTCAAACTACCAGAGGAAACTGATAGTATCAGGTAGTTATTTACAACACACACACAGGTTCATGAAATTCAACTACCGAGATGTACTTATATGCGTTCGTGGCATTGTTGTGAGCTGGAAGATAGTTAGCTGGCTCCCTAGCTAGTTTAGCAAGGAAAAACAGCTGATGGACACCACCACAAAGTGGATCAGCTCAAGCGTTTGTATCAATAGAATCTCCTTCCCCACGGTTATATTCACATTTAGTGATAGATGCATCTAATTACGGAAAAAAACGGAGAATAAAGGCGCAAAGACGATATTCCAAAAGTTGTGCATTTTCAGTACCTTGGGAGGAGTATCAGCCGCCATATCGCCTGCTTGCACTCAAGACGACGTTGCACAGTGCAGCTCACGTGCCTGACAGCTTCAACAACAGTGACAAGTCATCTTCCGCATTTCCGGGCAGCGCAAGCGCAGTTAGCTCAGGCGTTACCACGCAGACGTGTAGCTGCTGATGGTTAATTGCAGCTACTGTGGTCCTGTGGAATTGGCGTTTTTTCACAAGCAGTCTTTTAATGTGCTGGGCTTTGTGGTACAAACACAACTTTTTCACCTCATAAATGTTTTATATGGAATAATGGGGCGATACCAAAACATTGTCCTAGTCAGCTAAGTAGTTAGTATTAGTGGGAATATGTTAACACAGAGAGCATTAATTGAAAGAAACAGCTATACCTAGTGGGATAAAATCTTTACTACAGAATAAAGCATGTTCTGGAAAATCTCCTATTGTAAGCGATATCCCGGTGAATGGCATAGGTTTACTAGATAAGAAATTCAATAATCGGTTATTAAGGGATATTTTCTACGGAAATTCTATTCCTTCTGCTATATTTTGTTGGCCTTCATCGTTTGATGGTAACATGCTTGGCTCACTCAACATAAATTTATGGTGACCATAAATGTAAGATTATCCATAGAGTCTACCTGTATAATAGCTTGATTTCTAAATACTGTATATACTCGATGTTGCCAGTGAATGCAGTTTTTGTGAACTACAAACTGAATCTGAACACTTATTTTGCAATTGTTTACATAACGAGGTGTTCTGGACTGATGTGAAACGATATTTTGGTAGCAAAATGCATACAAGTTTAACATATTATTTCACTACACTGATTACACAATTGAACGTCATTATGTCATGTATCTCTTTATTTTGTGGGAAAACTGTTAATTCACGAATAAAAATCTATGAAGAAAAGGCCCTTAAAAAAACCCCACTGATTTGGACAATTATTTAGAATCATTAAAACGTATGCAAAACAAAATGTCTCAAAAATTATATTCGCTACATTTCTGTATTTAATTTGATATAATGTGGATTTGTTTTTATTTATTTTTCCTCTTTGTTATTTCTTTGTGGAATCCCTTTGGTTGTTCTGTCTTTTTTTGTTTTGCGTGTTATGTGGCGGGAACAGGACCCGGAAGTAGGACAGACGGAGGTTGAGGTGGCGGAAGCAGAAGTGTTGTTTGAAGCTGAAAGCGCGTAAAGTACTGTCAGTGAGAAATATGAGTGGACAACAGTGAAGTCCAAGAAAGGAACAAAAAGGGCTCAAATTGTTGTGGGAAATTAGCCTGATGAATCACTGCTTGTTGGAGTACGTTTTCTGGATCAGATATTTATTTAGGAAACCCTTTTGATATCACAAGGGTGCTGAAGAAGGCTCTGGGAAAAGCGGATGCAGTCTAAGTAACCAGGAGTGGTATGATGTTGATATCGTGTGTGTCTAAAGAGCAAAAGGAGCGTGCATTGTGGCTAACAACATTAATGATGCATGAAGTGGACAACTTTGATTTTCGGAGCAGGGCACCGGTAAAAGGTCCCATTGGACCTTGATAATCAATATCTTAGGCAAAAAAATCCAAGAGTAGTTAATACATGTCGCTTGACCGATATGGAGAATGGGATAAAGGAGCAATGATTTTATTGATGTATTATATTAAGTTAAAATAAGTGTTCATTCAGTATTGTTGTAATTGTCATTATTACAAATAAATAAATAAATAAAACCAGGGAATCAATCGGTATCGGCTTTTTTTGGCCCTCCAATAATCGGTATCGGTGTTGAAAAATCATAATCGGCCGACCTCTAGTTTCTTTGCAGCAATTCGACCATGAAGGCCTGATTCACACAGTCTCCTCTGAACAGTTGACATTGAGATGTGTCTGTTCCTTGAGCTCTATGAAGCATTTATTACAGCTGCAATTTCTGAGGCTGGTAACTCTAATGAACTTATCCCCTGCAGCAGAGGTAACGCAGGGTCCTCCTTTCCTTTGGTGGTCCTCATGAGAGCCAGTTTCATCATAGCGCTTGATGGTTTTTCGACTGCACTTGAAGAAACTTTCAAAGTTCTTGAAATATTCCGCATTGACTGACATTCATGTCTTAAAGTAATAATGGACTGTTGTTTCTCTTTGCTTATGAGCTGTTCTTGCCATAATAGGGCTATCTTCTGTATACCACCCCTACCTTGTTACAAGACAACTGATTGGCTAAAACGCATAAGAATGAAAGAAATTCCACAAATTAACTTTGAACAAGGCATACCTGTTAATTGAAATGCATTCCAGGTGAGACTACCTCGTGAAGCTGGTTGAGAGAAAGCCAAGCGTGTGTAAAGCTGTCATTAAGGCAAAGGGTGGCTACTTTGAAGAATCTCAAATATAAAATATATTTTGATTTGTTTAAAACTTTTTTGGGCTATATACATGATTCCATATGTTATTTAATAGTTTTGATGTCTTCCCTATTATTCTACAATATTATTCTACAGTGGGTGTATCCAAACTTTTGACTGGTTCTGTATATATCTTTTTACACGTCAAATAACTATTATAGAATGTTCTGTGTGCTGAATTTGCACGTGCAAGCCATGCGCCACCACTACTATCAGTAGCACTGTCAAAGCTGTACAAAAAAAGTTTGCAAACAAGCACGCACCGGCCACGAACGATGTGTTTACAATACCGCGTTGGTGAAAATAGACCAAAATTATTAGCGTGAGGCACATGGGCTACTAACAGTTTATTACACAACATACTCTTAGTATTACTTTCTTAGCTACGGTATACATATCTCCCTTGCATATTACATAATTTATGCAGCAGCATACAATACATTTTTGGACTCACCTTGTGAAGTCTTCGTGGCCAAATTCTGTCATTAAAGTATGGCATTCTCTGGATTTATGGTGGGAAAAAAAACACAGCCACTCCATTGAATAGCAGGCGAACGTTAGTGGTGGCTTTGCAGTGTTTGCAGTTAGCCACTGATTCCTTACAAACCACTCATTGTTTTTTCATTTTTTTTTTTCATTTTTTTTTTTCAAACCACTCATTGTTGAATTTGCGATTTCCAACATGTTGTGTAATCTTTATGTCCAATGGCCGATGAGCACCGATACGCTTTATCTATAATTTCTCTTCATTATTTCTCTTCGTATGACAAGGATTAAAAATGATTTGCCAGTAGATTGTCGACTTGATTCATGATAATGACTGCTTGCTAAGACTTTGAAAGTAAAATGTTGACATGATCAGTCCAATCAAAGCTACTGTACATATAATTTGATTTGACGTCATTTTATCTGTGACCAATGACCTTGGGACTTCTTGGAAGGGCACCTCTAATATAACTCTATGGCAGGACCCAAAGGGCTGAAATTTTGTGTCTACCCTTTTTTTCTTTTTTTTTTCAAAATACAGATCAACAATTTACATTCTAACATCATACAAAACAGAACGCAGGTATTAACGAGAAAATACTGGAACAAACCAAAAATATAAAAAAAATAAACAATTCTAGTGCAAATATAATCACTCTAAAAAAATCTTATTGTAATGATTTAGGAAAATGTTATTATTGTTATTGTTCACTAGGGTTAATGGTTTAATAAAATAGTTCAATTCAATCAAAAACAATCTCTTAAACTTTTGGGATTTGTTGAACATTTTATCAAAGTAATTTGCATGTTTTACAAAGATATACATAGTTCTGTGTTACTAAACCTTAATACTTCCAAAAGATTCAGTATCAACAGAAGTGTATGACAGGGATGCCCAATTTCGCCATTTTTATTCATTTTGGTTGTGGAACTTCTATCTCTAGATATTCTGAATAATGCAAATGTGTATGGCTTAACCATTTTAAACAAAGAAATCAAAATTTCCCAACTGGCTGATGATACTACTCTTTTCTTAAGAGACAAAGACCAGGTCGCCCATGCCCTTAATGCTATAACTGCATTTTAGATTGCATTAGGATTAAAACTGAATGTTTCTAAATGTGAAATCTTATGTTTATTTGACTCTGATGATAAAGAAATAGAAAATATTCCTGTAAAGGACTGTGTTAAATGTTTAGGAATACATCTGTCAAAAAAACACTTAAACACCATTTGAATTTCTCTCCTAAAATTAAGAAAACCCCAAATATATTCAATAATTGGCTAGAAAGAGACCTTTCTGTACTTGGGAGAGTACTTCTGTCCAAGGCAGAGGGACTGTCTCGTTTTGTGTACCCCTCATTATCGTTATGTGTAAATCCTGCTACTTGTAAAGAGATCAATAAGACCTTTCTTGACTTCATCTGGAAAAATAAGTCTCACAAACTAAAAAAGTAATTCCTTTCTAACAAAAGAGTTGTCTGTCTACCCTAACTAAGGACTTAAACTTGGCGATGACGTAGTATCCCCATGAGTGACAGAACACTGAGCCAATCATGGTGCAATACTCCTATTTTTGTGTGAGGCTTTAACCCAATGACATATATATATATTTCTTTACATTGTTTGCACACTGATATGTGACACGTATTAATGCAAAAATAACATGCAAAACAGACAAGCCCAAATATTTGTATTTATATATATATATATATATATATATATATATATATATATATATATATATATATATATGGCAGTCGGGAGGAGGCAAGAGAGGACAAATCAAATATGGGCGTGAACAAAAGGAATAACGGTTATCACTAGTTACCACAGCCACAAAGTCAAAATGGACTAAATCATAAAAATTCACGAAAACAAAAATTAACTTGAGGGTTTTAATTTAGGTTAACGCATAAGATTAGCACTGTGGTTACGGTTAGGTTTAAAATAAAACAAATTTAAGAAGAGAAATTGTAGAAATAGAAGTGGTTTATGACTTTGTGGCAACTAGTTATGGCTAGGGACAACTCCGATGTAAAGTGTTTTTTCTCAAAGTTGTCCACTTACAAAAGTTGGGGGTCATTTAGAAATTCCTTATTTTCCATGAAAACATACATGAAATCAGTTGCAAAATGAATCGGAAATATAGTCAAGATGTTGACAAGATTATTAAAAAAATATTTTTAATGAAATAATAATTGTGTCCGTCAAACTTTGCTTTCGTCAAAGAATCCTCAATTTGCAGCAATTACAGCCTTGCAGACCTTTGACATTCTAGTTGTCAATTTGTCGAGGTAATCTGAAGAGTTTTCACCCCATGCTTCCCGAAGCACTCCCACAAGTTGGATTGGCTTGATGGGCACTTCTTACATACCATATGGTCAAGCTGCTCCCACAACAGTTTAGGGTTGAGATCCGGTGACTGTGCTGGCCACTCCATTATAGACAGAATACCAGCTGTCTGCTTCTTCCCTAAATAGTTCTTGCATAGTTTGGAGCTGTGCTTTGAGTCATTGTCCTGTTGTAGGAGGAAATTGGCTCCAATTAAGCGCAGTCCACAGGGTATGGCATGGCATTGCAAAATGGAGTGACAGCCTTCCTTCTTCAAGATCCCTTTTACCCTGTACAAATCTCCCACTTTACCACCACCAAAGCACCCACAGGCCATCACATTGCCTCCACCATGCTTGACAAATGGCATCAAGCACTCCAGCATCTTTTCATTTTTTCTGCATCTCATGAATGTTCTTCTTTGTGATCTAAACACCTCAAACTTAGATTTGTCTGTCCATAACACTTTTTTTCCAATCTTCATCTGTCCAGTGTCTGTGTTCTTTTGCCCATCTTAATCTTTTATTTTTATTGTTCAGTCTGAGATATGGCTTTTTCTTTGAACTCTGCCTAGAATACCAGCATCCCAGAGTCGCCTCTTCACGTTTGATGTTGAGACTGCTGTTTTGCGGGTACTACACTGCTCAAAAAACTAAAGGGAACACTAAAATAACACATACTAGATCTGAATGAATGAAATATTCTTATTAAATACGTTTTTCTTTACATAGTTGAATGTGCTGACAACAAAATCACACAAACATTATCAATGGAAATCAAATTTATCAACCCATGGAGGTCTGGATTTGGAGTCACACTACAGCAGTGGTTCTTAACCTGGGTTCGATCGAACCCCAGGGGTTCGGTGAGTCAGTCTCAGGGGTTCGGCGGAGGTCAAGACACACATTCGATTAATATGATTCGTGATGACACGCTCCGCTTGGCCATCATTGGCTGCAGGTGATCACGCTACATCGCTTGGCCTATCTGTGCTGCAGGGAATTTGGTGCGCTCAGTAGTCGACTTGTGATTTCTTTCTTAATATTTTAATCCCTTCATACTTACTATGTCGAGCAAAAAAAGTGGTTCGACGAATATGTACAATATGGATTTACATGTATAACCGAACGTGATGGGAGTCAGTGTCCTAACTGCATGATTTGCAATGCCAAGTTGAGCAATTCTAGTCTAGCACCGGCAAAACTAAGAGAACACTTCCTTAAGCTGCATGGAGATGGAAAATACAAGAACACAACGCTTGCTGAATTCAAGGTGAAGAGAGCCAGATTCGATGAAAAGGCTACTCTGCCTGTTCTCGGCTTTGTACCCATCAACAAACCGATCCTCACAGCATCGTACGAAGTTGCTTACCTGATCGCAAAGCAGGGCAAACCACACACCATTGGTGAAACACTCATAAAACCAGCTGCGTTGAAGATGGCGAATATCATGCTGGGAAAAGAGGCCGAAGTTAAGTTATCCCAAATTCCTCTTTCAAATGACACCATCAGCTACAGAATAGAGGACATAAGCAAAGACATCTTGGCTCAAGTAGTTGCAGATCTGATTTCAAGCCCGGCAAAATTCAGCCTTCAACTCGACGAGACCACAGACGTTTCGAATCTAAGCCAGTTTGCTGTATTCGTGCGCTATGTGAAAGACGACGTGATAAAGGAAGAATTTTTATTTTGTAAGCCTCTTACAACAACAACTAAGGCAGCCGATGTGAAGAAAATTGTGGATGACTTCTTCAAAGACAACAATCTTTCGTGGGATATGGTTTCTGCAGTTTGTTCGGACGGAGCTCCAGTCATGCTGGGAAGAAGTCTGGTTTTGGTGCGCTAGTGAAAGCCGATGCACCACATATCATTGTTACGCATTGTATTCTGCACAGGCATGCGTTGGCAACAAAAACCTTGCCTCCAAAACTGGCAGAAGTATTAAAAATTGAAGTGGAATGCGTGAACTATGTGCGAACTAGTGCTCTGCGGCATCGCATCTTCAGTGAGCTGTGTAAAGAAATGGGCTCTGAATTCGAGGTACTTCTGTACCATTCTAACGTTAGGTGGTTATCCCGGGGACAGGTGCTGAATCGTGTTTTTGCCGTGCGTGTGGAATTAGCCCTGTTTTTGCAAGAGCACCAACATTGTCATGCAGATTGCTTCAAAAATTCTGAGTTCATTCTCATTTTAGCGTACATGGCCGATATCTTCGCAGCTCTCAATCATCTCAATCAAAAGATGCGGGGCGGTGGAGTCAACATCATCGAAGCGGAGGAAAACCTGAAGGCTTTTCAAAAAAAGCTACCGTTATGGAAACGACGAACAGAGAACAATAACTTCGCAAACTTTCCCCTGCTGGACGACTGTGTAAGTAAGATCGAAGATGTATCTGGAATCGGAGACATTTCTGTACCCGCTGAACTGAAGCAAGCAATTGCCACGCACTTAGATGAGCTTGCAAATTCTCTCGACGGATACTTCCCTACAAGAGAGTCATATCCAGCATGGGTGAGACAGCCGTTCACGTTTAGTGTTGAGACAACAGATGTCAATGATGAATACCTCGATGAAATCATTGAAATTCAGCAGAACCAGGTTCAACAGCAACTCTTCAGAACAACAATGCTTTCAACGTTTTGGTGTCAACAAATGGTAACGTACCCTGTTATTGCTAAGAAAGCTCTGGAGATTTTCATACCGTTTGTTACAACATATCTTTGCGAGCAATCCTTTTCGAGGATGCTGGACATAAAAACGAAGAAAAGGAACAGACTTTGTTGCGAAAATGACATGAGAGTGGCACTTGCCAAGGTGAAGCCGCGCATTTCTGAACTGGTCTCTGAAAGGCAACAGCAGAAGTCACACTGATTTGCAGTAAATATTCATTATTATGTTTTTGTGTGAAAATGATCATCTGTGTGAAAATGTTTTGATGATTTTGTTCTTTGAACACAGTGATGTTGATGCACGGTTCATTTTGTGCACCAGTCAAATATATACCTATGTTTTGAATTATATATATTTTTTTCAATTAAGAAGGGTTCGGTGACTGCGCATATGAAACTGGTGGGGTTCAGTACCTCCAACAAGGTTAAGAACCACTGCACTACAGGCTGATCCAACTTTGATGTAATGTCCTTAAAACAAGTCAAAATGAGGCTCAGTAGTGTGTGTGGCCTCCACGTGCCTGTATGATCTCCCTACAACGCCTGGGCATGCTCCTGATGAGGTGGCGGATGGTCTCCAGAGGGATCTCCTCCCAGACCTGGACTAAAGCATCCGCCAACTCCTGGACAGTCTGTGGTGCAATGTGGCGTTGGTGGATGGAGCGAGACATGATGTCCCAGATGTGCTCAATTGGATTCAGGTCTGGGGAACGGGCGGGCCAGTCTATAGCATCAATGCCTTCCTCTTGCAGGAACTGCTGACACACTCCAGCCACATGAGGTCTAGCATTGTCTTGCATTAGGAGGAACCCAGGGCAAACCGCACCAGCATATGGTCTCACAAGGGGTCTGAGGATCTCACCTCGGTACCTAATGGCAGTCAGGCTACCTCTGGCGAGCACATGGAGGGCTGTGCGGCCCCCCAAAGAAATGCCACCCCACACCATGACTGACCCACCGCCAAACTGGTCATGCTGGAGGATGTTGCAGGCAGCAGAACGTTCTCCACGGCGTCTCCAGACTCTGTCACGTCTGTCACATGTGCTCAGTGTGAACCTGCTTTCATCTGTGAAGAGCCCAGGGCGCCAGTGGCAAATTTGCCAATCTTGGTGTTCTCTGGCAAATGCCAAACGTCCTGCACGGTGTTGGGCTGTTAGCACAACCCCCACCTGTGGACGTCGGGCCCTCATACCACCCTCATGGAGTCTGTTTCTGACCGTTTGAGCAGACTCATGCACATTTGTGGCCTGCTGGAGGTCATTTTGCAGGGCTCTGGCAGTGCTCCTCCTTGCACAAAGGCGGATGTAGCGGTCCTGCTGCTGGGTTGTTGCCCTCCTATGGCCTCCTCCACGTCTCCTGATGTACTGGCCTGTCTCCTGGTAGCGCCTCCATGCTCTGGACACTACGCTGACAGACACAGCAAACCTTCTTGCCACAGCTCGCAATGATGTACCATCCTGGATGAGCTGCACTACCTGAGCCACTTGTGTGGGTTGTAGACTCCGTCTCATGCACCACCAGCATTCAAAAGTGACCAAAACATCAGCCAGGAAGCATAGGAACTGAGAAGTGGTCTGTGGTCACCACCTGCAGAACCACTCCTTTCCGCACTATCCGCTGTAGCGCCTTATGGTCAGATGCCGGGCAGTTGCTATACCAGGCGGTAATGCAACTGTTTAGGATTCTCTCGATGGTGCAGCTGTATAACTTTTGAGGATATGGGGACCCATGCCAAATCTTTTCAGTCTCCTGAGGGGGAAAAGGTGTTGTCGTGCCCTCTTCACAACTGTTTTGGTGTGTTTGGACCATGATAGTTTGTTGGTGATGTGGACACCAAGGAACTTGAAACTCTGGACCTGCTCCACTTCTGCGCCGTCAATGTTAATGGGGGCCTGTTCAGCCCTCCTTTTCCTGTAGTCCACGATCAGCCCCTTGGTCTTGCTCACACTGAGAGAGTGGTTGTTGTCCTGGCACCACACGGCCAGGTCTCTGAACTCCTCCCTATAGGCCGCCTCATCGTTTTCGATGATCAGGCCTACCATAGTTGTGTCGATAGCAAACTTAATGATGGTGGTGGAGTCGTGCTTGGCCACGCAGTCGTGGGTGTGCAGGGAGTACAGGAGGGGACTAAGCACACATCCCTGAGGGGCCCCAGTGTTGAATATCAGTGTGGCAGATGTGCTAATGTGTTGTTGTCCTCCCTTACCACCTGGGGGCGGCCCATCAGGAAGTGCAGGATCCAGTTGCAAAGGGAGGTTTTCAGTCTCAGGGTCCTTAGCTTAGTAATGAGTTTTGTGGGCACTTTGAGCTGTCGTCAATGAACAGCATTGTCACATAGGTGTTCCTCTTGTCCAGGTGGAAAAGGGCAGTGTGGAGTGCGATTGAGATTGCGTCATCTGTGGATCTGTTGGGGCGATATGCAAATTGGAGTGGGGCTAAGGTTTCTGGCGTGATGGTGTTGATGTGAGCCATGACCAGCCTTTCAAAGCACTCCATGGCTACCAACATGAGTGCTACGGGCGGTAATCATTTAGTCAGGTTACCTTTGCTTTCTTGGGCACAGGGACTATGGTGGTCTGTTTGAAACATGCAGGTATTACAAACTCGTCAAGGGACAGTTTGAAAATGTCAGTGAAGTCACTTGGGAGTTGGTCCACTCATGCTTTGAATACACGTCCTGGTAATCTGTTTGGCCCTGCGGCTTTGTGAATATGACCTGTTTAAAGGTCTTGCTCACAGAGGCTACGGAGAGCGTGATCACACAGTCGTCCGGAACAGCTGGTGCTCTCATGCATGCTTCAGTGTTGCTTGCCTTAATGCAAGCATATGTCTGGTAGGCTTGCATCACTGGGCAGCTCGCGGCTGTGTTTCCCTATGTAGTCTGTAATAGTTTTCAAGCCCTGCCACATCCGACGAGTATCAGAGCCGGTGTGGTAGGATTCAATCTTAATGCTGTATTGATGCTTTGCCTGTTTGATGGTTTGTCTGAGAGCATAGCAGGATTTCTTATTAGTGTTCGGATTAGTGTCCCACTCTTGAAAGCGGCAGCTCTAGCCTTTAGCTCGGTGCAGATGTTGCCTGTAATCCATGGCTTCTGGTTGGGAAATGTACAGTGGGGAGAACAAGTATTTGATACACTGCCGATTTTTTAGGTTTTCCTACTTACAAAGCATGTAGAGGTCTGTCATTTTTATCATAGGTACACTTCAACTGTGAGAGACGGAATCTAAAACAAAAATCCAGAAAATCACATTGTATGATTTTTAAGCAATTAATTTGCATTTTATTGCACGACATAAGTATTTGATACATCAGAAAAGCAGAACTTAATATTTGGTACAGAAACCTTTGTTTGCAATTACAAAGATCATACGTTTCCTGTAGTTCTTGACCAGGTTTGCACACACTGCAGCAGGGATTTTGGCCCACTCCTCCATACAGACCTTCTCCAGATCCTTCAGGTTTCGGGGCTGTCGCTTGGCAATATGGACTTTCAGCTCCCTCCAAAGATTTTCTATTAGGTTCAGGTCTGGAGACTGGCTAGGCCACTCCAGGACCTTGAGATGCTTCTTACGGAGCCACTCCTTAGTTGCCCTGGCTGTGTGTTTCGGGTCGTTGTCATGCTGGAAGACCCAGCCACGACCCATCTTCAATGCTCTTACTGAGGGAAGGAGGTTGTTGGCCAAGATCTCGCGATACATGGCCCCATCCATCCTCCCCTCAATACGGTGCAGTCGTCCTGTCCCCTTTGCAGAAAAGAATCCCCAAAGAATGATGTTTCCACCTCCATGCTTCACGGTTGGGATGGTGTTCTTGGGGTTGTACTCATCCTTCTTCTTTCTCCAAACACGGCGAGTGGAGTTTAGACCAAAAAACTCTATTTTTTGTCTCATCAGACCACATGACCTTCTCCCATCCTCCTCTGGATCATCCAGATGGTCATTGGAAAACTTCAGACGTGCCTGGACATGCGCTGGCTTGAGCAGGGGGACCTTGTGTGCGCTGCAGGATTTTAATTCATGACGGTGTAGTGTGTTACTAATGGTTTTCTTTGAGACTGTGGTCCCAGCTTTCTTCAGGTCATTGACCAGGTCCTGCTGTGTAGTTCTGGGCTGATCCCTCACCTTCCTCATGACCATTGATGCCCCACGAGGTGAGATCTTGCATGGAGCCCTAGACCAAGGGTGATTGACCGTCATCTTGAACTTCTTCCATTTTCAAATGATTGCGCCAACAGTTGTTGCCTTCTCACCTGTAGCCCATCCCAGCCTTGTGCAGGTCTACAATTTTATCCCTGATGTCCTTACACAGCTCTCTGGTATTGGCCATTGTGGAGAGGTTGGAGTCCGTCTGATTGCGTGTGTGGACAGGTGTCTTTTATTCAGCTAACGAGTTCAAACAGGTGCAGTTAATACAGGTAATGAGTGGAGAACAGGGGGGTTTCTTAAAGAAAAACTAAGAGGTCTGTGAGAGCCGGAATTCTTACTGGTTGGTAGGTGATCAAATACTTGTGTCATGCAATAAAATGCAAATGAATTACCTAAAAATCATACAATGTGATTTTCTGGATTTTTGTTTTAGATTCCGTCTCTCACAGTTGAAGTGTACCTATGATACAAAATGACAGGCCTCTACATGCTTGGTAAGGAGGAAAACCTGCAAAATCGGCAGTGTATCAAATACTTGTTCTCCCCACTGTACATCAGGTCACTGTGGGGACGACCTCGTTGATGCACTTATTGTCGGTGACTGTGGTAATATACTTATCAATGCCATCGGATTAATCCCTGAACATATTCCAGTCTGTGCTAGCAAAACAGTCCTGTAGCGTAGCATTTGCATCATCTGACCAGTTCTGTATTGAGCGAGTCACTGGTACTTCCTGCTTTAGTTTTTGCTTGTAAGCATGAATCAGGAGGATAGAATTATGGTCAGATTTGCCAAATGGAGGGCGAGGTAGAGCTTTGTATGCATCTCTGTCTGTGGAGTAAAGGTGGTCTAGAGTTGTTTTTCTCTGGTTGCACATTTGACATGCTGGTAGAAATTAGGTCAAATGGATTTAAGCATGTCTGCAGTAAAGTCCCCGGCCACTTGGAGCGCCACTTCTGGATGAGCATTTTCTTGTTTGCTAATGGCCTTATACATCTCGTTGAGTGTGGTCTTAGTGCCAGAATCAGTTTGTGGTGGTAAATAGACGGCTACGAATAATATAGATGTGAACTCTCTTGGTAGATGGTGTGGTATACAGCTTATCATGAGGTATTCTACCTCAGGCGAGCAATACCTCAAGACTTCTTTAATATTAGACATCGCACACCAGAAAATAGACACACGCCCCCGGGCCTCGTCTTACCAGACATAGCTGCTCTGTCCTGCTGATGCACGGAGGAGCCAGCCAACTCTATATTATACGTGTCGTTGTTCAGCCAAGTCTCAATGAAACATAAGATATTGCAGTTTTTAATGTCCCATTGGTAGGATAGTCTAATCATAGACCATCCAGTTTGTTTTCCAATGATTGCACTTTGGCCAATAATACAGAGGGTAGTGGTAGTTTACTCACTCGCCGACAAATTCACACAAGGCACCCAGACCTTTGCCCCCTGTATTTCCGTCATTTCTTCACGCGAATGACAGGGATTTGGGCCTCGTCTCCGGGAAGCAGTATAACCTTTGCGTTGGACTCATTAAAGAAAAAGTAATTGTCCAGTTTGAGGTGAGTAATAGCTGTCCTGGTGTACAGATGGTCTTTTCGGTCATAAGACCAAAAAGAGACGGAAGCAGCAACATTATGTACAAAATTAGTTACAAAAGAAAATGAAATAAAAAATAGCACAGTTGGTTAGGAGCCCATAAAACGGCAGCTATCCCCTCCGGCACCATCACCCTAAAGCATATGTACACATTTTATCAACATACTCACATACCCAAGCTGTGTTTGAATACCCATACTAACATACTGTATACTACATACCTGTAACGACCCTGGGTTTATAAGCGTGGAAATCGACTCTGCCGTTCGAGCATGCTTTTGCGGCACAGTCGATAGTGCGCAGGACCTCGGGTTCAAAGGTCGAGGGTTCGAGACCTGCTCCCTGCTGTTTCATTACAATACTTAATGAGTATATACTACATACTATTAGTTAATTTTAGTATACTGTAAACGAACAGTAACCTTTCAGTTGAGCTTCGCCTGTCTACTGGAAGTTGATGTTGTTGCAATGCAGCCTCTTGCTAGCTTGTTAGCATAACAAATTACTAGCTAACGTAAACTCACGTAAACTCGTACATCGCTTTGGTCTGTACAATTGCCCTTATTTTAGCGCCCCAAAAACGTAATACTTCCAGATCAACTGTAATGTCAATACTATCAATTACATGACCTAAACGCTGCCAGTTTCTGCATAATTCAAGCAGGCAATGAGCCCCGTCGGGTCTTTTTAAAAATGGTGGGTGGGGAAGCGAAACTAATGTGTGATAGTGAGAAGGAGAGATGTTGTGTGGGAAAATTGCTTTTTTTCAACTCTATCTGTCCAACTTATCACCTTATCGCCTCTAAAATGTAAATAAAACACTATAAAGATTTATATAATGTGTCATTACATATCTATTTGAAGGTTTGTGTCAAATTTTTTAGGGCGGTGCTAAAGTGCTCTTAGAAGTAAACAGCGGCTTTGAGAATGATGATCGCATGCAATGATGACGAAAAAATGACTAGGTATCCCCCTTACCCCTGTCACTGTCCATTTCTTGTTTTTAAAGGATGATAGAAGTGCTACACCTGGTGGAGAGAGATTGTAAGACAGAAATAGTTGCTTTATGCATGCTGTACGTTACGACATGACACGTCAAGATGTAACGGAGGGTCAGTTTTTTCAACTTTTCTCCAATACTATAGAGCCATTACCATGTCGATCAACGCTTGAATAGAAACCTTGTTCACACCCCCGACTTTGACGTCAACCATTAGTTTTCTTTGTAGCCTCGTTTGAATGTTGCAGTTGCGCACATTTGTACGGAATGGGGTGAGTTTACGTTAGACATCTTATGACTTCGGGTGTGTTCGTGAAGTCAGACTGTTCAGAGAGCACACTTCCTGCTCTGGCCGAGGAGCAGGGTTGATCCGAGTGTTCTGACCTCACAACGGCAGTCAAGCACCCAAGCTAACTGGCTAAAGTTGGCTAGCTTGTTAGCTACTTCAAGACATAAATGAGTGAACAAGTCACTTGGTTAGGCTTTTTTCATATCATCCAGAGGGTTGGTGACTAGGCAACAATTTTATTTAAAAAATAATTATACGGTTACTGACGTCGGCCATATTCAACGGGTGTTGAGCGTTCGTAAATTCAACTATCATTCTGAGCTCTGGCACATACTGTTTGTTATGCTGAGTACATCTACTAATTTGACTAATTTTGATTTGATCATTTTTGGTTTTCTCTTGATTGAACACTAACATTGTATATATATTTTTTTCTACCCACAGGGTAGTTCCTCCTATGCAAATGTACGTGTAGTGTTTACATTTATAGCTTGTTTCCCAATCGTAATCAACTGTTTTACCAGTCCACTAATTTAAAAAAATAAAAGTACAATTTTTTCTAACCTGCCGGAATATTTTCTTACTTCTATCTCAGGATTGTGCCCTGGGATCACATAACTCATAACCATGTCATGTCATCCCATGGCCACTTCTCTACTTCAACAGAGAACCACAACCACAGCCCCTGTCTCTGACCAGGATACTTCTGCTTCAACAAAAAGATCCCAATCGGAGATGTCCCTGCTTCAACAGGGTCACCCTGCTCCAACAGAGAATTTGCCCTAGAATTTCCCTTTTTATTAAAGATATACAGTCAACCTCGGTCTCCCCGGGAACAATCAGTAAGCGGAGTTAGCCATCCCATCCTCATCACCAAATTGTGGTATAAATTCTATAGGAAGAGAGACTGCAGATTCTTTCAAACAACAACTTTATTATAAGATTTGCAAAAATGATGCAGACAACAGTCACTCAAATAGTTCAATGTTGAAAGGCCAACGAACAGAGCTGTCTCTCTCCTTTTATAGGAAGTACATCCTCTAATCTATATGACAGTTATCAGATGTGCAGAACAGGCCCTGTGAACAGTTGTATCGCCACCATTCTCTGTTCCTCCCTGCAATTCCCACATAGCTAAATTCCTGCCGATCGTAAACACAGGAGGTCATATACTGCAGTCGCACCCAAGCGGCTAATAAATCTTTTAGCTCAGATTTATGACTAAGTTACACAAGACAAGTTTGTATCAGTAAAAAATACTAGCATATAACAATGGACAATTATTTAAGTAAAAAACAGTAAAGTATGTCTAATTAAACAGTATAGTATGTAATAAATATTATTTTATTCCACATAGTTCATAAATACTTTGCTTCAATGACACACTTAGTTATCTACCCACCTCGTTTCTTTCTTTTAGCATGTGCACATAGTAAGTACACCATCATACTTTCGGGATACATGTCAGATTCCACATTGATTATTTTAGTTGTGGACAGACACTACATCACTACACTCCCTCTCTTGGTCCTCATCTTTGTAAGTCACCTTGATTTAGCACCTGTGTGTTTTATCAGTTTCTTTATGAAAATATTTAGCAAACTCCATGACAGTAGCTAAAGCAAGGGGAAATAAAGGCACACTAGTTGTCACGCATGCTGCCGCTCTCCCTCTCTGGTGCTCCTGGGCGACAGACTGCCTTCATTACGCGCACCTGCGCTTCATCACCGGTCACCATCACGCGCAGCAGCACATCATTGGACTCACCTGGACTGCTTTAATTTGTTTATTGCCTTCCCTATTTCTGTCTGCTTCCCCGTGTGTTCCCTGTATCAGCATTGTTGTCGTTTCCCCTGTCCGTATTATGTTTCATGTCCGTTATTCATTAAATATTCACTCCCTGTACCTGCTTCTCATCCCCGGCATCGATCTTTACAGAATGCTGATACTATTAAAGAAGCATCAGGGAGTTTTTTTTTGTTTTGGTTGGTGCCTTTTGGTCCGTCGCCGAGGGAACCGGGGTGCCTCAGCCAGCTCGTCAGGCTTTCACGACTTAGCTGGCTCGTGAGGTCTTTTTGCCTCGGTAGGCTCGGCAGGAGCCCACCCCACATCATACTTCAGCCGGCCATCAGGCTCCCATGCCTCAGCCGGTTCGTCGGGCTCCCACGCCTCAGCAGGATCGTCAGGCTGTCATGCCTCAGACGGCTCGCCAGGCTCACACGCCTCTGCCGGTTTGTCTGGCTTCTACGCCCCAGCCGGCTTGTCCAGCGCCCATGCCTCGGCCAGCCTGTCAGGCTCGCCCAGGTGGGATGCCGCGTGACACCCCTAGATGGGAGCGGTACTGTCATGCCTGTCTCCCCAGCCGAACAGTTCGTAAATATGTTATGACGACATTGTGCCGTTTTTGTTCGTTTTTGCGGCTGTTCGGGCACACCATTTTTTCTCAAGGCAAGCTGAAGTCTATAGCTAAAAGGCGGCAATAGTACTGTTTGTCCATTTTGAGACACAGTATACACCTCCTCAAACTAGGCTGAATTAATCTAAGATACCTCAATAAATATTTTATTAATTTCACATCTAACTACAGTAAGATGTTTGGTTCAGTATTTCTCAATGAAAAAAATGTGCATGAAAATCAGTCGTCTCTCGTTGAATGACAACAAAGACTTTATTGAAGAATCCCTACTGTTGACCAATCACCGAAGAAGGGGTGTATTTCGGCTTGCCTCCAGAAAAGATATAGCGTGCTTGAACAGCCAAAGAAACCCTAACGGAAGTCCAAAACTAACAAAAACATCACAAAATGTTGTCATAATATATGCACAAACTCGTCCAAACTGTTTCTTCAGGGAAGCATACATACTGCCTGCTTGCAGGGCTCTCTCAACACACACACCCCCTCCCAAGGCCAACCACTCCCTCAGCAACAGCCTGCCTCACTGCCTGATCGTAAGCAGCAGCAGTTCACAGTGAAATATATACAAGAGAAATGACATGGGGCCATGGCATGAGTGGTGGTGTACCATCCTGAAGTAGGACTAAATAGATTGAAATACTGGAGTATATATATTATTACTAATATTGTTATTTAAAAAAATATATAATTGTAAGTGTTTTGCTAGATGGTAGGGTATTTGCTTTATTTATTTACTCTTTCAAGCATAGAATAAGGGCGTTATACTCCAGTTTAGTAGGTGGCGGTAATGCAACATTTATTGGATGCCAACCGTGGTTAAACCTCATCGAAGAAGAAGAAGTCCGCATACGTGCCTTTGGAGCTCCACCCAAGCGAGGCATTTGACGTGTTGCATAGCGTCACAAATTTACATCGGCCCCCCCTCAACTTCTGCGGTGGAACTTCCCCAGGCTTCAAGCAGAAGAAGGGAGAGAAACAGCGTAGTTAGCGTTATATTCTTTAACGTTGGCGTAACAACACAATCATACATCCAAGTTTGTAATTACAAACATATGTTGTACGTTTAAGTACTAGTCTAACTAAGGTAATACCTCATTACTCTACTAAATGGATTCAAAGTCAAGCAATCGGACGGACGAAGGGGAGCTGGAAGACGGGGAGATCTGCGATGATGACACCGACGAAAAGGTGCTTATACAGCAGGATACAATGAGGCCTAGTAGTACGAACAACAACTCATCACGAAATACACGGAAATCGAAACCATCGGCGCGAAGTTTACCACCTCTTATGGGTAGCCAGCCTACAGATTTTCGACTCTTAATGCCATACAACCGCGGACCTCATTCGCACAGTCCCTTCCCCCCGAACCACAGACCGCAAAGCGGACCCGATCGGCCGCCGCCACTGGGGCCTCACTGTGACCAGATCCCACGTTCCAGCTTCTGGGAACGAAGTCACACAGCCCTTGGTCGATTTAGGCACCGGTGGAAACCAGAAG
Organism: Oncorhynchus clarkii lewisi; assembly: GCF_045791955.1. Lineage (NCBI taxonomy): Eukaryota > Metazoa > Chordata > Actinopteri > Salmoniformes > Salmonidae > Oncorhynchus > Oncorhynchus clarkii. Next base: position 46,961,918 of record NC_092147.1, read on the forward strand.
ATGACGGTCGCGGGGATTGGGGACGAGGAGGCTGGGGAGACGGATGTGGTGGAGGGAGAGAGACTGGTTGGGTTCCCCCCGGCCGTTATGGGCCCGGAGAGAATCACAGTAACAAGAAAGAATCTCCCTCGAGAAACAAACGTATCCTTTGGTATTCATCTCATGGCATCTGTATGATTGTAAAGTGTGTGATGCCATGTTGCTGAAGGTAAAAGCCTAACAAATGTAACCACACATTGTAACCTATTTCTCTGTTTGGCTGTTGTACTAGCCTTGATTGTAGTTACCATATCGCCTCTAGCTAACAATATATCTGCCATTTTGTAACAGTTGATTTTACACAGTATTCCCCTTCCTGCCATCAATGCTCAATTGATTGGTAGCATTTTGAGTTAGAAACAAAACACTTTGTGCCGTTAACCTGGAAATGGATTTTGGATCTAAATACATGTTGCTATTATTGTCAGTCTTTGTGTGTAGTAATCAAACTCATGAGTTGTGCATTTCCTTCACTTCATGAATTCAGAGAAGGTAATGATGGGGAGGAATCAGGTAAGAAACAAGCAGATGATGCACCACAACGCTGCCAAAACCGAGAATGGTGTCAACGAGAGCTTTGAGGATCTGCTCACCAAGTACAAACAGATTCAGCTGGAGCTGGAATGTATTAGAAAAGAAGAGAACATGGTTCTGAAGCCCGAAGAAGACCTGTCGGCTCTGAACGAGCCTGAGGTTTCTGCCAGTAATCCACAGACCGAGCCGTTACCCGACACTAACAGTATTCCCAATGACAGCGCGGCGGAGGAGAAGAAGGTATTTCAGGCGTTCAACCTCAAACCTCTACGACAGAAACTCCTCACTCCGGCAGAAATTGATGCGCTCAAAACGAAAACGGAAAAGAAAGATCCAGAGAAAGAGGACGGTGACACGGAGAGCGAAAGAGGTCCAGCTGAACCAGTTGCTACCCCGTTTGCTATTCCCAAAGGTGTGTACCAAAGCCACGCTGCAACACAAGTCTGCAGCGATGGCGACAGTGGTGGTAACAAACTAAGGAAACATTGTGAAGCAGACTTGACCATAATCAATGATGTATTGTTTTTCTCAGCCACAATGTTAAGACCCTGTTTGTCTTGTCTACTGACTATTTAGGAGAAGAGGAGAAGGATGGCTTGAAGAAAGAGGCGAACAAGGCAGGGGAGAAGGACACGACAGCCTGTGTGTGCTGCCGCAGCAAATCTGAGGACCCGAAGGAAGAGGGGGAGACGAAGTATTCGAAAGTCGGTTGTGTGTGCTGCAGCGAATCATCAGAGGACTCCACTCCATCCCCTGTCAAGGTTGGCATCTGTTCAAATTAGGGTCGTTAAACGTGTCACGCGTTATTAACATGCTATCGGCGCACATTTCTACACCTCACATAACCTTTTTAAGCGTGCGTGTTTCCGCACAGGCCTTTTTTTTTAGGCCCGAACACCACACGAAACACGATGCTTGGGCCTTTACGTCGCTGAAGACCATGTGCCTCTAGCCCAAATCACGTAAAGTTATGCCCAGTATTACCAGAGCTATGTTGTTGTTTTTTCTGCCTGTTTGTTTGCGAATGTGAACATTGTTTAGCTAGTTAGTCATGTTACCTAGCTAGCGACCTGATAACTTTGACCACTGGTTAGTCTATGCACACATTTGGATGGCACAGGAAAAATTGAAAAGGAATAGTCTACTCAAAGAGATTCTTCAAGAGTGGGGTGTGTGGGAGTATGTGAGAGAGGGTGGGAGAGAGGGTGTGGGAGAGTGTAGGCCCATGTGTGTAAAGTTATCTGAACACTACAGATGGTTACAGTGTTTTCATAACATTGTTGGACAAGATTTAAAGCTCTTTGTTCTTTGTATCTGTAGAGCCAGTTTTTTTTTTCTTCCCTATAGTCCCACTCATTTAGTATGCCTGAAGCTTTTGTACATGGCGTTTTGTTAGGATCCCTATTCGCTGTTGAAAAGCAGCAGCTGCTCTTCCTGGGGTCCACACACAACAAATTAAACATGAAATAATACAGAACATTAATAGACAAGAACACCTCAAGGAGAGAGCTACATATCTAGGTCGAACAGGGGAGAGGGGTTGGGCCGTGAGGTGTTGCTTTATGGGGTTTAAAAAAATAAAAAAACAGGTTTGCTCTTTATTTGAGCAATATGAGATGGAACAGTGTGCCATGCAATAATGTCTCTATGTAATACGGTACGCTTTCTTGAATTTGTTCTGGATTTGGGGACTGTGTGTGTTGCACGCAAGTGTTATACGTAAACATTGATGAGGGAGTAGGCCTACTTAAACGTTGTGAGCATTAGCAGCTAGCTGCATATTACGGTGAGTTTTCTGTTTATGGTGAAAGTGCTATTCAAACATTCTGATGTAGATCATTTTGTGTTTCCATCCCTTACAATCAAAACATAGTATGTCTAACTCAATATACTGATTCTTAAATGGAAAGATCTTTCTTTAGGGCAAACTTTGATCAAATTGTGATTTTTTTTTTTGTCATTAACTCAATTCACTATTTTAATGGTTTGGCAGCCCTAGTTAAAATGGTTTGTGTCAAGGCATTAGGCTTTATATAGTTTAAAGTGGTTTAGTCACAAATGTTGACTTGAGATGTGGAAATGTCCATTGACACAATGCACACTTGCGAACGTTGAGTTGTATTGTTGTCTAGTTAGGATCCAGGTCATCTGGCCCTTAGGCCATTCCAATTTAAAATCCCATTATAATTACCTCCCCCCTGCAGCCTAAAGTGAAGGGGAGCAATGAAGACGAGGAGCTGTCTGAGCTGCAGCTGCGTCTCTTGGCCTTGCAGTCAGCCAGCAGGAAGTGGCACCAGAAAGAACAGCAGGTAATGAATGCCAGCAAGGAGAAGATCACCAACGCCAAGCCTTCCCAGGAGAAGATCACCAACGCCAAGCCTTCCCAGGAGAAGATCACCAACGCCAAGCCTTCCCAGGAGAAGACATCCAGCTCTACATCCAGTGCGTCCAACCCAGCTGAAAGAGGCAGAGTCACCACCAGGTCTGCCTCCTCTGCTGCCTCAGAGAAGGCCAAAGCTCTGGCCAACAAGCCCCAGGAGAAGGCCAAGGCTGGGGCTAAGCCTCCAGTGGAGAAGAGCAAAGCTCCGGTCAAGGGCTATCCAGGGAGGAAGATGGTCAGCCCAGGTGAGGAGGGCCTTTCTGCTTAGTCAGATACAAGCTGTCCTCAATGTTGGCACCAAACGTTCCATGAAACTGACATTATAGTCTTGGTACCAACATGGAGTTCATTAGATTTCTAAAGCTCAAACTTGAGTTTACAAAACAGTTTATTTATTGCTTAGGCTTTTCCCCCAAAAAAATGTCCCCCCTTTTGATTCCTGTACCCCAGGCTCGGTGGCCAAGCAGGCGTTCCGGAAGCAGCAGTTGAGGACCTGGAAGCTCCAACAGCAGAGAGACCAGGACGAGCTGCGGAGACAGGAAGAGGAGGAACGCCGCAGGAGGGAGGAAGAGATCCGCAAGATCCGGGATCTGTCCAATCAGGATGAGCAGTACAACCGCTTCATGAAGCTGGTTGGGGGCTCCAAGCCGCCACTGGCACGCAATCCGAGCAAGGTAAGAGAGAGAGCGAGAGTTCCTGTCCAGAAACCCATCCTAGACCCTAGCCCAGGGGCGTCAAACTCACTTTGACCCACGGGCTGCATTCGGTCTTCAACGAGGTCCGGAGGGCCGCACTTAAAGTGTATTATATTTCCTTGCTATCAAAATATAAATCCTCTATCCATCGCTTTGAATTGTTTCCTGGCTATCTAGCTTTCATTTTGATGACCGTTAGCAATCAGGACAGAGTAAAGAGACTATAAATGTTGGTTCATTATTATTTTTACCGTTTCAATTTGGTTTTAGTCATTTTAATGTTTAAAAACGTTTATTTTATTTTTTACTCAAACCACTCGCAGTCCAGAATGCCCTCGCCCCTACTCCCTAGGCACATCAAGTAGCTTCGAAAGGATTGGATATGAGTATGTAATATGGAGGTGGCTCTACCTTGCCATCTGATATACTTGGTACATTTTTCACCATATTGCTTATAGCTATCCAATCGTTACAGATCTACACAAGTGGTTATGAGGCAGGGGACAGGGATGGGGATCTGTGTCAGAAATGTTCACTTTCCCAGATAAGAGAGAGACTGAGAAAATGTTGAAGTTAAAATGTCTATTTGTCCCTCTCAGTCCAGAGACAGCGACCACACTAGGAAGTCTTCTGGTAAACAGGGATTGGACACCTCAGGGAACCTTTACCAGTATGACAACTACGACGAGGTTGCCATGGATACTGACAGTGAGACCAATTCTCCGGGTGAGCAATCAGCTCACCTGCGAATGCACTCACAGCACTTTTCAACCTTTCTGAAGGTGTTATAGAACCCATCCTACATCGTGGATAGATTGTATGTTGGGACATGGTCATCAATCCATGCCGCTTTTGTGATTTTTGACAGTCTTATTTCTGTCAGAATCTGATTGGCTAAAATTCTGTTCTTGTCTCTTTCCAGCGTCTTCTCCAGTACATGATCCATTCGAGGTCCAAGGATGTTTCACTCACATGCCCATGCCTTTCCCCATGGACTCCCCTCAATACAGAATTGTACGTTCCACTCTAAACTCTAAACCATGCTGCTCTTACAAGTGAAACTAAACAGCTTCCTCTTTCTTTCCAGGATTTGGGTCAGCCGCGTTTCCTGTCCGTCATTCCGTCCGCGCCCCCTCCACCCTTACCCCCAATGCCCCCACCCCCGGATGAGCTAGAGCCGCCCCCCAAGCCGCCGTTCGCTGACGAGGAAGAGGAGGAGGAGATGCTGCTCAGAGAGACCTGCCTCATGTCCATGGCCAACAAGAAGGTGGTACTTCCTGCGGTACAACACTAGATGGCGCCACAGGAGCGTAAAGTGACATGCCCGTGTTATCTGTGTTGTTTTAGGAGTAGATCATACTCTACAAAGTGAATTCAGCTCAACAGAAGGATGCATATTTTTCACTCTGTTAATTTACAGGTGTTGAACAATGCTAATTTATCTCGTTACCCTGCTATATGAGATGGGCAACTCAATCATTATATTTTCCAATACCAGAGCAAATAATTGTCTTTAAACTGTGGGCTTGGTGAGTCTGGCTTTAACAATGTCTTCCTCTCCCTTAGGAGATTACCCTTGACAGCGGCCCCCCCTCTCCCTCCCCCCTGGTCAGTCTGGTTCAGCCGGTGCCCATGAGCAACCGGAGTGTGGTCAGCCTCAACACAGCACCCCAACCACGAAACAAGAAGTTCAGCCGGGGGCATCACCACCCCAGGCTCCCACTGGTGGTAAGGATAATAACACAATGGGGATAATATACTACAGGCTAATGCATAGTTGTTACTGAATTAACCAGTTAACATGTTCATCTCAACTTTATAGTCATTTTTAGTTCCTGTTGGCTTTCCAACCAAACCTAAACATTTGAAGGAAATCCGGCGTTGGGTCAGTAACCGAAAGGTCGCCGGTTCGACTCCCCGAGGTGACTAGGTGAAAATTCTGTTGATGTGCCTTTGAGCAAGGCACTTAACCCTAATCGCTCCTGTAAGTCTCTCTGAATAATAGCGTCTGCTGAATGACTAACATGTACATTTCTTAAAACTCACAATGCCCTGAATAGCGTCCTTTCTTTGACACTTTCAACCACAATATTCCGGATGGCATTCATCCTGTTCACCTACATTTATAAACACAGCCATGGAAGTATGTTGAAGCAACAAGTCAGTAGATTCGCAAATGAGTTTCATCTTGCACGTGCTGAAAATATTCATATTTTTGTTAATGTGCTATATTTTTGTTCAAGAACTACATATTCTGCTTCTTTTTTTTTTTTTGCAGCTAAGTTGTGTAAAACAGGACTTTGGAAGCCACAGGTATCTTTGTCCTCAGTAACGCCATGTGATGTTTTCTAAGACTAATGGCTTAGAACTCGCGCTGTTGACTGCTATAGGAAACACTCGTGGGTCCCTTCAGCAGGACATGTGTTCCCAATGACGCCCGGCCTCACTTGTGTTCCCAGAGCCCGTGAACAATAAGCTCATCTTCGACTGCATCCCAGGGCTCGTATTCACTGAGCGTCAAGAGTAGGACGGCTGACATAGGATCAGTTTTGCATTTCAGATCGTAATGAATAAGACGAGGGGGATCTGATCGTAAATTGACACTCCCGCTTTGCGATGAATCGATTTGGAGCCGTGAAGTCCGCGCCCGTTCCTCACCATGACCCATTTTTTTAAATTCATACTTGTTATTGTTCCCCCCCAGCTCCCGCGGCACAAGGCGGTGGTAGTCCAGCTCAACGGTTCAGACGACAGTGACTCGGACATGGAGACCTGCGGCAGCTCTACACGGACACAGTTTGTCTTTGGAGGCCTGGAGTTCATGATTAAGGAGGCCCGCAGGTCTGCAGAGGTACGTACGTGTGTGTGTGGCCCAACAGTTTAGCCTCCAGAACCTCCGCCCATTGTATATGTGAATGGCAGAATTCTAATTTGAGATGCTTGATAAGTGTGCTAATTGTATATGATATGAGGGGGACGGGAAGTTGATGCTTTTTTTTTACTACTTTTCTTTCTCTCTCTCTCTCTGAACGTCTAGGCAGCAAAAGCCAAACCGACGTCAGGGTCTGAGGAGAACGAACCAGTCAGAACTCCGGAGTCTCTATCCGATGCCAAGAAGGCTGAGTATCGTCTGCTGAAAGGAGAAATAGCCAGGTATGGTTTTCCCAGAAGATGGCCTGACATAGTGACATTGCGCCTGGGTTGAAAAACTATCGATGGATACAACCATTCATTAACACGCCTAGCTATATTAAAGGCACCGAGGTGAGGAAGGATATTCCTTTAGAATGTGAATGGTGGCACGCTATGGACTACAAATGGTCCTTTCATTCATTATACCCGTGGTCTTGGAATTCCTTCCGAGCCAACCTAAAACCCGACCTGGTGTCTCTGGAGGAGTTCAAAGGACAAATAGATGAACAGGTTGTTGCGACGTGTCGTTGCCACTAGTTTGCGTTGCCTTATGTAAGGAAGCATGTTTTACGTCACACACATTCCTGCACACACACACACGCACACACACACACACGCTGTTTGTTTGCTGTTGTATTTGTTGCCAGCGTCTTCTGTCTGTGTTGTCCGTTTTTATCTTAGTGTGTTTTTTTTTTATTATCTTGGCCCCCGTCCTCACAGGAAGCCTTTTGCCAGGCTGTCATTGTAAATAACATTAATAATAATTGACTAGCCTGGTTCAAATCAAGGTTAAAAATTAAAAACACTGACAAAAATTGTCTCACTGTTTTATTTGTTTTCTGACTGCAGTAGGGAGAAACAGAAGGTTCTGATGGACCACAGTCCCCGAGCTGTGTCCTCTCCTGCAGGCTCCGATCCCGATGTGGACTTTGCTGCCAAGGCAGCGGCCAAGCTACAGCTGACCGAGGCAGAGACCAACCTGACCAAACACAGGTGAGGCCCCCCAAAACACATTGGTATTTTCAGTAGTTGCCTCACATTAGGAAATTACTCTGACTTATGGTTCCCTCCTCCCAGAAACCTGCTCCTGAAGGACGACGGCATCCTGAGGCAGCTCTTGCAGCAGGAGCAGAAGAAGAAGGAGGCGTTGAAGGCAGCTGAGGCCAAGGTGGCCAAGCTCAAAGAACAGCTCCTGGCCTCGGAGAAGATTGTCAGCGCCAACAAGACCCTCCTCAACAGGCTCCAGGAACAGGTGTGTCAGTTAGGGAGGAACCCAGGGGAAGTGAAACTGAAAGGGAATGAAGTTTGAAGTAAACTCCTAGCTGAGAGCAATGAGTCGGATGGCTGAAGGTTTTAGTCAGTGGAAGGTGAACAGTGGAGTAGGAATTGTTTCTACTGGGAATGTTGGGAAGATGCCAAGCTACAAAGGAATGTCTCTGAAGGATACGGCGCATTTCATTCAATTCTTCTTTGCGTGTATATAGCAGGTGTGGTCATGCCTTCTCGTTGGCGGGCTACTGGGTGTGCTGTCTTTCACTCTCAACACACTTGATTCAGCTAATTAAGGTTCTGATGCGTTATCATACTGGTTGTGTTATGTTTTAGCTCTCATCTGTCATTTAGATGGAGTTGACCAAAATAAGGGACACCTTCCTAATATTGAGTTGCACCCCCTTTTTGCCCTCAGAACAGTCTTAATTCGTTGAGGCGTGGACTCTACAAGGTGTCGAAAGCGTTCCACAGGGATTCTGGCCCATGTCGACTCCAATGCTTCCTACAGTTGTGTCAAGTTGGCTGGATGTCCTTTGGGGTGGTGGACCATTCTTGATACACACGGGAAACTGTTGAGTGTGAAAAACCCAGCAGCGTTGCAGTTCTTGACACACTCAAACCGGTGCGTGTCAAGAACCGGTGTGTCTCACCTACTGTACCCCGTTCAAAGGCACTTAAATATCTTGCCCATTCACCCTCTGAATGGCACACACACACACAATCCGTGTCTCAATTGTGTCAAGGCTTTCAAAATCCTTCTCATCTACACTAATTTGAAGTGGATTTTAACAAGTGACATCAATAAGGGATGATAGCTTTCACCTGGATTCACCTGGCCAGTCTGTCACGGAAAGAGCAGGTGCTCTTAATGTTTTGTTTCCACCCTTTAACGTCTGTCGCGTATGTTCCCGCCCTATAGGTTCATCGTGTTCAGCTCCGCGTGTCAGTGAAGAAGAGCCACAGCTTGAAGCTGCAGAAAGAGATGGTCCAAGCCCAGGCCGCCGCAGGCAGAGAGCCAGGGGGTCAGAAACGACGCACGGACGTCAGCCACCCCTCGGTGAGCATCACAACGTACCCACCCACACTATACTTTTCCGGAGCCCTTACTTGTTGTTTGATAAATCATAGAAATGTGTTCAAGGCCTTGTCCAGTGGGGCACAACATCGTGAATTGCTTTGAAGTGGAAAATGTGTGTTGTTGGACTTGTAACACCATTTTGTTTCGAAAGTCTTCTCCCATTTTCCTTTTAACTGCACACGACCCATCCATAAGTTTAAGCCCGTGTTCTCTAAACGGTCTCTCTGCCCTGCCTCCATTCTACAGCCTGCGAAGCGTCTGCGGGTGGAAGTCTCTGTCGCCCCCCGCGGGACTGAGCGCCACTTCGCCGACCTCCTGGCCCAGAAGCAGCGTCTGCAGCTGCTCGAGTCGGAGTACGCCCTAAAGATCCAGAAGCTGAAGGAGGCCCAGGCCCTCCACAACCGAGGAGCCGTCCCCGAACCCCCGCCACCCCAGGCCACCTCCACCCCAATCCCCAGGGCTCGCCAGCCCAGTGCCCCTCCCACCAGCCCCTTCCCTTTGCCCCAGCCATCCCTACATGACCTCACCCAGGATAAACTCACCCTGGTCAGCAGTGAGGATATCACTGAGACTGAAGACGGCGACATGGAACCCGCCACTGCAGCAGTGCCCTCCGCCTCCACCCAGAGTGTTCGCAGGCGCTCTTTCAGAGAGACGGGCGCCTTCACCAAGCCTAAACTGGAGCCCGGTGGGACTGGACTGGTCAAGGATTGTCCAGCCAAGTCAGCCAAGCTGAAGGCCCCTGGGCCTGGGGAGCTGTTCTTAGGGCTGGAGGTGGAAGCCCTGCAGACGATGGACAAGCAGCAGGCCAACCTAGGAGAGCTGCTGCTCGGGGAACTACGGGCGCTAGGTGGCACTGTGGAGAAACCTCCAGCTGGGAAGGTAAAGCATAATATAACTGGAACCTACTCGCACTGAATTCAAATGACCTTTTGTTGTGATTTTAAATGCTACTTAGTTTTTTACTGTACAGTTTCTGGACTTGCATACAACACACACGTCCTGTCCGGAACTGTGTTCCATTCATTCTCCATGGTAAGACTGACATGTTTTAATGTTCAGGTGATAGAGGTGGATGTAGACATAATGGCTGCCCAGTCAAGCCGTGCTGAGCTGAAGCCTGTCCCGTTCGGACAATATCGCAGCCCTCTCCTGGTCTTCAAGTCTTACAGGTAGGTGGCTACTTCACTGCTAGGCCGTCTCCCAATTACACATTACTAGTGCTAAGAATGACCGCATCCTGCTTTCAATAAGAACCTTTTCCTCCTCTTGTTTTTTTTGCCTTCAGGTTCAGTCCGTACTTTCGGACCAAGGAGAAGTTATCACTCAGCTCTGTGTCTTACAGCAACGTTGTGGTGCCCAAAAAGTGTTTCTGCCGCTTCGACCTCACAGGCACATGCAATGACGATGACTGCAAGTGGTAAGTCGGTCTTCTTAGTGTGTGTGTAAACATGCATGTGAGTCTGTATTCATTTCTGTTTCATTGTAATCACCCCGCCTCATTTGGGTGATCTGATGTTGGGGTTTTTTCTTGGTCTGTTTTCTAGGCAGCATATGAGAAATTGCACTTTCGGTGGAAACCAGCTTTTCCATGATATCCTGTCGTACAACCTGGCCTTGATTGGCTGCTCGGAGAGCAGTACTACTGATGACATCAGTGTTGCCACAGGTAACCGAACCACACTGCATCTGGCAATATTAAAATGCCATTGTGTTTAGAATTTATGGATTTGGCGATTTTTAAATAATGAAAGTTATAAAAAAATATAAAAAAATCTTGAACCTCTTACTCCGTGATAAATACATGTTTGAGGCTTTCACTGACAATGTTAGTTGTGCCAATGTTGCTTGTGTCCCTATTTTCAGAAAAGTATTTAAAAAAGCTCTTTGGGACAAACAAGGATCGCATGGGAATGGACCAGAAGGCCGTTCTACTGTTGAGCAAAGTGAATGAAAGCAAAAGACATGGTGAGTTATCCTTCTTTTTGTTTCATCTCCTCTTCACTCAACAATATCTTGCGAGTTTAAGGAACCTACTCCACCATAGAAGCATTCTGACTCTAGTCTAACTCGTGTTGTGTCTAGTCCCTCCCTTCACCACGTGTAAGGATCTCCGGAGGTGGAGGCCTCAGCCCGCTCGCCAGGCCAGCCCAAGCGCTGGGGACGACAGCGGGGACGAGTGTGCAGACGCCAACCTTGGTCCGGTCAAATACGGTGAGTCTCGGTCAGTAGGTTCATCTCCCAACAACAAACCACAACAGACGAGCAGAATTACAACTGATCTGAAGCGCGGTGTAAATGGTGGAGGCGGCACGAACACAGCAATTGCTCCGCTTCAATTGCGCAGAACACAACCGTTTGAGTTTTTCTCCCGGAGAGTTTTACCTTTATCCTTTTGCTGTTTGTCATTTTATTTTTTAACATTTTATCCTTGTCATAGACGGTTTTTCCAAGAGGAGTTTGTCTGCTGCCATGGATGTGTGTGTGACCCCAGACGACAAGCGTTACTTCATTAGTGAGACTGACGACATATCTAACCTGGAGACCAGTGTCCTGGAGAGCCCCCGCGACGCACAGCTGTGGATCAAACTGGCCTTCAAATACCTCAGCCAGAAAGAGACGTAAGTGAATCCTCTCGTGTGTCTGTGTATGTATGACCCTCGACTCAAGTCATACTCAAATCTGGATCTGGGGTGTTAAATAGTTGTTGTTTTCTTGGGTGATGAATGTGTATCAGATTGGATATGTATTATACAGTACCAGTCCAAATGTTTGGACACACCTACTCATTCAAGTGTTTTTCTTTATTTTTACTGTGTAGAATAATAGTGAAGATCTAAAAAAAAAACGATGAAATAACACATGGAATCATGTAGTAACCAAAAAGTGTTTAAACTAATCAAAATATATTTTATATTTAAGATTCTTCAAATTAGCCACCCTTTTCCTTGACAGCTTTTCACACACTTGGCATTCTCTCAACCAGCTTCATGAGGTAGTCAACTGCAATGGATTTCAATTAACAGGTCTGCCTTGTTGGCTGCTTTTCCTTCACAAATGAACTTTTAACAAGGCAGACCTGTTAATTGAAATCCATTGCAGTTGACTACCTCATGAAGCTGGTTGAGAGAATGCCAAGTGTGTGAAAAGCTGTAATCGAGGCAAAGGGTGGCTACTTTTGAAGTATCTCAAATGTAAAATATATTTAGATTTCTTTTAACACTTTTTTTTGGTTACTACATGATTCCATATGTGTTATTTCCTAGTTTTCAGTAAAGAAACTCTTGAATGAGTAGGTGTGTCCAAACTTTTGGCTGGTTCTGTATGTTTTGTCATGTAACGTGATATGATATAAGTATTGTATTATGTTGCTTCCCTGTAGCTCCGTGGCGGAGTGCCTGGATGCTGCGTTGAACACGCTGTCTCGTGCCCTGGAGGACAACCGGGACAACCCCGAGATTTGGTGCCACTACCTGTCTCTGTTCTCCCGCCGCGGGAAGAGGGACGAGGTGCAGGAGATGTGTGAGATGGCTGTTGAGCACGCCCCCGACTACCAAGTCTGGTGGAGTGTAAGTCCTCAGTCGATCTTCAAGGCATTCCTAGTCGATCACCAAGCATTTCTGTAGAAAAGCCAACGATAAAAGCATGAAGGCGGTAGGTGCACTTGATTCAGAAGCTCTGCGCACCGGGTAGGCAAAGTGTTGGCATTTTGAACAATCTAATTTGTCTGAAAAGTCCGACTACCCAGCAGACCTGGAGGTCTGTGGCTCAATCGAGTGCGCCTACTGCGCTGGCCAATCAGATGGTTCAAATCGATGCACCTACCTACAGCTTCCACAACCCCGGCCACAGCAAAGTTTAACACTAGCCTACGTGAGATTTCATTACTTTTAAAACCATGACCAGGGACGGTCAAAGAATACAACAAGGAGCTGCTGTTTAAAAAAATATGAACCCTTTCTTTATTTAACTAGGCAAGTCAGTTACCAAGTTCTTATTTTACAATGACGACCTAACCCGGACAATGCTGGGCCAATTCTGAGCCGCCCAATGGGACTCCCGATCACGGCCCGGTTGTGATACAGCCTGGGATCAAACCAGGTTCTGTAATGACCCCTCTAGCACTGAGATGCAGCGCTTTAGACCGCTGCACCACTTTTCAGTACTGTCAACACTGTTTTTAGTCAACAATATTACCGAACATAACGTGCTTCTAACGACCTCCACTGCAGCCGCAATGAATGAGTAGCCAAGTGTATCGATAGTCCAGCCTTTAAATACAATTTTAAAAATCATTCTTAGCAGCTCGTCTATTTTAATATTGCGGAGTAGGTCTATTTCACTTTCTCTGGTCATAGGAACAACATGAATTTGTGCACGAGACAGACGCAGTCCGACTCGAGTTTCGCCATCAGGTGGAAGACGGGTCCCCTTTGGTTGGTTTCACCGGAGGAAAGGAAGGAGAGAGCAGGGACCGTGAGAGAGCGGGACCCTCTGCTGTTTTCCCTCCCTCCGCTGAGACTAATGCCGTGTTCAAAACAGCTGGGAACTCTGAAAATAATGAGATTCCCTATTGGGGGAAAATCGTTTTGAATGGTCATCCAACTCGGGCATGTTTCTAGAACTTTCCAACCTGAAGATCACTGATGTCAGGATTTGACCTTGTTTTTTTTTCCAGAGTTCCCAGTTTTTCCAGAGTTCCCAGTTGTCTTGAAAGCACCATGACCATCATATCCAGTCAAATAAAAAAAACTAGTTATTTCAATTTACGCTCCGCTGTGCCTCGCGAGTGCTACACCAACTGATCTATTTAGTTATCAAAGCTTGAGTTCTGAAATATAAACTGGTCTGAGAAGAATAATATTGGCAGGCCAGGCATGTAGCCAATATGCTGTTATAGTGTATTAGGTCTAAACTAACCCCCCCCCCTCCACAGTACCTAACCATGGAGAGCTCGTTTGAGGGGAAGGACTATGTGTGTGGTCGTCTGCTGCAGTACCTACTAGACTGTTCTTGGGCTAGTGGTTTCTCCGAGAGGCTCTCCTTCCAGTTGCTGGAGTCTCTACTCTACAGGGTCCAACTCAGCGTGTTCACCGGCCGGCTACAGAATGCCCTGGCCATCCTACAGGTAAGCAGCTGCGAAGAAATAACCCGAGAGCGCCAACAATCTAGCTGCACACATCAATTCTCAGGGCAATTCCAAGTTGTATGGCATCTTTTTTTTCCACCATCAGGCCAAACCTATTTAATACCTCTTGGATTAGCTACTGCTGCACAAAATGCACAAGATGCTCAAGGGCAAACAATCACCTCTCTGGCGTCCCTGTTCATTCCAGAATGCCTTGAAGTCGGTCACTGAGCAGTGCATTGCTGACCACCTGACCGCGAGTGACCGCTGCCTAGTCTGGCTGTCCTTCATCCACCTGACAGAGTTTGACCGCCTGCCGGCCAGCTTGTATGACCCGGCCAACACCAACCCTTCCCGGGTGGTAAGCACAGAGTCCTTCGCCCTCCCCTGGAGAAAGCCGCTCGACGTCCGCACCGAGCCTGACACACTTATCGCTGTGTTCGAAGGTGAGCCTTCACCATCGCCACGGTTCAACGACTCGCATGGAAACTGTCTGTGCTTTTTACAGGTCTCCTACTTAGCTTTTTCACCCAGTCTATAAATGTTCACTTTGTCCACAGTTACTCATGGTAAATGTAGTTTGCTCGCAAGCATAAAAATGTTACACTTCCAGTTTGACTATTTCCCACTCAGTTACTTATTAATTTTTTCTACAATTACTGCCACATTGATGTAAATGTTGTTTACAGCTGAGACAGGCATTGATTTCATTCTTGTTTTTTCAACGCTAGATGCAGTACGTCAGTGCACAGACCAGACTCTGCCTCCCAGTGAGAGAACTCTGGTCTGTCTGCCTCTATACACAAATCTCATCGCCTGCTACAGCCTGCTGGGAAAGTAAGCTCAACACTAACATTTTGCTGGGGGGGGGGGTTTATACTTTACCTTCTATAATGGTATTTCAGTGTTTGGTTTGATAAATGTGATACGCAACGTCCGACACGTAAGGGTTTTGTTTTTACATACTGAGCAAAAATATAAACGCGACAATTTCAACGAGTTACAGTTCATATAAGGATGTCAGTTATATCAGTAAATTTAAATAAAGGAACTAGCCCCTAATCTATGGATTCCACATGACTGGGCATGGACGCAGCGATGGGTGTGTCTGGGAGGGCTCAGGCCCACCCACTGTGGAGCCAGGCCCAGCCAATCAGAATGAGTTAATTACAAACAGAAATACTCCTCAGTTTCATCAGCTATCTGGTTGGCTAGGTCCTGGGCTGACTTTATGGTAGCGAAATTAACATTAAATTGTCTGACAACAGTTCTGGTAGACATTCCTGCCGTCAGCATGCCAATTGCAGACATCTGTGGCATTGTGACAAAACTGCACATTTTAGAGTGGCCTTTTGTCCCCAGCACAAGGTGCACCTGTGTAATGGTTGCACCGTTTAATCGGCTTCTTGATATGCCACACCTGTCAGGTGGATTATCTTGGCAAAGGAGAAATGCTCACTAAAATGGATTTATATACATTTGTGCACAAAAGGAGAGAAATAAGCTTTTTGTGCTTATGGAACATTTCTGGGACCTTTTTATTCCAGCTCATGAAACATGGGACCAACACTTCACATGTTGCGTTATATTTTTGTTCAGTGTAGTTTATGCGTTTGCTACTTGGGTCGTCTCTCTCCTTCTGCATGCCACTTCCCCATGTCAGTCAAGAAGAGTAGAATTGCTTGAGCACTTGGTTTAAGTTGAAAAGTATAAAACAATCAGAATGGAGAGAGCCCCATTTGAAATCACTTATAATGTACACTAGATGACAAAGTATGTGGACACCTGCTCATCGAACATCTTATTCCAAACTCATGGGCATTAATATGGAGTTGGTCCCCCCTTTGCTTCTATAACAGCCTCCACTCTTCTGGGAAGGGTTTCCACTAGATGTTGGAACATTGCTGCGGGGACTTAATTCCATTCAGTCACAAGAATTAGTGAGGTCAGGCACTGATGTTAGTCGATTTAAGCCTGACTTTCAGTAGGGTTTTTCTTTTAATTTGACTATTTTCTACATTGTAGAATAATTGTGAAGACAAACTATGAAATAACACATGGAATCATGCAGTAACCAAAAAAGTGTTTTCTATTAGAAATTCTTCCATGCTTGACAGCTTTGCACACTCCTGGCATTCTCTCAACCAGCTTCACCTGGAATGCTTTTCCAACAGTCTTGAAGGAGTTCTCCCATATGCTGAGCACTTGTTGGCGACTTTTCCTTCACTCTGCGGTCTAACTTATCCCAAACCATTTCAATTGGGTTGAGGTCGAGTGATTGTGGAGGCTAGGTCATCTGATGCAGCACGCCATCACTCTCCTTGGTCAAATAGCCCTCACACCACCTGGAGGTGTGTTGGATCATTATCCTGTTGAAACACAAATGATAGTCCCACTAAGCGCAAACCAGATGGGGTGGCGTATAGCTGCAGAATGCTGTGGTAGCCATACTGGTTACGTGTGCCTTGAATTCTAAATACATAGGCAACAGTGTCACCAGCAAAGTACCCCCACACCATCACACCACCTCCATGCTTCACGGTGGGAACCACACATGCAGAAATAATGTGTTCACCTATTCTGCGTCTCACAAAGACACGGCGGTTGGATCCAAAAATCCCAAATTTGGACTCAACAGACCAAAAGGACAGATTGCCATCGATTTAATGTCCATTGCTTGTGTTTCTTGGCCTAAGCAAGTCTCTCTTCTTTTTATTGGATTCCTTTAGTAGTGGTTTCGACCATGAAGGCCTGATTTCATGCAGTATACTATGAACAGTTGATATTGATGTGTCTAACTCTGAAGCATTTATTTGGGCTGCAATTTCTGAGCCTGTTAACTCTTAATGAACTTAACCTCTGCAGCACAGGTCATTCTAGGTCTTCCTTTCCTGTGGTGGTCCTCATTAGAGCCAGTTTCATAGCGCTTGATGGTTTTTGCGACTGCACTTGAAGAAACTTTCAAAGTTCTTAATTTTTCTGATTAACTGACCTTCATGTCTTAATGTAATGATGGACTGTTGTTTTTCTTTGCTTATTTGAGCTGTTCTTGCCATAATGAACTTAGCCCTATTTGGTAAAAGACCATCTTCTGTATACCACCCATACCTTGTCACAACAACTGATTGGCTCAAACGCATAAGAATAAACAATTCCACAGATTAACTTTTACCAAGGCACACCTGTTTATTTGAAATGCATTCCAGGTCCACCTCATAAAGCTGGTTGAGAGAATGCCAAGAGTGTGCAAAGCTGTGAAGGCAATGGGTGGCTACTTTGAAGAATCTCAAATATATAAAAAATATTTTGATTTGTTGAGCACTATTTTTTGTTTGTTGGTTGCTACATGTTTCCATATGTGTTATTTCATAGTTTTAATGTCTTCACTATTATTCTACAATGTAGAAAATAGTAAAACTAAAGAAAAACACTTGAATGACTAGGTCTCCAAACTTTCGACTGGTACTGTAGATAGTGTTGCCACCCTAGGTTCATGAACTACTCATAAATATTTAACTTTTATTAAAAATAACAAACATTTTGTCAAATAAGTTATTAAAATATCATGACATTTTGGTCTTATCGCCCAGCCTTACTTTTGTGTTTGGACAAGAAAGGTCTTAGTGTGTGTGTGTGATTAAACGTTCTACTAATATCTACTTGCTAGTCTTAACTTAAAACTGACTTGCACCCCGTAGGTACGATGCGGGCCTGGAGCTGTGTGAGTCCCTGTTGGCGCTGTGCCCGCAGTCCTGTGTCCTGTTAGATGCCCTGTCAGGGCTCTACGTGGGGAAGGGGGACTGTGAGCAGGGTGTCTGCGTGTGGCTACGGGCTCTGTCCCAGTGTCCACACAATGCAGAGGTCTTCTACCACACTTGCAAGTTCTTTATGGCACAGGTCAGTCTGTCTGTTTTGTGGGTTGGGTGGCACTCCTGGTCATTTCAAATGTTATATATCCCTTTAGAGTCAATTAAGAAGGGCATTATCAATTTACATGTAGTGACATCATTTTTGTGTTTTTTTGTACTAAGATTCTTCATGACCTAGCTAACCTACAGTGCCTTCAGAAAGTGTTGATACCCCTTGACGTATTCCATATTTTGTTACAGCCTGAATTCAAAATGGATTAAATATAACACATTCTTACCCATCTATACACAGTAGCCCATATTGACAAAGTGAAAACATGTTTTTAGGAAATGTTGCAAATGTATTTAAATTTCAATACAGAAATATCTCATTTACATACGTTTTCACACCCCCGAGTCAATACATGTTAGAATCAACTTTGGCAGCTTTCTGGGTAAGTCTCTAAAAGCTTTTCACACCTGGATTGTACAATATTTGCACATTTTGTTCTTTTTGAAATTCTTCAAGCTCTGTCATGTTGGTTGAACATTGCTAGACAGCCATTTTCAAGTCTTGCCATATATTTTCCAGACAGTTTAAGTCAAAGTTAACAAGGCCATTCCGGAACATTCAATTGCGTCTTGGTAAGCAACTCAAGTATATTTTCGGCCTTAGATTATTATTCTGCTGAAAGATGAATTCTTCTCCCTTTGTCTGTTGAAAAGCAGACTGAACCAGGTTTTCCACTAGGACTTGCTTGCGCTTAGCTCTATTGTTTCTTTTTATCCCCCCAAAACTCCCTAGTCCTTGCTGATGACAAGCATGCCCATAACATGATGCTGCCACAACCTTGCTTGAAAATATGAAGTGGTATTCAGTGATGTTGTTGCCCCAAACATAATGCTTTTTATTCAGGACATAATTCAATTCTGTTACGTTTTTATTGCAGTTTTACTTTAGTGCCTTACTGCAAACAGGATGCATGTTTTGACATATTTGTTTTATTATTTTCACTGTCATTTTAGTGGAGTAACTACAATGTTGTTGGTCAATCCACATCCATTATACTCTGTAACTGTTTTAAAGTCACCATTGACCTCATGGTGAAATCCCTGATTGGTTTCCTTCCTCTCCGACAACTTAGTTAAAGGATACCTGTATCTTTGTAGTGACTGGGTGTATTGATACACAATCCAAAGTGTACAGTAATTAATAACTTCACCATGCTCCAAGGGATATTAGATGTCTTAAAAATACAAAATAAAAAACATCAATAGGTGCCCTTGGCAAGGCATTGGAAAACCTCCTTTTGTGGTTAAATCTGTGTTTGAAATTCACTGCTCTACTGAGGGACCTTAAAGATAATTGTATGTGTGCGGTTCAGAGATGAGGTAGTCCTTCAAAAAATCATGTTCAACACTATTATTGCACACAGTGAGTCCATGCAACTTATGTGGCTGGTTAAGCATTTTTCTCTTCTCCTGAATTTGTTTAGCCTTGTCAACGAAGGGGTTGAATACTTGAATCAAGACATTTCAGCTTTTCATTTTGAATTAATTTGTAAAAATGTCTAAACATAATTCCACTTTGACATTATGGGTATTGTGTGTAGGCTAGTGGCAAAATCTCAATTGAATCCATTTTAAATCCAGGCTGTTACACAATAAAATGTGGAAAAAGTCAAGGGTGTGAATACTTTCTGAAGGCACTGTATGTGTCTCTGAACAGGAGAAGTCAAGTTGCATCACTCCTCTGTTCCGGGAGTTTGTCCTGTCTTTCTGTGATGGGGAGAGAAGTGAACAGAAACCTGTGGATGTGCTACGGTAGGACATTTCCTCCCAGAACTTAAGCAGGAATGAGTGTCCTAACTCTTAACTTAAAAATAAAGAAAGAAAACCTGACTTTTGTAAACCAAGTTGCTTCCTTTTTTGTATAGGGGGTATATGGTTAAATGTTCAATGAATTAATACAATCTCCATTTCTTTTCAAGGTCCATCCTTGGTATTCCAACAGAGGACATCCTAAGAGGCCCAGTTATCAAAAAGCAACTTCAAGAGCAGCTTAGTCACCAAAAGCCTTACCTGAACCTCGTCCACTGGTAAGTATTGTGCTGTGATAAGCCGGGCTGACCCTGCCCTACACATAAGCCCAGTTCTTAGTCATATATGGCAGTTCAATGCACCATCGTTAACTTTTACCGGTAACAGTTTATAATAAGGTTACCTTTTCATAAAGGTTTTTAAAATTGGGTTATTCATTCATTCATCAATACAATAAAACATGACAGTTGGGCTTCCTGATAAGTCATTTCATACAGTCCGAGACGGTGTTTTCTGGTGTCTTGTCTTGCAGTCTGTGGCAGTGGGTACACGGTAGTGTTGGGGAGGCGAAGGATGCTTTCGAGAGAGCCCTGGGAGCCGTAATGCAGCTAAATGTCCTTCAAAAGCTATGGATGGAGTGAGTCAAGTCTTACAATGTCTTACAGCAACTCGTCCCATGGGATGAAGGGGCCACATCTGATGAGAGTCGAGCCAGATCTAATGCTCCTTTATAGCGATGATTAACAGACACATACAATAAAAGGGTTCTCAATTGGGAGCACAGGCTTTCATCGGGATGACTCTGCATCCAATCAGAAGGCCTTACCAACTAACCAACCACAGCGTGGTTGGCGGCTATCCTCCACTCAACTTCTGACAGGGTCTGCCTTAGCATTGGCAAACGTCCAGGTGGGGGTGGGCCCAGAGACCTAACCTAACTAACCTTTTTACTGTTCTCTCCAGTTATCTCCTTTTTACCAGCAGTAAGCTAGCTGGGAGCCCCTCCAACGGCAGAGAGCTCCGGATGTTATCAGACCTGGTCCAGCGTTGCCTAGTAACTGTCCCTTCCAGGCTGGAGGTTCCGTTCAGCTCGGCCCAGTACTGGAGCTGCTTCAGATTTCACAACAAGGTAATGGAACCGCAACTGGACTTGTCTTCACTCTGACGAGTGATCAGATGAGCCCCAGTGACAACAAAAAAATCCAGAGAGCCAGTGTTGATCAGAAAGGGTCTATGAAGTTGAATCCTTTTGTTAGCATTTGTGGTATTTGAAATGTGCAATTGCAATCTTCTCCACACTCAGGTTATGTTCCACTACCTGCGCTGTCTGCCCCAGTCCCAGCACCCCCATATCCTGGAGAGACTAAAGTACACCATGCCCACCAACGCTGAACTGGCCCTGAGGTACCCAAAGCACCTGACACCACCTCACGACACTACCAGCCTAAACCTGTTGTAAAACTAGTCCCGTTTGCTTTGACACGGACAGAGGATGATAGAAGTTGGAATATATTCAAGTTGGAGCTGTTTTAGAGCCTTGTTATTGTTGTTTAATCTCTGTTAATTACTGGTTGTGGAATCTATTATTATCTAGGTTAGTGTTATAACTGCGGCTTCGGTCTTATTTTGTTGTCTAGGCTGTACTCTCCAGACGATTAGGTTAGATTTTTGTTGTTGTTGTATAGGTTGCTGTATCAAGAGTGGCAGGACGGAAATATAGAACATCTGAAATTCCAGGCCAGAATGTTGAGCAGTAGCATTCCAAACTATCTGGCCAACTGGAAAATGTAAGTCGAAACTTTCTCCTGCGCTGTGAATTATTTATTATAAGGTGATTCTCTTTCTAGATGGTTTCTCACTGTTTTTTTCACATACATATTTTTTTCACATCTCACTGCCTTTTTCACATACAAAATGCCGCTTCTGTCCTGCTTCAATCGCAGCTTTGAAAAGCCGCTGCACTTGAATTGCGGGAATAGCTGACAGGCTTTTGTGCTGTGTTTCTCGGCAGAGCGATCGCTGTGGAGAGGGAACTCAAGGAGCGCTCCGAGGTGAGTTAGAGGGGGGGTAGGGGTGGGTGGGCAGGGTGCAATGAGCGAAGTGGGTAGGGCAGTGAAACAAAGAAAGACTAGTTGGGCAAAAATAGAAGCGCGAAAGACTGGTCAAGGCTCTACGCTGACCTTTTTTAAAAGGAGCACTAAGTTGAAAAATTTAGGAGCACACAAATGTGAGCACCACAATGAAAAACATTTGACGTAACATGCTGTTTTCTTTGTAGTAATGGTGTAAGCATGATGGTCATGAATCTGCACTCCGCGTATTCTCCCTGGGCAGTGAAATAATCATTGCAACAACTGGTGCTCTTCGCACAGCAAAATATTTCAGTGCATATGCGAGTAAAATGGATTCACTGTAGAGCCCTGCTGGTAAGGGAGTGGATGGGTGAAGGTTAAAGTTTAGGGAGAGGGAGATGAGACAGTAAGTTAGCAGGGGGAGGTTTGGATGTACAGTATATCATGTATGTTGCTCTGTTAACATGTTAATGACTCTGCTGCTGTCCCAACCTCTTGTCAGTGTTTCGCTTTGCATATTTACCTTGACCCAGCTGTCCCATAATCTTCCCTTCATTTTGTTGTAATCTATTTCTTCCCTACAGGCTATTGTCAGTGTTCGCCACAATGTAATGTATGACAGTTAAAAGGCTTACAACTGACGTTGGGGACAAAATGGAATGTTTGGATTTTGTTGCTCGGTAACAGTTTGGTCTATTAGAGACAAACTAAACTAGTTGCTAAAACCACTGACCTCATTCCACGCCCCTTCTCCTGTTTTGTCCTTGTCCTCCGCTAAACTGACATGTGGATCCTGCGTTTGGTATTTTTGTTTGTTTTTTGTAGGTCCGGCTTCTTTATCAGCAAGCCCTGCAAAAGCTTCCACTGTGTGCCACCCTATGGAAAGATGTAATTTCCCTCTCAGTTACTATCTCTCTGAAACACACACACACACACACTTCTCAACAAAAAAAAAGTTAGTTTTTTGTTCCACCTGGGAGATAATGCACGCATGTTCACCTACCCCCCCCCCCCCCCCCCCCCCCCCCCCCCCCCCCCACCCCCTCCTCTCTCCCTTTCCAGCGCCTGCTGTTTGAAGCTGCGGAGGGAGGTAAAACTGATAAACTGAGGAAACTTGTTGACAAATGTCAAGAGGTGGGAGTGAGTCTAAGTGAGCCCCTAAATTTAGTCTGGAGAAAAATGGAGGGAGAGGATCACTGAGGATAACCACCCCCACCCCCTCAAAAAAAAAAAAAAAAGTTAAATCTAAGTCCAATCAGACCAGACCACTGCCTAGGTTAGCCAGAGAGAGGGGGGCAGACTCTAGAGGCAGACACTCCCGCAGTAGGACTGTCTCCAGCCGGGAGACGTCTGTGGGCAGGACGGTTGCTCGCTCATCACCGAAGCCAATGAATGAACTCCCTCCCTGTCCAAATTCTGGGCCACGCACTCAGGGTTATATCACCTTACATCATGTACGTAAGTATAGACCTGCTAATTAAGTGACACGTCTTTGTTTTTCCCTTTTTAATTTACATGTTCCTTTTTTCTCATGTCACTTAATTTTATTTTTGACCTTTTACCTTTACGTACGGGGTTGAAGACTTTTGACTGACTATGGCATCCTAACTGGGATGTTGATGTGCGTCTGTCTTGAGTGTTTTTAAAGGAGGTTTTCCCCAAATAGTGACGCTCGCTGCTGCCTTCTACAGTATGTAACTTTTTTGTTCCAGTGTCTCCCAAGGGAAGAGATCAAATTACCTGTTTGTTTCGCTATTTGTTTTAAGAAGTGATTTAAAACAAAAACATTAACAATCGCATGAAAATTAAAGGGCTGGCCATGGTGACGTCAAAATGGCTGCCTGCAAAAGTATTTATTTGGCCCCTCATCATTGTCCCATGTATTTTTGAGACTGCTGAATGCTGTGATATCCTCTCTGCCAGACAGTCGATCAGCGGGGAAGACCCTTTAAACACATCACCAGGCGAGGATAGTCACAAACATCTAGTTTAAATGTTCTCATGTGCAATTTTGTTTTTGTCAAAAAATATTACAATGATCAGACTATTTGAGAGGAGCCAAGGATGAGTGTTTCAACAGTTTTTGTATGTTGAATTTGAATGTTTATATTAAATTATTATCTAATGAAATTATGTCCTGTCTTTTATTTACTATGTCAACTTTTATTGGGTTTGGTCAGAGGTAGCTTGTCAAGTGGGGTGAAAACATAGTTGAGGTTTACATATACACTAAGGTTGGAGACATTAACTCGTTTTTCAACCACTCCACAAATTTCTTGTTAAGAAACTATAGTTTTGGCAAGTCGGTTGGGACATCTACTTTGTGCATGACACAAGTAATTTTTTCAACAATTGTTTAGACAGATTATTTCACTTATAATTCACTGTATCACAATTCCAGTGGGTCAGAAGTTTACATGCACTAAGTTGACTGCCTTTAAACAGGCAGTCAACTTTAAACAAACAGAAAATTCCAGAATATGATGTCATGGCTTTAGAAGCTTCTGACATCATTTGAGTCAATTGGAGGTGTACCTGTGGATGTATTCCAAGGCCTAGAGGCGAAAGAAAAGCACAGCTATTGAGGCGAAAGAAAAGCACAGCTATTTAGGCGAGGTGCTGGCTAGCGGAGCAGAACACTTAAAATAAAGGAGAGCAGCACACTAGGAGCTCAGATGCTAAAATATTTATGTCCAATGTTTCGACAGAAGCTGTCTTCATCAGGGTACAATGACAAACACTGTGGGATGACTCATTTATATAGTGAAAAGACAGGTGTCTGTAATCATGGCCAGGTGTGGCCTGAAAAACAAATGGAGAATGTCGATCAGGGGGTCATTCTGCACCACGGACAGTACATCCATGCTCTACGACAACTGCCGTCAACAGTAAGACACTGGCCTCCGAGAAGAAGACAGACAGGAAGTCAAAGACCCTGCAACCTGGTCCACCCTCACACCACGCACCATAATCAGAAAGGTGGTCAAAAGTAATGGCGTCCAGTACAGCCTGGGCGGCGCTAGAGAGGCCAGTGAGGTCGACCCATGCCAGGACAGCCGGTAAGTGCTGGGTAGAGGAGTAGTGGGTCGCTGAGAATGGGAGACTAGGACCAATGAGTTACAGGCAAAGGAGAGGATGATACACACACACACCTAGTCGTACCGGGCAGCTCCCAAAAAAGGCTTTGACATGGCCGGAAGGGACCTGGGGACAAACAGAAATGTTGGTCAACAACCAGAGTATTAGATTTAAACCGTGTCAAATGAGTTATGTATGGGCAAGGCATCTACCTTGATCCTATAGAGGTACAGAGTTTGCAGGCTTTTGTTCCGGCTTATTCAACCAATCAATCTTCCCATTTAATTTTATTTATTTGTTTACCTGTAGCTGGGGAACACGGAACAGAGTGCTGGGGTCTGGCATCTGCCTCACTCTCCACAAGGAAGTTCTCCTGGTCTCTATCGTCCTCTATAAGCAAATGGTAAGTAATAATTATTTTCATTTAATACACAAACCCAAACAGAATCATATTTTAGGGATGTTTTTTTCAAGTAATGTTTCCACCTTGGTTGACTACGATGTGTATTTCTTTTCCAGTGACAAAGTCTTCATTGATGTTCTCGGTCTCCCAGATGTTGATGAGTCCCGTACCCCTTAAAACATTCAACCTCCAGCTGCGTTTACCCCCTCTGTCACCAGGGTCAGCGCACAATAGAAAATAGGCCATAGAGGCGAAATAATTACAATTTAGCATTAACACTGGAGTGATCGATGTGCAGATGATGGTGTGCAAGTAGAGATACTGGGGTGCAGAAGAGCAAGAGGATAAGTAACAATGTGGAGATGCGGTAGTTGGGTGTTCTATTTACAGATGGGCTGTGTACAGTGATCGGTAAGCTGCTCTGACAGCTAATGCTTAAAGTTCGAGAGGGAGATATAAGACTCCAGCTTCCGTGATTTTTGCAATTCGTTCCAGTCATTGTCAGCAGAGAGGCTTTGGGAATGACCAGTGAAATATACCTTCTAGAGCGCGTGCTACGGGTGGGTGTTGCTATGGTGACCAGTGATCTGAGATAAGGCAGGGCTTTATCTAGCAAAGACTTATAGATGACCTGGAGCCAGTGGGTTTGGCGACAAATATGTAGTGAGGGCCAGCCAACGAGAGCAAACAGGTCGCAGTGGTGGGTAGTATATGGGGCTTTGGTGACAAAACAGATGGCACTGTGATAGATTACATCCAGTTTGCTGAGTAGAGTGTTGGAGGCTATTTTGTAAATGACATCGCCAAAGTCAAGGATAGGTAGGATAGTCAGTTTTACTAGGGTACGTTTGGCAGCATGAGTGATGGATGCTTTGCTGCGAAATAGGAAGCCGATTCTAGATTTAATTTTGGATTGGAGATGCTTAATGTGAGTCTGGAAGGAGAGTTTACAGTCTAACCAGACACCTAGGTATTTGTAGTTGTCCACATATTCTAAGTCAGAACCGTTCAGAGTAGTGATACTAGTCGGGCGGCAGGGTGCGGGCAGCAATCGGTTGAAGAGCATGCACTTAATTTTACTTACATTTAAGAGCAGTTGGAGGCCACGGAAGGAGTGTTGTATGGCATTGAAGCTCGTTTGGAGGTTTGTTAGCACAGTGTCCAAAGAAGGTCCAGATGTATACAGAATGGTGTCGTCTGCATAGAGGCGGATCACAGAATCACCAGCAGCTTGAGCGACATCATTGATATATACAGAGAAAAGAGTCGCCCCGAGTTTTGAACCCTGTGGCACCCCCATAGAGATTGCCAGAGGTCCAGACAACAGGCCCTCCGATTCGACACACTGAACTCTATCTGAGAAGTAGTTGGTGAACCAGGCAATCATTTGAGAAGCCAAGGCTATTGAATCTGCCGATAAGAATGCGGTGATTGACAGAGTCAAAAGCCTTGGCCAGGTTGATGAAGACGGCTGCACAGTACTGTCTTTTATCGATGGCGGTTATGATATCGTTTAGGACCTTGAGCGTGGCTGAGGTGCACCCATGACCAGCTCGGAAACCAGATTGCATAGTGGAGAAGGTACGGTGGGATTCGAAATGGTCGGTGATCTGTTTGTTAACTTGGCTTTTGAAGATTTTAGAAGGGCAGGGCAGGATGGATATACTGTAGCTCTATAACAGTTTGGGTCTAGAGTGTCTCCCCCTTTGAAGAGGGGGATGACCACGGAAGCTTTCCAATCGTTGGGGGGATCTGAGACAATACGAAAGAGAGGTTGAATAGGCTAGTAATGGGTTTGCAACAATTTCAGCAGATCATTTTAGAAAGAGAGGGTCCAGATTGCTGATTTGTAGGGGTCCAGATTTTGCAGCTCTTTCAGAACATCAGCTTTGGGTGAAGGAGATTTGGGTGAAGGAGAAGCAGGGGGGGGGGCTTGGGCAAGTTGCTGCAGGGGGTGCTGAGATGTTGGCCGGGGTATGGGTAGCCATGAAAAATGCTTATATAAGTGATTGTAGATTTATCAGTGGTGACAGTGTTTCCTTTCCTCAGTGCAGTGGGCAGCTGGGAGGAGGTGCTCTTATTCTCCATGGACTTTACAGTGTCCCAAAACTTTTTGTAATTTGTGCTACAGGATGCAAATTTCTGTTTGAAAAAGCTAGCCTTAGCTTTCTTAACTGAATGAGTAAATTGGTTCCTGACTTCCCTGAAAAGTTGCATATCGCGGGGGCTGTTCGACGCTAATGCAGAATGCCACAGGATGTTTTTGTGCTGGTCAAGGGCAGTCAAGTCTGGGGTGAACCAAGGGCTATATCTGTGCTTAGTTCAACATTTTTTGAATGACGTATGCTTATTTAAAATGGTGAGGAAATCACTTTTAAAGAGCAACCAGCATCCTCTACTGATGGGATGAGGTCAATACCCTTCCAGGATACCCGGGCCAGGTCGATTAGAAAGGTCTGCTCGCTGAAGTGTTTTAGTGAGCGTTTGACAGTGATGAGGTCGTTTTACCGCGGACCCATAAGTATCATACAAATCTTAACCTTGTGACCCATTCTATACATCTGTTGTTTGTCATGCAGAATGAAGTGGTTGTATCTTGGCAATAAAAGACCTCTGTACCTTTTGTCTCGGGGCTCTCAACAAATCATCTGAGGGTGAATTGTTGACCAGCCATCATTATCGTAGAGCACTCAAATCAATTCACTTTATGTGTGTTGTATTGACCTGCTCCCTTATTAATAAGTGATTAAAGATTAAATTTAAGTATAACTCTGACTTGTGTGATAAGTTTGTCTCTCCTCATTTGATAGTAAAGAAATTAATCACCACACAGGTTATTGCGAATGGTGTGCTTGAAAGGATGCACATAACTCTGCAATGTTGGGTTGTATTGGAGAGCGTCTCAGTCTTCAATCATTTTCCACACACAGTCTGTGCCTGTATTTAGTTGTCATGTTAGTGAGGTGCGAGAATCCCCTCTCACATACAGTGGCAAGAAAAAGTATGTTAACCCTTTGGAATTATCTGGATTTCTGCATAAATTGCTCATAAAATTAGATTGGATCTTCATTTAAGTCACAACAACAGACAAACAGTCTGCTTAAACTAATAACACACAAACAGTGTGGTTTGATGAAGGCATTGTCTGCATCGTTGTTTTGTCCTTTTCCCCCAGCATTGTCCCAGCCATATCCGCGGCAGCAGGAATAATGAAGTCCTCCACAATAGTATGGGGCTTGCCTCTCCTAGCCACTCGGTAGCTCACCATATACGACACTTCTAGCCCCTTCTTATTAATGGTATCTGTTGCTTTTATACATGTCTCACTACTCGAAAGTTGTCTTAATTCTCGCTCAAACTCCTGTGGCTTATTTTTCAAATTGGGATGTTACGTTTTTTAAATGTCCACGCAAGAGTGAAGGTTTCATTGAGTTGTGAGAGTACTTTTGCACATATAACACACTGTGGCACTACCGTTCAAAAGTTTGGTGTCACCTAGAAATGTCCTCGTTTTTGAAAGAAAAGCACATTTTTGTCATCAAATTGATCAGAAGTACAGTGTAGACATTGTTAATGTTGTAAATGACTATTGTAGCTGGAAACAGCTGATTTTTAAAAACCTCTTAGGGCTAGGCCCCTTTTTTCTCCACTTCCTGACTGAATGACGTGCCCAAAGTAAACTGCCTGTTGCTCAGGCCCTGAAGCCAGGATATGCATATAATTGGTACCACAAGAAAACACTTTGAAGTTTGTAGAAATGTTAAAATAATGTAGGAGAATGTAACACAATAGATACTGTAGAAGAAAATCCAAGGATAAACCAACCAGATTTTTTTTTTATAGAGACCATGCTCTTACAATGTCAAGTATAAGGGCATACTCAATTATAACTCCCAGAATGCAATTCTTCCACAAGTTGTCAGCAGTCTGTTCAAGGGTTTCAGGCTTGTAACTTAAATAAATAAATATCAGTTTTAGTACAGGGACACCGTCTTGGAAATTTGTGTTTGTGCACACCAGGAAGACAAGACACACCTGCTAAAATCGGTTTCCTATTGAACATACTTCTTTCTGTAATAAATATTATAGTTTGATTACATTTGAGGGTATCTGAGGAGTAAATATAAATGTATTTTGACTTGTTGAAACAAAGTTTAGGGGAAGATATTCGGATTCCTTTTTCTGCATGTTGAACGAGTGGATTACTCAAATCGATGGGGCCAACTAAACAGACTTTTTGGGATATAAAGAAGTATTTAATCTTAACAAAACGACACTACATGGTATCGCTGGGACCCTTTGGATGACAAATCAGAGAAATTTTCAAAAAGTGAATATTTAATCACTATTTATGAATTTATGAAACCTGTGCCGGTGGAAAAATATTTTGATGTGGGGCACCGTCCTTAAACAATTTCATGGTATGCTTCCACTGTAATAGCTACTGTATATCAGACAGTGCAGTTGGATTAACAAGAATTTAAGCTTTCAACCGTTATAAGACACTTGTATGTACCTAGATGTTTAATATCCACAATTTTGATGATTATTTATTTGAATTGCGCGCCCTCCAGTTTCACCGGAAGTAGTTCCGCTAGCGGGACGTCTAGCCACCTAATGGAATATCTACATGGGCGTACAGAGGCCCATTATCAACAACCCTCACTCCTGTGTTCCAATAGCACGTTGTGTTAGCTAATCCAAGTTTATCATTTTGAAAGGATAGTTAGAAACCCTTTTGCAATTATGAAGCAATAAAACTGTCCTTATTTAGACTAGTTGAGTATCTGGAGCATCAGCATTTTTGGGTTCAATTACAGGCTCAAAATGACCAGGAACAAAGACCTTTCTTCTGAAACTCATCAGTCTATTGTTGTTCTGAGAAATGAAGGCTAATCCATGCGAGAAATTCCCAAGAAACTGAAGATCTCGTACAATGCTGTGTACTACTCCCTTCACAGAACAGCGCAAACTGGCCCTAACCAGAAGAGTACTGGTGTCTTTCATGCCGTCCCTAAGAGGGCTGTGTCACTTGAGTGGGTTGAGTCACTGATGTGATCTTCCTGTCTGGGTTGGCGTCCCCCCTTGGGTTGTGCCGTGGCGGAGATCTTTGTGGGCTATACTCGGCCTTGTCTCAGGATGGTAAGTTGGTGGCTGAAGATATCCCTCTAGTGGTGTGGGGGCTGTGCTTTGGCAAAGTGGGTGAGGTTGTATCCTTCCTGTTTGGCCCTGTCCGGGGGTGTCCTCGGATGGGGCCACAGTGTCTCCTGACCCCTCCTCTCTCAAACTCCAGTATTTATGCTGCAGTAGTTTATGTGTCGGGGGGCTAGGGTCAGTTTGTTATATCTGGAGTACTTCTCCTGTCTTGTCCGGTGTCCTGTGTGAATTTAAGTATGCTCTCTCTAATTCTCTCTTTCTTTCTCTCTCTTGGAGGACCTGAGCCCTAGGACCATGCCTCAGGACTACCTGGCATGATGACTCCTTGCTGTCCCCAGTCCACCTGGCCGTGCTGCTGCTCCAGTTTCAACTGTTCTGCCTGTGGCTATGGAATCCTGACCTGTTCACCGGACGTGCTACCTGTCCCAGACCTATTATTTGACCATGCTGGTCTTTTATGAACATTTGATCATCTTGGCCATGTTCTGTTATAATCTCCACCCGGCACAGCCAGAAGAGGACTGGCCACCCCTCATAGCCTGGTTCCTCTCTAGGTTTCTTCCTAGGTTTTGGCCTTTCTAGGGAGTTTTTCCTAGCCAACGTGCTTCAACACCTGCATTGCTTGCTGTTTTGGGGTTTTAGGCTGGGTTTCTGTACAGCACTTTGAGATATCAGCTGATGTACGCAGGGCTATATAAATACATTTGATTTGATTTGATTAAGAGTGGGAGGCCTCGGTGCATAACTGAGCAAGAGGACAAGTGAATTAGTGTCTAGTTTGAGAAAGAGACGCCTCACAAGTCCTCAACTGTCAGCTTCATTAAGTAGAAGAAACCTACCCGCAAAACACCAGTCTCAACGTCAACAGTGAAGAGGCGACTCCGGGATGCTGGCCCTCTAGGCAGAATTCCTCTGTCCAGTGTTTGTGCTCTTTTGCCTGTCTTAATCTTTTCTTTTTATTGGCCAGTCTGAGAGATGGCTTTTTCTTTGCAACTATGTAATATGTAGACTTGAGGGGTTTTTGAACAGTCAGCACTGATCAGACGCTATCCCTGGGTTTTTTACTTGGGGCTTCATTGCAGACTGTTTATGGACCTCAGTCAAACTGATGGGTAACCACCAACCAACCGTATGCTCATACGCAATGTCAAAATGTGTAGAATTGCATGAAATTAGCTATAAAACTGGAAATGCCATGGCAAAATGTGTAGAATTACAGGAAATTAGCTATAAAACTGGAAATGCCATCGCAAAATATGTAGAACTGCAGGAAGTTTTCCCACACAAAAAAAAAAGTTTCCCAAAAAATAATAATAATAATATTTCAGTGTGGGGGGATGCCCTGGAGGTAGATGCCAAAGGCCCTAGATGTGGTAGTACGGCCATGCAACTGGGCTCTTTAGCAGTCCATTCCACACATTGTAAAAGTCATCATACTTCCTGATTTGATACAGCAGGGCTGTAGGGAACATTAGGTGAACATTGGGGTACCACACCATGTGCTAACAACCTAAAAACAGTCTTGATTGAGGATTTGTGATCTGAAATTCAACACCGTTCATGAAATGTGGAATTGATTTTTCTTTTTTTATCCATAGGTTATTGGATAAGACATGCAGCATTGTGACCTTGCAAGCCCAGATGTGATCCCTGACCTGACCTGACAATGTGCACAGTGTCCTCTTTCATAACCTGGTCAATATGTGGTCAAATTCATCTTAATGGTCACTCAGTCATCAGCTAGCAGAAGGTCAGGTCATTGTGGCCTACATTTGGCATATTTCAGGAACAAGCACTAAAAACTTCCCTTGGGCTCTATGGACTTCACTTAGGAACACTGTCGATACTGCAGAGGAGTGTTCAAGTCAGCAATCTAGCAAGAACCAAATGTTCTCCGTTCAATTCAATGGATTATAATGTGTTGTAGTAAAACACCAGTGGGCTTTGGAAGTTACTGTACAGCAGGTCTATACTATCTACAGATTTGTACATGGGGACGAGGGCTGACAGTATCTGTGTAAAAATGTAAGGGGCGATTTGTCCCCCTGTTCTAGATAAAGGATGGATGATGGTGAAAGGGGTGATGAGTTGATCAAAGGCTTTGATTCTGAGTGCAGTCCCTAACATTTTGCAGCTAAAGAAAAATGTGGAAGAAGCCCCTCTGACATTAGCAAGGGTGTCATGATGCACGGCATGCTACAACAGTACAACCGTGTCAGCGTTAAACTCCTTCCTCCCTGAACAGTTGTGACCTTTCACACTTCTCAAATCTTCAAAAGGGAACTTCAGAACTTCTAAAACTTCAGTTAATCTCCCTTCACGTTGTCTTTCAAATAGTCTCAGGTCTAAAACGCATAAACCCAGAACATTCTTTAATTGTAATATCACGCACACAAAAAAACAAAAGCCAACGCAATGAGCCAGTACAGATACAATCTGACTTAGAGGGAAGGAGCCTGGAGTGCCTCTTGTTTGTACCTCGTTCATTTCCTTTAGATAAAGAATCACTATCTGTGACAGGCTGTCTGCTTAATGCACCTCCATACATGTAACGTTGGAATGTGCAGTGTTAGGAGGCCAAACATTGTACGTCATAGGCCATACCAAGAATACAGGTCTGAACTGAAAGGACGTCATTCTTCAATCTTAAACTTCATGGCGTAATGTTTGCGTCAGGTAAACTCCTGTACATCCAAAAATGATTTAACGTGCGCTGGAGGAACATTGCATTGGTGCTGCTGAGGGTGAAATGTGAGAAGCAGGCCTTAGGACTGACTGATAAAATCATTCTGCTTGCAGGCTTGTAGCGTTGACAGAGAGGCATGGGGCAGATGATGTCTCTTTTCTTTCTTCTCTCTTTCTCCTAGTCCCTCCGGTCCCTATCAAAGACCCCCTTTGCCTTCAACCTTCAGTTAACCATTCATTTTGCTACATTGTATGCATGTCAGGAATCCATAGCATTTCCTATGAAAATCCCTTAGATCCTGCCTTTCCCCCCCCCTTTTTCCCCCCCATCTGTCCTTTTTCATCTTAGAGATCACTTTATTATGGACAAGTACTTATGCAGCAGCACGTACAGATCAGCGTTTGTCTTTACAAGTAAATGCACACACACACCAACAACCAAAAGTATGTGGTGAATGTTCTTGTATTTGGAACAATGTCAAGTATATGACCTGGCTCAGCAAGAGGTTAGTCTGTAGGTCTTTCAACTCAGAGAGCGAGAGAGATTGAAAACGCGCCTTCCACTTTCCCCAACTCACGAGTGGGTAGGGTTAGGGTCGGCTCACACTTACTGGTCTGAGGCCAAACCACACGACTAACAACATTGGACACTTTATGGAACACAGAACCTTCACCATCTCATCCTGGCATATCCAAGGCCTGAGGTAATCTGCATTTGGCCTAAAGAGCAGGAACCTGGACTTCACCAAAGGAATTAGAAATACAGACATTGTCATCCTACAGAAACATGGTTTAGAGGAGATGGACACTGGTTGCCCTCTAGGTCACAGAGAGTTGGTAGTCCCATCCAACAAACTACTGGGTGTGAAACATGGAAGGGACTCGGGGGGTATGCTAATACGGTATAGAGCAGACCTTAACTCTATTAAATGAATCCAAACAGTAACATTTTACATTTAAAGGAAATTATGTCAGCAGAGAAAAATGTCCTCCTGTGTGCTACCAATATCCCCCCCACTAGAATCCACATACTTTAATGAAGACCGCTTCTCCATCCTCGAGGGGGAGATCAATCATTTCCAGGGACATGTACTATTATGTGGTGACCTAAATGCCAGAACTGGACAAGAACCTGACACCCTCAGCACACAGGGGGACAAACACCTACCTGGAGTTAGCATTCCCTACCTCATATGCCCCCCTAGACACAACTACAACAACATAACCAACAAAAACTGTTCACAACTCCTGCAGCTCTTTCTCTCACTGGGTATGTAGATAGTCAAATCAAATCAAATCTTATTTGTCACATACACATGGTTAGCAGATGTTAATGCGAGTGTAGCGAAATGCTTGTGCTTCTAGTTCCGACAATGCAGTAATAACCAACAAGTAATCTAGCTAACAATTCCAAAACTACTTCCTTATAGACACAAGTGTAAGGGGATAAAGAATATGTACATAAAGATATATGAATGAGTGATGGTACCGAGCGGCATAGGCAAGATACAGTAGATGGTATTGGGTGCAGTATATACATATGAGATGAGTATGTAAACAAAGTGGCATAGTTAAAGTGGCTAGTGATACATGTATTACATAAAGATGCAGTAGATGATATAGAGTACAGTATATACATATGAGATGAATAATGTAGGGTATGTAACATTATATTAGGTAGCATTGTTTAAAGTGGCTAGTGATATATTTTACATAATTTCCCATCAATTCCCATTATTAAAGTGGCTGGAGTTGAGTCAGTGTGTTGGCAGCAGCCACTCAATGTTAGTGGTGGCTGTTTAACAGTCTGATGGCCTTGAGATAGAAGCTGTATTTCAGTCTCTCGGTCCCAGCTTTGATGCACCTGTACTGACCTCGCCTTCTGGATGATAGCGGTCGTGAACAGGCAGTGGCTCGGGTGGTTGTTGTCCTTGATGATTTTTATGGTCTTCCTGTGACATCGGGTGGTGTAGGTGTCCTGGAGGGCAGGTAGTTTGCCCACGGTGATGCGTTGTGCAGACCTCACTACCCTCTGGAGAGCCTTACGGTTGTAGGCGGAGCAGTTGCCGTACCAGGCGGTGATACAGCCCGACAGGATGCTCTCGATTGGGCATCTGTAGAAGTTTGTGAGTGCTTTTGGTGACAAGCCAAATTTCTTCAGCCTCCTGAGGTTGAAGAGGCGCTGCTGCGCCTTCTTCACGATGCTGTCTGTGTGGGTGGACCAATTCAGTTTGTCTGTGATGTGTACGCCGAGGAACTTAAAACTTACTACCCTCTCCACTACTGTTCCATCGATGTGGATAGGGGGGTGTTCCCTCTGCTGTTTCCTGAAGTCCACAATCGTCTCCTTAGTTTTGTTGACGTTGAGTGTGAGGTTATTTTCCTGACACCACACTCCGAGGGCCCTCACCTCCTCCCTGTAGGCCGTCTCGTCGTTGTTGGTAATCAAGCCTACCACTGTTGTGTCGTCCGCAAACTTGATGATTGAGTTGGAGGCGTGCGTGGCCACGCAGTCGTGGGTGAACAGGGAGTACAGGAGAGGGCTCAGAACGCACCCTTGTGGGGCCCCAGTGTTGAGGATCAGCGGGGTGGAGATGTTGTTGCCTACCCTCACCACCTGGGGGCGGCCCATCAGGAAGACCAGTACCCAGTTGCACATGGCGGGCTCGAGACCCAGGGCTTGATGACGAGCTTGGAGGGCACTATGGTGTTAAATGCCGAGCTGTAGTCGATGAACAGCATTCTCACATAGGTATTCCTCTTGTCCAGATGGGTTAGGGCAGTGTGCAGTGTGGTTGAGATTGCATCGTCTGTGGACCTATTTGGGCGGTAAGCAAATTGGAGTGGGTCTAGGGTGTCAGGTAGGGTGGAGGTGATATGGTCCTTGACTAGTCTCTCAAAGCACTTCATGATGACGGAAGTGAGTGCTACGGGAAGGTAGTCGTTTAGCTCAGTTACCTTAGCTTTCTTGGGAACAGGAACAATGGTGGCCCTCTTGAAGCATGTGGGAACAACAGACTGGGATAGGGATTGATTGAATATGTTCGTAAACACACCAGCCAGCTGGTCTGCGCATGCTCTGAGGGCGCGGCTGGGGAAGCCGTCTGGTCCTGCAGCCTTGTGAGGGTTAACACGTTTAAATGTCTTACTCACGTCGGCTGCAGTGAAGGAGAGTCCGCATGTTTTAGTTGCGGGCCGTGTCAGTGGCACTGTATTGTTCTCAAAGCGGGCAAAAAAGTTATTTAGTCTGCCTGCGAGCAAGACATCCTGGTCCGTGACGGTGCTGGTTTTCTTTTTGTAATCCGTGATTTACTGTAGACCCTGCCACATACCTCTTGTGTCTGAGCCGTTGAATTGAGATTCAACGGCATCGAGGGAACTCAAGGTTAGGCTTATAGCTCATCTCTTTGCAGTAGGACTTGTAGACTACTTTATCACCAACCTCAACCCAGAGTCTCTGAGCATTCACAGTCAGCCCACTGACACCCCAATCAGATCACAGCTAATTCACTATCTACTTGAGCGGAGAAATAATCAACAGCATATAAGCCGAACAAACTGCACACTATTAAGAAATGCTATAGATGGGAGGGTAGTGTAGAAACCTACCAAAAAAACAAATCCAATCCCTCCTAGTAGACAACTTCCTGGACAAAATGTTTTCCTGCAATAGTGACGGTGTAAACTTAGCAGTAGGAAGCCTGAACAATATATTTGACCTATTAGCTAACATATCAACCTAGGATAACTAACAACAATGAGAAATGGTTTGATGAAGAATGCAAAAACCTAAGAAAGAAATTGAGAATCCTATCCAACCAAAAACACAGAGAACCAGAAAACCTGAGCCTACGCCTTCACTAGCGTGAAACACATACAATAAAGAAATACACTAAGAAAAAAGAAGGAACAGCGTGACCGAAAACAACTCATTGTGATTGAAGAATCACATCCCTTCTGGGATAATTGGAACACACTAAACAAACAACAACATGAAGAGCTATCTATTCAAAATGGAGATGTATGGATAAACCACTTCTCCAACATTTTCGGCCATATAACAAAGAACCAAGGGCAAAAACATATAGATGATAATTTACTAAACTTATAATCAGCTATTAAAGACTACCAGAACAGACTGGATTCTCAAATTACGTTGGATGAGCTACAGGACAAAATACAAATCCTGCAACCCAAAAAGTCCTCTGGTGTTGATGGTGTACTAAACAACATGTTAAAATATACAGACCACACATTCAAATAGGCTATTCTTAAACTCTTCAACATTATCGTCAGCTCTGGCATCTTCCCTAATATTTGGAACTAAGGTCTAATCACCCCAATCCACAACAGTGGAGACAAATTTGACCCCAATAATTACAGTGGAATTTGCATCAGCAGCAATCTCTGAAAAATACTCTGCATTGTCATCAACAGCAGACTCCATAATTTCCTCAGTGAAAACAATGTCCTGAGCAAATGTCAAACTGCACACAACAAGTGTGCAGTTAAAATTGGCAATAAACAGGGATGCAGCTTGAGCCGCACCCTCTTCAACATACACTACCGGTCAAACGTTTTAGAATACTTACTCATTCAAGGGTTTTTCTTTATTTTTATTTTCTACATTGTAAAATAATAGTGAAGACATCAACACTATGAAATAACATATATGGAATCATGTAGTAACCAAAGAAAGTGTTAAACAAATCAAAATATGATTTATATTTGAGATTGTTCAAATAGCCACCCTTTGCCTTGATCACAGCTTTGCACACTCTTGCATTCTCTCAACCTGCTTCATGAGGTAGTCACCTGGAATGCATTTCTATTAACACGTGTGCCTTCTTAAAAGTTAATTCGTGGAATTTCTTTCCCTTTTAATTCGTTTGAGCCAATCAGTTATGTTGTGACGAGGTAGGGTTGGTATACAGAAGATAGTCCTATTTGGGAAAAGACCAAGTCCATATTATGACAAGAACAGCTCAAATAAGCAAAGAGAAATGACAGTCCATCATTACTTTAAAACATGAAGATCAGTCAATACGGAACATTTCAAGAACTTTGAAAGTTTCTTCAAGTGCAGTCACAAAAACCATCAAGCGCTATGATGAATCTGGCTCTCATGAGGACTGCGACAGGAATGGAAGACCCAGAGTTACCTCTGCTGCAGAGGATAAGTTCATTAGAGTTTACCAGCCTCAGAAATTGCAGTCCAAATAAATGCTTCAGAGTACAAGTAACAGACAAATCTCAACATCAACTGTTCAGAGGAGACTGCGTGAATCAGGCCTTCATGGTTGAATTGCTTCAAAGAAACCACTACTAAAGGACACCAATAATAAGAAGAGACTTGCTTGGGCCAAGAAACACGAGTTACGGACATTAGATCTGTGGAAATTTGTTCTTTGATCTGATGAATCCAAATGTGCGATTTTTGGTTCCAACCACCATGTCTTTGTGAGACGTGGTGGGGGTGAATG
The DNA here is from genome assembly GCF_045791955.1 of Oncorhynchus clarkii lewisi. Taxonomy (NCBI): domain Eukaryota; kingdom Metazoa; phylum Chordata; class Actinopteri; order Salmoniformes; family Salmonidae; genus Oncorhynchus; species Oncorhynchus clarkii. The sequence goes on from NC_092147.1 coordinate 47,000,504, forward strand.
GATGATCTCTGCATTTCCCACCGTAAAGCATGGGGGAGGAGGAGGTGTTATGGTGTGGGGGTGCTTTGCTGGTGACACTGTCTGTGATATATTTAGAATTCAAGGCACACTTAACCAGCATGGCTACCACAGCATTATGCAGCGACACGCCATCCCATCTGGCTTGGGCTTAGTGGGACTATCATTTGTTTTTCAGCAGGACAATGACCCAAAACACACCTCCAGGCTTTGTAAGGGCTATTTTACCAAGAAGGAGAGTGATGGAGTGCTGCATCAGATGACCTGGCCTCCACCATCCCCCGACCTCAACCAAATTGAGATGGTTTGGGATTAGTTGGACCGCAGAGTGAAGGAAAGGCAACCAACAAGTGCTCAGCATATGTGGGAACTCCTTTAAGAGTGTTGGAAAAGCATTCCAGGTGAAGCTGGTTGAGAGAATGCCAAGCGTGTGCAAAGCTGTCATCAAGGCAAAGGCTGGCTATTTAAGGAATCTCAAATACAAAATATATTTAGATATTTATATATTTAACACTATGGTTACTACATGATTCCATATGTGTTATTTCATAGTTTTGATGTCTTCACTATTATTCTACAATGTAGGAAATAGTAAAAATAAAGAAAAACCCTTGAATGAGTAGGTGTTCTAAAACTTTTGACCGGTAGTGTACACTATATATACAAAAGTATGTGGACACCGCTTCAAATTAGCCACACACGCTACCTGCCTGAATGTATGGTGCCAATTGTAAAGTTTGGTGGAATAGGAATAATGGTCTGGGGCATCAATGCCCAACCTCACTAATGCTCTTGTGGCTGAGTAGAAGCAAGTCCCCACAGCAATGTTCCAACATCTACTGGAAAGCCTTCCCAGAAGAGTGGAGGCTGTTGTGGCAGCAAAGGGGGGACCAACTCCATTGTAATCCCCATGACGTTGGAACGAAATGTTCCACGAACACGTGTCCACATACTTTTGGTAATGTAGTGTATACATCAATGAACTGGTGAGGGCACTAGAACAGTCTGCAGCACACTGCTTTACCCTGTTGGACTCAGAAATCAAATGTCTACTGTTGGCAGATGATCTGGTGCTTCTGTCCCCAACCGGGGGAGCACCTAGATCTTCTGCACAGATTCTGTCAAACTTGGGCCCTGACAGTGAATCTCAATAAGACAGAAATAATGGTGTTCCAAAAAAGGTCCAAGAAAACAAATACAAATTTGTTCGAGCAAACAAAGAATTATACCTACCTTGGCCTAAACATCAACACCACAGGTAACTTCGACAAGGCTGTGAACGATCAAAGAGACAAGGCAAGAAGGGCCTTCTAAAACTCAACATCCCAAATAGGATTTGGCTAAAAATACTTAAATCAGTTATCGAACCAATTGCCCTCTATGGTTGTGAGGTCTGGGATCTACTCACCGACCAAGAATTCACAACATGGGATTTAACACCCAATCGAGACTCTGCATTCAGAATTCTGCAAAAATATGCTTGGTGTACAATGCAAAACCCAAACAATGCATGCAGAGCAGAATTAGGACTATACCTGCTAGTTATCAATATCCCGAAAAGATCTGTTAAATTCTACAACCACCTAAAAGGATGCGATGCCCACACATTCCACCACAAAGCCCTCACCTACAGAAAGATGAATCTAGAGAAGTGTCCCCTCAGCCAGCTGGTTCTGGGGATCTGTTCACAAGCACAAACAGACTCCACACAGCCACAGGACAGAAAATCATTTAGACCCAACCAAATGATGATAAAGCAAAAGGATAGCCATTTGACACACTGGAAAGAATCAACCCAAAAGAACAGAGCACATTGGAATGCTATTTGGCCCTCAACAGAGAGTACACATTGGCAGAATAACTGACCACTGTGACAGGCCCCAAATCCTTGACTTTGTAGAGACTCTGAGCATAGCCTTGCTATTGAGAGGTAGACCTGGCTATTGAGAGGCAGGCCTGGCTCTCTAGAAAAGACAGGCTATGTGCCCACTGCCCAGAAAATTAGATGGAAACTGAGCTACACTTCCTAACTTGCTGCCAAATGTATGATCACATTAGAGAAACATATTTCCCACATATCACACAGACCCAAAAATAAATTCAACAAAAAAACTCCCATATCTGCTAGGCAAAATACCGTAGTGAGCAATCACAGTAGCAAGATGTGTGGCCTTTTGCCATGGGAAACGGGAAACCGTTGGAGAACAAACAACATTGTAAATACAACTTATTGAGAGCATCCTGTCAGGCTGTATCACCGCCTGGTACGGCAACTGCACCAGGCAGTGCAGTTGCATCAAAGCTGGGACCAAGAGACTGAAAAACAGCTTCTATCTCAAGGCCATCAGACGGTTAAATAGCCATCACTAGCACATTAGAGGCTGCTGCCTATATACATAGACTTGAAATCACTGAACACTTTAATGAATGTAACACTGGTCACTTTAATAGTGTTTACATATCTTGCATTACACATCTCATATGTATATACTGTATTCTATTCTATTCCACTGTATCTTAGTTTATGCCGCTCTGACATTGCTCGTCCATATATTTATATATTCTTAATTCCATTTATTTTATTTAGATATGTTGTGAAATTGTTAGATTTCACTGCACTGTCGGAACTAGAAACACAAGCATTTCGCTACACCCGCAATAACATCTGCTAAACATGTGTATGTGACCAATAACATCTGCTAAACATGTGTACGTGACCAATAACATCTGCTAAACATGTGTATGTGACCAATAACATCTGCTAAACATGTGTATGTGACCAATAACATCTGCTAAACATGTGTATGTGACCAATAACATCTGCTAAACATGTGTATGTGACCAATAACATCTGCTAAACATGTGTACGTGACCAATAACATCTGCTAAACATGTGTACGTGACCAATAACATCTGCTAAACATGTGTATGTGACCAATAACATCTGCTAAACATGTGTATGTGACCAATAACATCTGCTAAACATGTGTATGTGACCAATAACATCTGCTAAACATGTGTATGTGACCAATAACATTTGATTCAATTTATATTTATCTGTTTATTTATTTTCCCTTTCATACTTCAACTATTTGCACATTATTACAACACCATACATAGCCAATAATAACATTTGAAATGTCTATATTCTTTTAAAACTTCTGTGAGTAATGTTTACTGATTATTTATTTAGTTTATTGTCTATTCCATTTGCTTTGGCCAGTGGTGATTTTAGCATGTAAATCTTGGTGGGGCAACAACCAAAAAAGTGGGATTGTCAGGTGTGCTCCCTCTCCGGCCTCTAGGTCACCAGGCTGCTCGTTATGGCGCACACCTGTCACCAATGTTATGCGCGTCAGCGCATAATGACACTCACCTGGACTCCATCACCTCCTTGATTACCTGCCCTTTATATGTCACTCCCTTCGGTTCCTTCCCCGGGCATCATAGTTTCTGTTCCAGTGTCATGTCTGTGTGTTGTTTGTGTTTCTTGTTTTGTATTTAGTTGCGCTTATTTATTAAAACACTCACTCCCTGAACTTGCTTCCCGACACTCAGCACACACGTTACAGAGATGCATGCCAGCAAAGCCACTACACAACACAACACTAAGCAATACATTAATTGCACTCAAACGTTGCCCACAAACTGTTAGGGCCTAGATAAAGATGTCCCAACATCTTACCACTGCTACACCTGACTATCAGCGGAGCCTTGTCTGGCAGTGAATTTACTGCCTTTAAAAAAAACATAGTTGATAAGGCTGATTTCCTTAATCAAATTTGGTTTCTAATGACAATTGAGATGTACAAACTATGACATAAGGAGACAAGTGGATAAGAGGCAAACCGTAATTTCAATTAAGACATTAATGAGAGAGCTAGGACACACGTAGTCAAATTTGTTTAGCACTTCTGAAATGTACAGCGACAGAATTCAGAGCATGGGCCGTCCGTACAGTGTTCTCCCTGTACATCAAGTCAGAACTGTAGGATAAATAATGGGAGCATATAAGCAGACAACGAAAGCTCTTACAAAATTTGATGATTACATTTCTCTAAAACAGGTTATAGGCTACATGTGCACCACTAAGTCAGAACAGTAGGCAAAATTAAGAGTGGTAAATAGACCAAAATATTAGTGTGAGGCACATGGGAGGCGAATAGCTTACTACACAACATACACTTAGTATCACTTTCTTAGCTACAGTATACATATCTCCCTGGCATATTACATCATTTATGCAGCAGCATACAATACATTTTTGGACTCAGGTGGCACCTTCGTGGGCAAATGTTATCATCAAAGTCTTGCATTCTCTGAATTTATGGTGCTTTCAAGACAATTGGGAACTCTGAAAAAACAAAGTCAAATCATGATGACGTCATTGTCATAGCTCTAGAAAGAGGCCCGAGTTCACGATTTACAATTCCGAGTTGGATGACCGTCCAAAACGTACTTCCCAGTCAGAGCAATTTTTTCCGGAATTCCCAGTTGTCTTGAACTCACTGAAGTCAGGTTTTCGCAGTTCCGAATTAACAGTTGTTTTGAGCGCAGCACAAATCATGCTTCATTGACAGCATGGCCAATGATGAATATTTATCATTTTAAACATGGAAAAGTGCCCCTTAATCCCAGATTTGGGACCACACAGCCACTGCCAATGATTCCTTCCTCCCCCCCCCCCCCCCCCCAAAAAAAAAAAAAAAAAACATTTTTCATGTATTTATTTTTTTGCTAAAAATATGGCTCTTCCCCACCTGCCCTGAATGACGGGTCGACACTGGCTTTGGCATTGTAAACATATGTTTCCCATGCTAATAAAGCCCATTGAATTGAGAGAGAGGCATATAGGCAAATGGGGTAAACTGAAGAAATAAGGTTGAGGATAAGGAATACAAAATTGTAAATGTACTGTATAACGTTTGTTTTAGCTTTTTTATTCAGTGTTTTATCCCTTGCTGAAAAGACAAGTGCAAACTTGTATGGAGAGCTTCCATAACACAGTACATGTACACTCGCAACAGTTGCCAGCACCCAAACAAGTTCTATAATGAATATAAATAACATTTACAGGTAGGCAGTAAATACACTCAGATTTGAGGGCAACTCCGCAAGACCGAGATCAACACAGTACACCCACAGAAGCATGCCATCATCTTCACAAATAGAAAGGGACGGGCATTCCAAGCAGAAAGGTCAACATAACTACAAGAAAAAAAACACAATATCCATAACCAGAAATCTTCTTCAAAGAGCACCTTGCAGTTGTAAAACTAGTTTTTGACGTATCCTCGTTTGGTTACTTCGCGATGCCATGGCTGGCTAGAATAGAGCGACATTCGTACCACTACGCGTCATGACGAAGTCCGTTCAATAGAAATATGTGGGCAAAAAGAAGAGTAGGAGGGACGAGCGCACGTTGTATTGTTATTACCAAAATATCACTATGTGTAATTGTGGGCTACTTGTGTCATGCAGATTACTGCTATCTTGTGGTGTTTTAAAACCCTCAACTCTTATTGCGGGCCTTGTTTCTCAAAGAAGTGGATGGCGAGAGACATCTCTAATACTGATAGAGGCAGAGCTACTTGGAGGTAAGATTGCATACTCTTCAGCACCTAGGGTAGTTCTTACCAAGGTCCAGTATATCAACGGGGCAAGTAGTGCACTAGCAAAGCAACACCCTTAAAAGAGTGACTCCTCAATGCACCATGCTCCCATGGCTATACATATCATTCATTCCAGTTGTTGATGCAGTTTCCTTCTTGACTTCACACTATAGAAGGCTGAGTGTCAGGTAAAATGTTTGACAAGAGGCTTTATGTGTGAAGCTCCCTCCAAGCAAGCTCGTGAAACAGTCTTAAGTCAAATCTAAACCTAAGAGCATGGGAAGTAGACATTAGACGGAAAGAGGAAAAAACGCTGTCTGTGGTCAGTTTTCTGGAACATTAATGAGGACAGAGCAACAGCCTGTTGGTGGCTTCAGAAGCTAGTCTTCGTCTGTTTCATGGTCAAGTGATGTTACAGCAGCTAATGCCACCCACCACACTTAAACCTTACAGTTTCTCTGGATGTCCTCTCAAATTGCTATGAACAAATAACGGACATATTTTACTGTACATTGTAAAAATGGGACACCTTGTGGTAATTTCTGTCACTGCAGTTGTATTCCACTAAAGCTGTCGATGGGGTGGTATTGTGTAATACCTGAACGTTGGGAGGAACGGTTGTTGCCCATTTACTGTAAAGGGAGTTTCATCCTTCATTACACTCATGAAATGCCAATTACATTCCTTCCCTACCTCAGAGGGTGATGAGTTTCCTGAATAGTTGGACGATTGATGTCCATAAATGGTTGTATGTCCTTGTAACTCTGTGTCCAGTCAGGGATGACTTTTGAGCAACAAACACTAAAGCTGGGCAGGCCCATTTTCCTGTACGGCCCTAACCTGGTGTAATGCCTTATAACAGGTTATAACATTAGAGATGTTATCAATCTGAGAGTAGAGTAGAGAGAATGTTTATCGAGTTACAGTATAACTATTGTCTTCCTGATTATTGTTGCATGCAATAACATTTCTTTCCAATAAATTGTCTGTGGTTCACCTCTCTGTCTTTGCATGCTAAGAGCCCCTTGAACTGAACCTCAAACTTAGATTTTTGACCCTTATCGCTGAAATGAGAGACCAGGTCCTACTGATATGATGGGCCCATCAATTATTTAAACTGAATTTCTTCCCCTCGTCCCCCTCTTTTCCTTCATCTGCACAAGGTGACGATGTGGAAGCCACTTTGGCCTGTTGGGATGGACCCAGGGATGTCCTGCAGACTAACAAAGATGTTATCAGGACCCCTAGACATGCTAGGGCAACTCTGCCTGATTATAAAAACCTGGAGGAGAAAGGCTGTGAAAGGAGTTCGTGTCAGCTTGTTTCCTGACCAGGATACCAGGAAATAAGGTGTGCTTAAGACTCAGTCAGCACTCTAGATGGTCAGAGGAGCTACGTCACCTACTCTTTCCTAGTCCCCTCGCTCTTCCTTCTACCACCAGAGAATGCCTGGAATGTTTTATCGACAAGTAATTAAGTTGTATTCCCAGATCTCTAGTAATGCTGTACACCTCAACGGCTCCTCAGCAGTGACAACATGTTAAGTACTTCACAATGTACACAATATCATTAGAACTAAGGCACAATTTGTTTGGCTCATCCGTCTCTCTCCAACCCTTCTAAGGGGTCGCAGGTCAGGGTGTGGGCATGTGCTCAAGGTCGCCAGGCTCTGATTGAACCAGGAAATGGCAAATTGCAGAGGAACTGGAGACTTCCTGAGCTGCTAGCGTTAGCAGCCAAACCCTGCCTGGACCGGACTGAAAGACTGAAAGTAGGAAATGCTCTATGACTCTATTAAAGCAAGTGTGTGTGTGTGTGTGTGTATGTGTGCGCGCACGTGTGTGTGTGTGTGTGTGTGTGTGTGTGTGTGTGTGTGTGTGTGCGTGTGCGTGTGTGTGTGTCACGGTAGAAGTCAAGGTTAATGCAAGGTACATGATGAGTTGTCTTTTCCACAAGTTCAGGAGGACTCGTTGAAATAACATGGAGTGATAAGAGACGG